>NC_140963.1:58662568-58705068 GCF_056783735.1 Eptatretus burgeri | reverse complement strand
AGGAGAGGAAGTCTGCGAGCCATGAGTGTAGATGGCCTTGGATACCAAAGGAAAAGTTGGAGTTGGAGTTGGAGCAATTAAAAAATCCAACTGGAGTTGGAGGTGTGTCATGAGCACACTCAGACTGGAGGTGTTGGAGGTGTTCACTCAGACTAGAGACAATTTTTATTTACACACCCCACTCCAATTTTTACAATATGGATCCTCCCCCTCACTCCTTTTTATTATTTCAAGGGCTGTTCAACCAAGTACTAAAATTAAAGGATAAAGGCTATACTTGTTAAAGTTGTTGTTTAGGCCTCGGTCACATTTGCCATGGCGGCCGTGGGGTTTCCAAAATCTGCGGCCACTAGCAATTATACGGCGTCCGCAGTATTTCCACGGTCACACAATGTAGCAGTAACATGTTTTTATTTTTCGGGTAGCCGCACGGCGTATTTAGAAATTGTGGAGACCGAAAACGTGGGGGTGCCGTACGGTCTTTGATTTGATGTCGCACGGTGACCTTAGGGCATCGCTGCGGTGGCCATAGAATTTTTCAAGGCAGACGCAAGGTGCCCGCAGGGGGGCCCTAAGGCGAACATGCGGCCAGACGGATGGTAACGAGTGGGTATATATACCAGTTCTTTTTTTTACTGAAATAAAAATATACCAGCATATATAACTGAATATACTATAACTATAATATACCGTGGTGCCCCCAGAATCTGAACGCCCCATTGTTTGAACAAACTGGAATCCGAACAATTCTTTCGAGAAAATTTTGCCCTAAAAACCTAATACGTTTTAAAAAACCGAACACAACGTGGCGTTCATGTTTGTTCACATGTCTCCCCCACCTGTTCGACCCGCATCTTCGTGCTTTGTTCATTCAGTTCGTCGGTGGAAGTCCTCGTGGAAGCATCTCTCGTGTGTCGATCGATACTTTAGGCCTCAGTCACATTTGCTCTACGGCGAGGATATGGCGGCCGTACGCCCTCTGAATTGACAGAAACGTGTGGCGGCCGCAGAGAAACTGAGGTGGCCTCAGGGAGGCCCTACGCCGTATGGCTATATTTTACAGGTCGTAAGGTCGCCGTGGAATTATAACGCGGAGTTATAACTTTTTTCATTTCTATGCTCGCCGTAGAAATTCGACAAGCTGAAACAAAAGAACTGGAAAAAAAATTTAACCCATTCGTTACCATCCGTCTGGCCACACGTTCGGCTTAGGGTCCCCCTGCGGTCGCCTTGCGGGCACCTTGCGTCTGCCTTCAAAATTCTATGGCCGCCACAGGAACGCCCTAAGGTCACCGTGCGACATCAAATCAAAGACCATACGGTACACCCATGTTTTCAGTCTCCACAATTTATAAAAACGCCGTGCGGCTACCCGAAAAATAACAAGGACAAATGTGTCCAAGAGCAGCGTCCAAAACCTAAAGGTTTTGTTGGCTAAAACAAAAAAAATTTAATTTTTTTTTTAAAAAACAACAACAACTTCCGATATTTCGTCACGTGCCTTCATTAAGCCAATCGCGAAACCCGTCATAATGTATTTACATATTTACGATATATCATGTATTTATGAAATATATAATGTATTTACGAAATTACAATACGATAAATGGAATAATCTTTAAATAGTAACGTCAACTTTTCGAAACTTTAAAGCAAATGTCCGAATATATTTAAAAGTTCATGATAGACGCTCTCAAAAGTCACCGTCTATGTGAGGATGTGTACATATGCTCAGTATTTAAGGCGATCCGGATCTTGTATATACAAGAGCCGAGTCTGAGAGATTAAGGTTTTGTCTTCATAACATGAAGAAGAAGAAGAAGAAGAACAACAACAACAACAACAACAACAACAACAACAACAACAACAACAACAACAACAACAACGCCGAGCTCTCTATGAGCAGCATTCGCTACGTGAGACGCTGCTAAAAACATATGTGACTGCAACATTATGTGACTGTGGAAATACTGTGGCCGCTTTATAATTGCAAGTGCCCGTACATTTTGTACACCCTCCAGCCACAGAGCCAAATGTGACAGGCATTACCTCGTGTTTTCACCTTCATTTGTGATGTTTGTTTTTTTAATCATCTTGTGTTTTAATTAATAACAAAAAAAGCAATCCGATCACGTGGTATGACGGACTGTCGGGCAAGGATTGAATTTCACAGCAAAACCAGTTGTAATCTGGAATATCCATGATTACGTCAGCCCGATGCGTTTGATGAAAGCGATTGTGGTTCTGCGGGCATCATGTTTGATGAGCTTCCCCGGGGGCAGCGCTCTCGCAGAGTGCGCGAGCAATCGGAACCCAGGCCGGAGCTTGAGCCTGTGTGGACCTTTGGATGTGGTGATTGTACCAGTTTACATACAATACACCGCCACCGAAGGTCATTTACTCATCTTATTTTACCTTAAACAAGAGAAATTTCAGTTTAAAGTGTCTTGAAAGTGGGTTTTCTTTGGGTCCAGAAACGGATTAATTCACTCCATTATTTCTAATTGGGAAAATATTTTTGGAATCCGAACTTTTTGCAATCCGAACAGCCTCCTGGAACGAATTAAATTGGGATTCTGGGGGCACCACGGTATAGGCGAACACCAATACTCCGATCTCTAGCGGTAGCGCACGGTGGACGCACGGTCGATGCAGACCTCCACGGAGGCCGTACGTCGGTGCACGGCGGGCGTAGGGGAACCGTGCGTCGACCCTGCGTTGCCCGCAGGTAGTCACACAGACCGCAAGGCCACCATACGGCGACCATGGAAATAGTGTGGCCACCGTAATTTTTGGGGGTTGGGAAAATTCATTTTTCAATGAGAAGAGCTTACGGCAGTCGCACGAATAACGCAAGCCCACCGTACGCCCTACGTACGGTCGACGTGGAACACATCTACGTCAGAGCTTGGCTTGTCGAATTGCTACGGCGAACGTAGAAATGAAAAAAAGTTATAACTCCGCGCTTTTATTCCACAGCGACCCTACGGCCTGTAAAATATATCCAAATAGCGTAGTGCCTCCCTGAGGCCACCTCAGTTTCTCTGCAGCCGCCGCATGTTTCTGTCAATTCAGAGGGCGTACGGCCGCCGTATCCTCGCCGTAGAGCAAATGTGACCTCGGCCTTAATAACAGTTAATGTTGTTGACATTTCATGGATTGTATTTTTCTTCGGGTTCAATTGAAAAATTTCCAAGAAACCTAAATGTTGACAAAACATGAGGGGTTTATTCAAGGATAGCATTGGCTCATCACCATATGATATCATTCGTAAAAGAATACCCAACAAATTTATGGTCAGAATCAAATCATTTATTCAACAAATTTCATCAAACGTTGTGCAAAACAAACTGGATATATCGTATTAAAGGCTTTCATTTTTAAAAGTCACGGTAAGGCATTTATATATTCTGAAATTAAATTCTTACGTCTGACACAAGAATACAAAGCCTTCTATAGTTTTGAAATGTTACACAGGGGAACAAAGGGAAGTCATTACCAATTAGCGAAGAAAACAATATAAAGCAGAAACATATGTAGATTGCAAAGCCAAAATTGTTTTTAAAAATAGCAAAATAAAATTTGACATTACTTTCTGGGAAATAATTTAAGATTTTATGTCACATCGTATTCTCATCAATTATTTGAGAGTAAAAGAAAGGTGATAGTAAAACTTACAACTTGTGATAACATTATGAAAAGCAACATGGGCAGTGTTAAGATAGCTATCAGAAGTTACAAATTCTTAGAAGTCACTTATCTGCAGAAATCTCATCATGCTTGTTGACTGCTTTCTTTTAATCAGAAAAGACCTGTGACTTTCTTGAGGTTCTGTTGCTTCCACAAAGGTAGAAAATTAAATTCCACCTTTGACAACCCCATGATGTTCTTGAACTCATCATCAGAAAGATATTGCTAAAATGAAGGTGAGGGGAAAAAAATTCAATCAAATCAAAATCAGGAATTGGTTTGAATTAAGTTTTGCTATCCACTAAATAAGGAACTCTTTCATCTCATCATTCATCAAACATGTACAATTTTTGATTATTGTTTGATTCTTCATTGTTGATCAAAACTATCTTACCAAATTGGAAAGTGTGAATCATCAATTTATACAAACATATTCAAGTATCCCACCATGTAAAACTTGTTTCACTCAAGTGAGCAACTCAAATGTAATTATCACAATGTTTTGCAATTACTGGTAATCATTCACCATCTGCATGATTGAGTGAGACAAATAGTGATGTATAAAGATTTTCCAAGATAACAATTAAAAAACTTTTATGAGTAGAGCAAGATTTATTGGTGGAAGCAGAATTGGAGTGAATGTGGGCCACAGCACCTCTTTTGAATATGAACTTCATGTAGATAAAACTGCTTTTTGAATGCAGAGAGTGTTGTCAGAGCACATACTATCATGTTCATCATACCAAGATGTTTCAAAATGACAAACTGCTGTTAGTTAAAAAAACAAAAACAATACCTTGGAAATGCCTACACCTATTGATTACGGCAGGATTCAATGTACAACAGTATGTATCAACGACTTAAATAATCAGTTAACTAGATACAGTGTGACTCTCAGGACTGTAATAAGAGATTAATATATATATATATATTTATATATATATATATATATATATATATATATATATATATATATATATATATATATATATATATATATATCCAGGATAAAATTTGTCCATTCATTCCTGAGACATTGAAATTTATATAGAGTTGTTGTTTTATGTCATCGAACTACTGTCATGCCATATTGGATGACCATGTCTTTATTACCCTGTGCGCAAAGTGAAAAGCAAGTGGTTAATTATATGTGTCTGTCTGCATACATCAGTCCATGATTGAGGAACTCCTTAATATCAATTGAATTTAATACTTTTAAAACTGTAGAACACAAATCGGAGCATGAATCGGAACACGAACCTGCAATTTACTTTGGCTCTGGATTTGACAAATAGTAATCATAGTAAATTCCGAAAATAAAATTCTACAGCCTTAAAAACTCACATTGTATTTCAATTGATGACATACTTGAACACTGCACAACACAAATCACCTTGTTGGCACTCACAAAAACCTTCAGTTTAGCAGTACTTCGACAAAATATTCTGAAATATAGATGGTGTTCAGAAACACAAAGTAAGAGTGGAAAAGAACCTTCCCATTTCCATTTTCTCAAGACTTTGTGGGGTAAGGTGTTCTGGGAATTCTACTTGAGAAAGAGGCACGGAAGCTTATTATAAGAAAGAAGGTTGTTTCATGAGCTTTCAAAATTAATTTAATGGCAATAGTCCCCAAACATGCTGGAATTTTGTACTGCAGTGGGGTGTAGCAATCAAGGTACAGGAACCTGTTTACTGAATCTTTTTCTTTTCTTAATCATCTTACCCCTGAGACTAGTGTGCTTCGGCAGCAAATTTAATTGCACCTTAGATTCAACCATAGATCAGAACGGTATTGAACCTCATCCAGATAGTGCCAGGCCTTTGTCTGCACTTTTATCACGAAATGATTTTGGTGATGTTTGGCGATTACGGCACGGTAATGCTCAACAATTTACATGGTGTTGTTGTCTGTTGAAGAACTTATTGCTTGCAAGACTTGATAAATTTTATATTCGTGTCTCCTTTTTAAACGGAACATTGTAACTTTTACTGAAATTACTCCTGTTTTTCTGATCACTTTTGAATTAAACTGGGCATTTATTTTCGAAGTCCCTTGAGGTGTAATTCTTATTGGTCTTTTAATGTCTCTTTTAAATGACCAATTAGCAGTCTTTGGCTTCATATTTGAGAATCACAGAATGACTTCACAAATCTCTATCATTGGTGGGATTATATAAAATCTCAAATCCATGTCTTTTACCAACAGTACAGAAACAATTTTACTCATGTTAAACAAGCCAGGATGTATATATTTAAAAAAGTGTATTAAAATATTTGAAAATCCTTAATCTGCAAGATAACATAATTATATTGATGAGGATGATCGATTCCAACAGTTATATGATAAGTGAGTTCCATTAAATAGTTTAGCTATTTCATAAAATGTATCTGTTCATTATTCTAGCACTTCCATGAGCCTTGACATTGTATACAAAATAATAATAATGAAGATGCTCTTGGAGTATGCCTGGTGCTGGCTTAATGGTTAGGGTGTTGGGCTTTGGATCCGAGGGTCCTGAGTTCAAATCCTGCTCAGCTGTTGAATTAATACCAGGTGGGGTTAGCTCGGCCTGTCATCCTTCCGAGGTCGGCAAAATGAGTGCCAGCATGCTGGTATACTGTGTCGGAGTGGCGACCCGTCCAGGATTGTAACCACGAGCCAAGGAGACTGCTTAAGCAGCACCAACGCTCTGTCCAGTGTATGGTCCCAATCTCCTCCTCCTCCTCCTCCTCCTCCTCCTCCTCCTCTTGGAGTCTTAGCATGGTTATGTGTCTATCCTCTTAAGAAACTTGTACATAATTTTTTAGTTTTTAAACAACTACAAAGAACAGTCGATTGTTGCTAAGTTTACATTCAAATGATGGGCAAATTATCGAAGACAATACTCATTTGAAGTGTCTTCTTCAGGATTTTTTTTAAATGTTTTTTTTCCACAAAGAAGAGTGATGTACGAGTACATGCAATGTTTACCCAAAATTTGCCACAATTAAAGGGATTGAAACAATTGCTCGCCAGACAAGATTTTACTCTAAATTAATTCTCAATAACTCTTAACAACTCTGATAATCATAAAGTGGCTTTGACGTCCAAGATACGTTCCAGAAAAGTTGGAGTTAAAATGAAACAACAGATAGTGGGGAATTTTCCCCCATAAGAATTAGTGTAATTCAGGAGCGATGCATTCCAACACAGTTTACATCTTATACAACACCACTCAACAATCCTAGCAATTAAAAAATACGAATGAAACACACAAAACAGAAGAAAAAATTCAGAAAATTAAACAAATTTAAAAACCCAAACACCTTTTTAATCTTCCTTACCATATCTTTTAACTATTTTTTAACGAGACTTTCACAGTCTTGCACCTTGAAAATCTCTCATCACTAATCGTCATGATCAAGCTGTGCCTGCATCAGTTCTTCACCCTCTAAATTATCCTTCCAACTTGGCCACGTGGTTTCCCCCATGGACCCAGGCTTCAACCTTTGTGCCAGCTCACGTACTCATGCCGCAAAATCAGCCACTCATGCTGCAACTCCCTACGGTGTCTACAAGAGATCTCGCAAAGTGTTCCTGCGGTCGCCATGCCCATTACGGCCATCATGCCTACTTCGGTCATGCCTGCAGCATGGGCTGCGTTAACTGAATGGCACGTCTTGCATGCCACGCATCATGCCATGCCTTCTGCACGGCCCTCGTCGGCATTCTTTAAAATAGTTTGAATAGTTTTCTGTGGCAAACCAAGATAGCGAGCGATATCGGCTGGTCGTTCAACATTCTTATTTTGTTTCACTATATCAAATTTGACATCCAGAGTGGCACTACTGCGTTGCCGCTTACGTACAGGTTCACGCTTTTCGTTACCACTTTGTTTACCACTCATTGTTCAATGATTACTGCGGTGAAGTACACAATCATAAAAATACAGTACAGCACTGTACAGTATGTGGTGGCATTAAGTCCAACAATGCACAGCATGAGATAGAGTCTGAGAGGGAGAGGAAACAGTGCGTTGTGGGGTGGAATGGTGGGAAAGTAGTACACAAAGTATTGTGGGGTGGGACACCTGCTAACTGTTTTTCCGTCCAATGGACGTTAGTGCGGGGAATTGTTGGATGTATAATGACAGTGTTCCTTCGTAACTTATGGACTTGTAGATGAAACGACAGATTATATAGAGAGACTTATAGCAGGGAGACTTATAGACTTATAGCAGGGAGCAGGGAGACAGGGAGACTTATAGCAGGGACCCCCAGTATCACTAAAAAGGGCCTGAACGGCCTCTGTGTTACGATGCAATATCCTTCCTTGCGGAAAGATAGATTTGGATCTCAACCACATCTGGGGTCTCCCTTTCACCCGCAATGGCTTACCATGCATGTCCTGCCAATGTAAAAGAAAAAAAACACTGGTGATATCTCTTGGAGAATTGCCCATATGATTTTACCTACTAATGTTTTATTGCACCATTTTAGGATTTTAAATTCAGAATTATTTCCCTTTTTTATGGCTTCTGAAGATTTACATCACGTCTATGTTGATTGTACTTGAATGACCCCATTCTTTGTTTTCCTATCAAAACTGTTTGGTCATATGAACATTCATTTTTCTTTGCGTACTTTTATTTTTGATTTTCCATTAAATTCTAAGAGGACTGTGGAATCTGCACTTACTAATTTTTTTTTAAACCAAAGGAAAGTTATAGCCCTGCTGCACCACCTCGCTTAAGAACAGGGTACCACAGCTAGAATAATAACATTTTATCATCATAGCTAAAACTTATTGCAGAGATGTCGACCTCATGAAACAATGTGATGGCAATGCCAAAAGTGATGGTGATTAGCATACGCCACCATTTTCCAACATGGCCACCATCCAGGATTTGAAAAGCCTAATCTTGCATAATATGTACAGTACATGTACAGTAATGTATGTACAGTACATGTACATAATAATATGTACAGTACATGTACAGGCATGTACAGTCAGATGACGATTTTGGTGTCTAAACCTATGTTTTCACAATCGAGTCCACCCCATGCATTCTCTCCTGCCCCCCAATCCCCACACCCATTGTTTGTCCAAGTCGCTCCCTATCTTAGCCTTCGGCTCTGCTGTTGGTGTTTCCCCCTTTCTCTAATGTTCATTTTGGCCTGTTGCATCCTGATCCATTCAGTGTACTAGTACTGGCTCTTCCACGAGCCTCAGCTATGTATACAAAAAAAAAATGCTTGTAATGAAGGCAATGCTGATACACCAGTCTAATGAGTTGAGACGTTTTGGTGAATACTTAATGTCTAGACCCCCAAAACAACAATAAAAGCAACTAACAAAAAAAAATCAGTATTTTAGACTGAAGACAGAAGATTTTATAATTAGAGCAGAGTACATTGGTTTGTTCAAACAAGAACACAAATTGAATATCAATCAAAGGCCTCTGAAGTTTTTAAAATAACATTATAAGAAGGTTCAAGCCTGGTGTTGGCTGAGTGGTTAGGGTGGCGGCTTGGGATCCAAGGGTCCTGAGTTCAAGCTCCGTTGGCCACTGAATTAAAATACACCAGGAGGTTGACTCAGCCTGTCATCCTTCCGAGGTCGGCAAAATGAGCACCAGTGTACTGGTAAGGGGGACACTGCATCAACGGCATAGCCGCGTCCCAACCAATGATGCAACCAGCAGCCACAGGCTGCACTCGATAGAGAGAGATAAGAAGGTTCAGGAAAATTTATCAAATTAATTGTATGCTAATTTATAAGACTGATGTTATTCCTTTTTCTTCTATATTTGGACAATATTTAGTTTAAAAGAATACCAATAGACTTAGGAGCATAAGGCGTATGCCAGAACACAAAATGTGATGCTTGCCACAAAGTTTCAAAATTGTCTTTGGAGACTGCCCCTCAATTTGGTGTACGACCTAAAATGAGATTTGTTTTGGTTCTAACTTGAAATGCTTGGTACTCACGCTCCCATTCCATAAGCACGAGCAAGAGGTGTATCCAATGGACCAGGATTACTGGTGTCTATTTCATTATGTCACATCATATTGTTGGCATGGTAGCTTAAAGCGATCATAATGTAATCACAGCAGGATAAAGCCTTCAAGTCTGGCAGTTGAAGGCACCAATTGGTATTTTTTGGAAAATGGAATTCCTCCATTTTCAAAATATTTCATTAAGATGATTTCTCAAATACTTTTTCTTGCCCCTTGGTGCTCAATGGAAATGCAGGACTTATATTGAATCCCGGCACATGTCAGGGCACCCTCCTGCTAGCAAGCTGGTTACGATGTGAGAAATGATTTTAGTGAGAAATTATAGATCCTGCTTATTATTGATGTAAGATTTGATTTGAGAAATGTGAGGACCCACCTCTTTGCAAGTGGCATCCACTCCCTCAGGAAGTTCATCTGCAGACTTGTTCAGTAAATTGTGAAGTGGGAAAATTGGTAAAGTTGCCATATTTTGAACTCCAAATGGCCCAGGGGACCGTGGGGTTCTGGCGAGAGGTTTGGGCATGCCTGCTGATTGGTGACTGGAGTTGTGCTGGCTGTAGTTATTGAGATCCTAGAGGAGGGAAAATGAGGTGGTACTCTTGTGATTAAAACAAACAAACTGACACCCGCATTTTTTGGAAGGAACTCTGATATAGTGTCATGACAGGTTGCGTATCAAGGTAACATGAAATAGTGTGTTGGAGGAAAGCATGAGATTGTGGAATATGAAGAGATCATGGGTGGAGGATGAATGTTAAGAATGTTAGAAGAGAAGCAAAGGATTGAAAAGGAAAGTTCAGAAGTAAGAGTACAAAGTAGAAGACAGGTAAACTTGGTAGTCAGAAAGAAAGGTTGACAATGGGGTGAAGATTATGAATATGCTGGAATGGTTTGTGGAGAAGAATATGTGATTAGTAAATAAAGTGGACTTTATTTTGTATCATCAGATTCTCTCACCTTTGTAATTTCTTTGGCAGCATCGCCTTCTCCAAACTCTGCTTTCATTGCTTCATATGAATAACCACTCTGAGAAAATATAAAAAAACAGTTTTGAAGAATGAAGACATTTATTTACAAATGTGAGTGCAGGGCTCGTGATACTGGCATCCCAGCATCAAATTTCACATACTGTGTTGATTTTTCCAGTATCTACCAAAATCCTAATCATTTGTTAAACTGGACTGATATCGCCTAATGCTTGGTCCTATAAGAAATTTATGTATAACCTCCACCCTGAGTCTTAGATCACTGCTTAAAAAAAGACAATTTGCAACCTGCCCTCACAAAATAACTGGTATTCCATCTCCTCTGCACTTTGTATTGACTCCAGCCTGAAATAACTTCACAACAACCTGCTCTTTGGCTCTTGCACAAATTTATTTCATCGCATATGCAGTTATTATTTACATCATCCCAAGCCTGGTACCCTGAATACTGTGGTGAAACTGTTGTTGTCACGCAGCTTAGAGCATGCTTTCTCATCACAGAAGGCAAACAAATATCATCATTCTTACAGAAAACATCTCCCTTCTGCCTTTGCTTTCATTCCCTCCTTGTTGGAACATGAGCATGTTACTCAAGTCTCAGGTATCTTGTGATTCTCACTTCATTCTTGAGGTCTCAGGTATTTGGTCATTTTCTTGATTTCTGCATCATTTAGTCCAAAACCGATGGTATTAACACCTCAATGAGCAATGCTGCCTTCTCTTTTTGTTGTACCGAAGTACAATATCTGGTCGCAATGCTTTATTTTCGATGTTCACACTCGATGGGTTCATTAGTTTGTATCTGAGCAGTGGGTACTTCCATTTTTTCAGTGATTACTTTTGGTTCATGTTCCTACAAATTTTCTGGAAGTGGGACATCAAAGTTTTTGCAGATGCGCCAGTGGATTACTTTACAAACTCTGTTGTGTCGTTGTGTGTACAGCTGTTCTGGCATGAGTTTTTTGTGTGTGTGTGCTTTCGGTCATTAAGCATAACATATAATTCTTCCCTAACCCAACCTCCACCCCTCAACTTTCTCTCTTCTTTATTATTATTATTTTTTTTTTCAGATCTATATCTATATCTCTCTCTCTCTCTCTCTCTCTCTCTCTATATCTCTCTCTCTCTCTCTCTCTCTCTCTCTCTCTCTCTCTCTCTCTCTCTCTCTCTCTCTCTCTCTCTCTCTCTCTCTCTCTCTCTCTCTCTCTCTCTCCCTCCCACGCCTCTCTCTCTCTCTCTCTCCCTCCCACGCCTCTCTCTCTCTCTCTCTCTCTCTCTCTCTCTCCCTCCCCCTCCTCCTCCTCACATCGCTCCCTCCCACCTTATAGCAACGTTTGATGAGGCAGAGCTCTCCCCACCTCCCCTTCCACACTTCCTCACCCTTCCCCCCTTCCTAGCTTCCCCTCCCTCCTGTCTCCTCTTCTCCCCTCCCTCTCTCCTCTTCCTCTCCCTCCCTTCCCTCCCTCTTCTCTCAGCCTCTTTCCTTAATACCCCTCCCCCAACCGTCAGCAAAGCGATGGGTTGTATTTGCTAGTATTATATAAAGTACAGTATACACCTCCTAATCTCCATGCTTTTTTGTGTTGCCTTCTCTCCCAGAAAAAAGAGTACCTGCAGATTACAACAAAAATGCAAAATAGGTAGGTTACGTACACTCCACTTGAAAGAATCCCAAGCAAGGAACCAGCCAGTGAAGGTTGGAGGTTCAAACTCTTGCTTCACAATTATGATGGGTGTGTTGACATCGCGCTTGCTTGGATGTGTATGCAGATATTCCTCAGCAGTTATGACCGAATCTTTTTTCTCAACCTCGCTTGCTCCTTTTCCGATCCAAACAAAAATCTGCATCACAATGCAAAGTTTTCAATGCATCATAATTTCGCATTTACATATTATGTATAAAACAACGGTGTAATTTGACCTCACTTCAAAAACCTCTCTGTTGCAAAGACAAAAACAAGTTCCATGCCTCTATGAGCAAAGTGAAAGTTTGGGCTCATGTAATTATGCAATATAAATATTGTACATTGTAACTAACATAAGTGTTGGAGACTGGATGTATTTCTGAGAAATGTGCATCCCAGAAGCATTTTTTAGTAAAAGTTGGGAACATGACTTTTTAACATAATTAAGGTATGCTGAATTCGACTCGCCCTGTTCCCAAGAAGATTTTTGAGTTTTTGACCATCTAATTAGCATAAACAAAATGGCTGCCAAATTGACAATTTTGGGCACTTTCTTGGGACAGGCATGACTATGCCATTTAAATAAATGCACATTGTTCATATGTACACATCTTAGAAATGTCCCTTGAGAAATAGATCAAAGCTACAGGCTAATAAAATTCGTAACATGCCAAAAATCTGTTATTATGCTAATTAGCTACCGCCATTACCAAAAAAAAATCTATTTTCTGCTGTAACTTTGTTACGATGCATGCAAACCTGACAAATGAGATGTCTAGACCTACGTTTTGAGGGTCAAGAAAAATGATTAAGACATATTTGAAGCATTTTAATTAATGTGTACATGGCTACCGATGTTTATTAATAAAATGTAGAAGTTAAAGTTGCTAGTCTGTAATCATAAAAACTAAACAAAGTTCTATCATGCTGCTATGTGAACAAATTTCACTCAGCAGAAACAGTTTTCAGGAATGCCTGACATCTTTTAGGCAAATCACATTGTATTCATGCAAGGAGTCTGATCATCAATCTGTTGCTGGGATGCACACATTGATGTGCATCGTAATCCTGAATTCCGGCATGTGCAGCATCGAGTCTTGCATTGTTTCCGACGTGCGCAGGCTACCATCTCGAGGCAACTGTCTGGAATGGGACTCAATGCCAACAGTATGGGTTGCAGTCCTGATTCTCCAAGTCTCCATCCCATTTCAGAGGGGCAGGGAGCTCAGGTGTGGGGCAGTGGGAATTTCTCCATATCATCGCTTGATCGTGTACTCTCATCAAATGGAAACGGAGCGCATCACTTGTTGGGGCCATGGCTTCTGATTTCCCGTCTTGGAGAACAATAAATGCCGTGCTGCATCAACAGTGTCTGTTGTGTGCACATTGTATATTCTGCAGACAAAGGTTTCTGAAGATTTGATGGTTTCCTTTGTGAGTTCACCAATGCCCAAGTTCTTTAGCAATTCATGGTGATCTTCGAAGACCTTCCATGGTGATCGTTTGGTGTAATAGGCGATGTAGGAGGTGGTGTCACACCCAGTCAATGCGTGGTATGCTAGCAAGGATGCTGCTGAGACGCTTGGTAGTTTGTTGAAAACTGCATCAATGGGTATATACCGCCGTTTCTTAGATGTGCCCGACATCATCCAGAGCTGCTCGCAATGCATACGTCGAAAGTGGGATACCAGAAGCAGGAGAACATCAGTGTCCCTGGAAGATACAACTGTATTAAACTGGCTGTGGATGGCATGCAGCACCAATCTTGTGTTCGCTTCTTCATGTGTGGATTTCAGAGGTGTCAAATCAGTTGTACCTTTTGATGACTTGAACTCGAGTTCCTCTCTAAATCCCCCGGCAACTACAATTTCTTTATCCTTAGGCGCCTGCGAACACGGTTCCTCAGACAAGAAATGTGCTAGATCTGCTTTATTATCAGCTCGTGACAGAAAATTCGATCAGTTCTTTGGAAAAGGTACATCACGACCTTCCAGAAGCCGTCTGATTGGTTGTGCTGCTTTACTGCGCCGCTTTCTGGTTGTACCCTTGATTGTTTCTTCCCTGTATCTGTTGAACACAATATCAATTCTTTGATATTTGGAACCTGCTTTCAGCACAGTTTTCACGTACGTGTCGGCCAGATCTCCAAAGGTTACAGCATCATCAGGCTTCCAAGAGCTACTACCAATGCTTGTCCATCAATGATAAGGAAAGTTGACGTGTCATGAATTTGAATTGTCTCAGGACAGTCTATGTCTTCTGTTATCACGTTAGCAAGTAACGACTTGTTTCCAGTGTGTAGTGTACCATTCATTTCGGCAAGGGATACAGGGACCGGAAGAAGCTCATGTTTGAGTTCAGATGGCAAATGAACTGGCCGACCCGCCTCATAGGCAGTAATTAAACGTCGGAGGACATGTCTGTCTGTCTTCAGAACAATTTTCTTGTCTTTGTCCTTTGTGTGTTTAACCACTTCGTATAAAGTGGCAGATGTTGTGGTGTTATTCCTGCGCAGATGGTCATGGATTGAAACATGTGGCTTATCACATTGCTCAGCCACTATCAATCTGTCCTGAACAAATTTCTTGACTTCTTCTTGTCCAAGCTCCTTGGCACGTAGTAGTGATTCTTGAATTGACTCTGTTGCAAGGTCTTTCGTAGCAAGGTTTTGCAACATACCTGGATGTGATACAGATGAGAACACACTGAATCCCTGGAAAGTGGAAAGTAAACAATTCTCGTCATCATTGTCTCTCGTTTGTCGTGATTTGGTTGCTTCATTGTGAAGGTCTGTACTCCCACGGTGGAGACTGTACATTCCATGGGTTTGTTCTGCTATGTGAGATCTCAGGTTAAAGGAGAGTGTCCACCTACACAGAGCTGATGTCGTCTTGGTGATACCAATGATACCACCTCCTTTCTTGCCTGTGCCATTTATCCATTCCATGGCCTGGTCATGATCTACTTGGCTGAACCTGTGAGCAGATCTCTTGACTACAAAATTGCCTCTTTGGAACTCTGTTAAAACAGGTTCTGGAAGCTGATACATCTCCACTAGATACACTGGACCCCATCGTGCATAGTTCAGATGGTCATACCGCTTGAAGTAGGGCAACATCAGACTGAAAGAGTAAAGATCGAGATCCCAGATGCCATCACGCTGAGCTCGAGTGTATTGCAGAAGTATAGCGACCATGTCCATATATTGCCACCAGAAGCTGAAGTTCATATCATCAGATCTACTCTCAACAAAATCATCCAGGAGCTTCCTGAACTTTTCCTGATCCAGAAATGTTATCAGTTCTGGAATCTTATGTGGGTCGTCATCAGAAGCTATCCTGGAAATGCAAGCATGGCAGTCCTCGTCTGCCTCTGCAACAAAGGAGAGAAGGCTTGGCATCAGGAGACGCCACAGAGCTTGCAAAATCAGTTTGTGTGCCCTCATAGCTTTGTTGTATGCCTTTCCTGCCAGAACAAGTTCTACAGTGCCTTGCCCGAGCAGTCCACTCTCCATCCACACTTCAGCTTGTCCAGAACCATTCATATGATCTCCTATGGCCTTGAGGAAGTTCGTCGATACGTGAAGGCCACCTAGGCGAGGTATTAACTTATCCTGGTATTCTGGAACAAACCACTTTAGCTCCATAAGTCTGCAGTACAGCGCTTGGTCGACTATGATGACTGTATGTTCCTGTCCAAAATGTGAAGATATTGCCATGCATCTCTTCACGGCGGTATTCAAAGTATCCAACTCATGAGCGGGAGCAAGGATTACAGGCAAATATCCTACTGCTGTCTGTTCTGGTTCCTCTGATGGCAATGACTGATTGAATAGGGTCCAAGAAGGTTTTATCTCTGAATTTTGATGGTGCAAGAAGAAAGCTAGGTCTGTAGCTTTTGCTTGTCTTGCATACTCATTGTCCTCCTCAGATTTGCTGAAGCAGGCTTCGTCGACGTGTGCTGTGAATACTGGCTTGCATTTTCCACGAGTTATACTGACAGGATGCAGCTCCTCCAGGCCATTTGGCACAATCAAAGTATGTCTTGTGGATAGCTCGAGATGTTTAAGAGAAGCATCAGTTGTTTGGCCTCATTGCCATGCTGCCATTTGAGTTGCATGGAAGGTATTCTTTCCATCAAGTGTTTCATCAAGGATGTCAATGTTATCACAGGTGTAGTGGATGAATTTATTTGCCTCAATGTTTGGTGGAATGATGGCACCAGTTGCTTTGTCCAATGATTTGAGAGTGCTCTCAGCCAAGGAAGTGTCTACTTGCAACACCTGTTCGTAACTCAGGCAATGCCCTGCCTTGTTTAACAATCGTACGAGGTCTTTTGACCGCATAGCTTGATGAAGATTACTTTCAAGACCAACATGTTTTGGAGTCAATTTTTTGCCACCACTGACGCAGTAGACAAGATCTTGTGCCACACTCAGAACTCTGCTCCGGATAAGTTCTTCATTGTTCCCAGGGCTATCATCTCCAAGGGATGCCTGGCTACTGACGATCAGTCTCAGTAGCATATATAAACTCTCGGGATTGCATGCTATAGCATCTTCTTCACTGAAAGAGAACCCTTTGTGTCGTGGAGTTTCCATCATGTCTCCACGGACTTTTATAGCTGCATGAACAAGTGAAAGGAAAATGTCATCTTGGGGCTCATACTTAGGAAAGGCTAACTTTTCCTCACTCTCCTCTGTGTCTGCTTTCATCTGCAAAACTGCTGTTGGCTGGTACTTGGTGGGAATCAATATGGTTTTTCATTCTGATATACAACTGTCAAGAGGTTGAAAGAAATTGAAAATGTCCCCAAGCTGTGACTGCAACTTTTCCTTGAATGTTCCTCTTCTGCTTTGATAGGACGGCTGAATCATGGTTTAAGATTCCTCAGCTAGCTCCTTATACCTTTCCCATACATCATCCAGAAGAATCACATGTTCTTTGTGAGCTGATTGATGGAGCTCTTGGCAAAGCCATATCATAGCAAGGTCTGTATTTGCTGACTCCTGCTTTGTTTTGGAGGTAGACCTGTTAAATGCGCTAAGACAAGGCAGATTATATTTAGCTTCAGCTGCAATTATGTCAATCACTCTTGCCAGTCGAAGGCCAACTTTGCAGTCAAGATGTGAGGCTTGAATTATTTGAACACTCATTTGCTTATTCATGACGGAGATCAGTCGTGCCTTCTTATTTGCAGTTTGACAGAAAAGGCAAAGGCTCCAATTGACTGGCTGCTCACCTTTTCGCACTGAACGCCTGTTACCACCTGGAACACCTGAACTGCAACCTGCTCCCTCTGTTGAATACTCTGTCTGAGTCCTCTGAAGACGTTCTGTTTTACTCTTGTCCGTGAAGTGGGCATAGCACATTCTGTGCCACACAAGAGATACGGCTGTGGCAGAATCTAATGCATTCTCAAGACGATCAATTAAGTCTATATTTTTGGAGTCCCTCAGCTTCTTTCTGCTACAGGCTGCATTCCTGAGTGCTGTGAGTCCATGTTTAGTTGCTTCACTCAGGTTTTTTTCTGGCTTTATGCATTTGGCAGAAAATGCACAGGCTGTCGTCTACAGGTGACGGCCTCTTCAAGCTAATCACGGGATCCATTGTAGCCTGCAAACAAGAATGAATCATTAGTATGGGCCTACACAAGCCCTGAACAACTTAACAGTTAACTTCACAATTTAACAGTTGTTCACAAGTAAAATAGATTATCATTGTGCTGGTATAGTAGTGCCTGTCCAAAGAAAGTACCCAAAATTGTCAATTTGGAAGCCATTTTGTTTATGCCAATTAGATGGTCAAAAACTCAAAATTCAGCTTGGGAACAGGGCTAGTCGAATTCAGCATACCTTAATTATGTTAAAAAGTGATATTCCTAACTTTTACTAAAAAAAAATGCTTCTAGAGCCTCATACAGGGCCCTTTTCGAAAAATAATTCATCTATTACAAATTATTCGCTATAGAGTGAGTGCACATCCGGCACTGACTCTTGAGCTTCTGAGTGTTCGTATTATTTGCATTTAAAAACAGCAGGATAACAAAGGTGTATTTCTGCTGAAGAACCCTGCTATTTACTCTTTAATCATGGCCATTAAAAACATTTAAATAAAAGACAAAGAAGATGCATTTGCATGAGAGCAATAGAGGCAAAGCCCTATGTTGGCAAGATAACCAATGCACAAATCACTCCAAATGACATATCCACGGTGTTTTTTGTTGAAGAGTAATGTACACCCTCCACCATAAAAACCGAACATAAAGAGTTAATGACAATGTAATTGTTGAAGAACTGTTCCAGCATTCATTCAAAGTGCCTTTTTGGCACAAGGGATGTGCAGAACACCTGATTGCAAGTTTTGCACACAACCTAATTACCTTCGCATTCTGCGAAAGGTTATGTTTTGGTCGGCGTGTATTTATTTATTTATTTATTTATTTGTAATCTTGTGATTCGTATAACTCAAAAAGTATTAAACCGAATTGCATGAAATTTGGTGGGATGATTGGTTATTAGCCAGGAAGCATTCGATTAGATTTTGGGATCGTTCAGGCCAAAGGTCAAGGTCAAGGTCACGAAAAGGTCAAAATCGTCTTTTTACGATAACACGGTCAATTTTTATTCAATTTGCATGCAACTAGCGCCAAAATGTTCAGAATTCAACGCCTCATCTTGTGATATGCAATATGACACAATGACGCCCATACTCTTGTTACCGGTTAGGGGTCAAAGGTCAGGGGGGTCACGACCTTGAAAAATATGCGGTTTTTGTCATAACACGGTCAATTCTTGTCCGCTTTACATGAACCCAGCACCAAAATGTTTAGAATTTAATGCCCAATCTTGTGACACAATGACGTCATAACACATGTCACCGGTTGGGGTAAAATGTCGGGGGGGGGGGGTCACGCCCTTGAAAAATATGCGGTTTTCGGCATAACTCAGTCAATTCTTATTCGATTTGCATGAAACCAGCATCAAACGAGATTACCTTCTCTTGTTGAAACGTTGTATTCACCGAGCTTGCGAGTGAAGACTCGCCAAAACGACGTGAGTTGATTTTTGTTTAGTCCGTAGCTCCCGAAAGTCGGGGGGGGGGGTCATGACATTATCGATATGTGGTTTGTGTCATAAGACCATTCATATGAAACCAGTTCCCCACACTCATACCAAGAACAAAAAAGTAGTGGCGGCGAAGGTATGCGCTCTATGAGTGCCCATTCTAGTTGCCTCATGCAACAATCATCAGCACATGCAAGTAATGCACCCTGAGGTTTTTAGAGGTGACATGAGGCATTCTGAGCAAATTTGAAACGGTCTTTCTGAGATGCAAGCACGTGGATCATCCAAAAAGCACACCGAGTACATAATTCAACAATCCGTTACAATGCCATGTCTATCAGAAAATGAGAGAAATCGAATCGTTGGACACCTTCAAGTAGGGCCTTCCATTAGCATTGTTGAAAGACTCTTTAACATGAGGAGAGGAATTGTTTATGACCTCATAAGACATTATCAACCCACTGGATCAGCAACAGATAGGCCAAGAAGTGGACGTCCCAGGATAATGACTCCCGTGCAGTACTGATACATTTGTATGACCCATCTATGCAATCGGTTTCAAACTGCCCGGTGTACTGCAAACACACTCCCTGGACCTCACTGTCCAAGTGCAACACCATCTTGAGGCATCTCTGTGATGCAGGGATCCATGCTCATCATCCTCTTCAGCATCCAAGACTTACACCGTGCCACATCCAAGCATGTTTGCAGTGGTCAAATCAGTGTCCAATGGACATGGAGGGAATGGGCAAGTGTTATGTTCAGTGACAAATCTAGGTTTCTCCTTGAAAGGCATGATGGCCATGCTTGGGTTGACAGGAGACGCAATGAGTGATATGTCCCAGTATGTGTCCAGGAAGCCGTAAATCTTGGATGCAGAAGTGTCTTGTTGTGGGGTGGTATTGCTGAAATATTTTGCATCAACTTGATCCATACCCATGGCAATCAGACAGCAAATCAATATACAGTATTAACGAGATCTTCATGAAACATGTGTTGCCTCCCCTTTCAACAACATGGTCCCGAAATCATCTTTATGCACAATAATGTTCCTGCTCACAGAGACATGCGAAGAAGGAACATTTTTGTCAATGCCAACTGCAATGCCATGACACCGTGGCCTACCATCTCGCCAGATTGAAATCCAATTGCACATCTCTGGGATATCATTGATCATTGCATTTGTACCTTGCCAAAACAGCCACAGACCCTCGATGAGCGACAACATTTGGGCGTGCTGATTTGGGCATGGATTGCCATTCCCCAGGCTCAGATTTGAGAGCTCACACAGTCAATGTGACTGGTGAAATTCAGTGATGGCTGTTGGAGATGGACATACCCGATATTGAGATCGTCACTTCCATGCCGGATCCCTATCTGAAAACATTTGCCACAGCGCAGCATTTACGTGATTTGGTCACAATGAAATGGACATGTAAATGTTCAGCATTATTGGTAAATGTTTTTGATGCAATTTATTTTTGTGACATCAATCGTGTGTTTAGTTTCTTACGTTGGAGTATGTACATTTTTGTGAAGCAGAGAGAGTGGTGTTGTCTTCCTGATGTCGGTTAAGAATCAGAAGATAAAAAAACAAACATTTTGAGCCTCAAACATTCCTTGTGGATAATAGTCGTCAACAATATAAGGAAGACAACAGCACTCTATCAATTATTCGGCAGACATTGCTGGAATCATCACACAACTCAAGATAACGTTTGAATATTTTCACCAGCTAAATACACCAAGGGTCCTCAAAAGACAGACCCATGGTCCACGTCCAGCCGTAAGCAACATCAGTCCAGACAGTGGAGCGAATCCTAATCCCTCGTCAATGGATTGATAGCAAGGTGCGAACTTAGCTGCTAAATTATTTCCTGAGTTAATCACCTCGAATGTTCTTCTATTCTCTCTGTCCCGAATTATGTGTGTTATGGCCTCTGGTGTTTATCCATTCAGACCAACTTGATAAATAATAAACGCAGGAAGGGATGAATGCAGGTGGTAATTAACGTGGGATTAACTTGATGGTGAATAATATATTTATGGAGGAAAATATTTTCTCCAGTCGTATCTTGTTTATGTTTTATTGAGAACAGTAGCTTCGCTGGATTGATTTGATGTTATTGTCATTGATATTTGATAGTGATATTGCTTCCTGATTTTAAACTTTTTTTTTATTTTAGCATCCTCCCACCACTTCCCCTCCCTCATCCCAACCCATCCCTTGCCTCCTCCCACCACACCCCCTCCTTCAAGAAACTCTTCTTTCACTTCACCTTTTGTACAAACTCTTCTTTCACCCTTGAGAGTTATGCCATTAGATGCGCAGTAAAACTACCTTTACATTGATGCGTAGGTTGTACTTTTCCTATTCTCAGTTGCTTCAGGTGGGTGCCTGAAATGTCCTATCCCTAAGAGAGAATGATCACCTGTCTCTGTTATCATCTGAGCTCAAGCGTTTGCACATCGGTATTGCAGCACTCTCTGAGGTTCGGAGACTGGGTAGTGGCGAGATCATGGCGGGTGGTTACACCTACTATTGGTCTGGTCACTCCGATGGTTACCATGCCCAAGGAGTTGCTGTAGCTGTGTCCAAAACACTGACTCCAATGATAATTGAGGTAACAACGGTCAATGAGTGTATTATGAGACTAAGGATTTGTCACTCCTTAGGTGTCGTTTCCCTGGTCTCTGTATATGCTCCGACTGAGGCGAGTGATCTCACCGTGAAGAACACATTCTATACCACACTCAAGTCTGTGGTTGATCAGTGCCCCAGGCGAGATACTTTTCTCGTCTTGGGGGATTTCAATGCATCGACTGGAACTGATAGGGATGGTTATGAGACATGTGGTGGTCCCCATGGGTCTGGAACTGGGAACCAGAATAGTACGAAGTTCCTTGACTTTGCAAGTTCCTTGATCACTGGACTTGGTATTCCAACGTTGGTGGTGTGGCAAAGGAGATTGACCATGTGCTCGTTGATGGTCACTGGAGGATGATCCAGAACTGCAGGGTCTATGGAGGGCCCAGTTCCTCAACACTGACCACAGGCTTGTGGTAGGAACTCTGAAGTTGCAGCTTAAATCCAGAAGAATGGTACCATCCCAGCCTCGGCTCGATGTTGGCAAGCTCAAGGATGATCAGGTTGCTGAGGAGTTTGAGAACAGGCTGAGTGGAGATTTGAGGGGTCTGGGTGCTTTGGGGAATCCTGAAGAGTTGTGGAGTGCCTTCAAGACCACCATCCTTGATGTTGCCATTGGATATCCTGGAACGTACCAAATGGTGAAGAAGAATTTTGTCTCTCAAGAAGCACTGGATACCATTGAATGGAGTCACAGGGCCAGGCTTAATTGCAGAGCTGTGCTGTTCAGGAAGTTGAGGCATAAAACTGTACGTGCGCTAAGGGTGGACAAGGAGGCCTATGTGTGAGGAATCTGTGAGGGGGTAGAGCATCACCTGTAGTCAAGTGATTCTCATACTCCTTACAGGGGAATTCACGCATTGCGTTCCTCCAAGCCCGTCCCTCGGTGTACTGCAGTTAGAACGGAGGGTGGTGGGCTCTTGACAGAGGAGTCCGAAGTGAAGGCCCGCTGGCCCAGTAACTTTGAGTGGCTGTATAAGGCTGATCCACCAGCTGTTGAGTTGGATGTCAGGGTGTTACTATCTCGATTGCCGACTCTCCAATCAACTGAGATACACCTTCTTTTGTGGAAACACAGGTTGTGGTGAACCAGTTGAAATGGGTAAAGCTCCTGGGATTTGTGGCATCCATGCTGAACCCCTCAAGGTTGGTGGAAATGCTGTACTCATGTTATTGCATGAAGTTCTGTGCTCTGTCTGGAACACAGGCATCATCCCAACTGACTGGAAGAGGGACCCTGTTGTCCCTTTCTGGAAAGGCAAAGGTGATTGCCAGCACTGCAACAACAACGGAGGGGTGATGCTGCTCTCAGTGCCGGGCAAGGTCTTTGCCCGGATAATTAATTCTTGAGAGGGTTCGCCACCATCTGCTTGAGCACCAGCACCCAGAGCAGTCAGGCTTTGCACCAGAGGTCAACGATTGACCGTGTCCTAGCCCTTCGGGTCCTCACAGAATGCAGATGAGGGTTTTGGCAGGGGATGCTTGCAGCCCATGTTGATCTCTGCAAAATGTTTGATTCAGTGAATTGGGATACCCTCTGGAGGATTCTTGGTCTTTGTGGGGTGCCACCAAAACTCATCAATCTGATGTCTGAACTATACTCTGGTACTGAGAGTGCTGTGAGATGTGGTGATACCATCTCCGACTTATTTCCCATTGTTACTGGAGTTCGTCACACTTTTCAGCGCTTGTATGGACTGGATTCTAGGGAGGATGTCAGAGAGATCAAGCTGTGGTGCATTGTTTGGGAATGTCAAGATATCTGGCCTTGATTTCGCAGATGATGCAGTCATTTTTGCAGAGACTGGCTATCCTTTTGTGAGCCCTCAAACTGCTGATTGAGGAGTCAGACCAGCTGGGATTTCAGGTTTCCTGGGTCAAAACTAAGATCCTGGTTTTCAATGACATCTTGGATGCTACTATCATGTCTGTACCTGTTTATGGTGAGGATATTGAGGTCACGGAGAGACTCACTTACCTTGGCAGTGACATTCATGTCTCTGCTGGCTGTGAGCCAGAGGTCAATAGACATCTGGGTCGGGCCTGGGGAGTCATGGATTCACTGGATCATTGGGTGTGGCGCTGTCGGTACCTGTACTGGAGGATGAAAGTCTAAGTCTTCAGGTCCTTGGTGCTTCTAGTCTTGCTCTATGGATGTGAGACTTGGACTCTGACCAGGGATCTGAGATGGAGACTTGATTCCTTTGGTACCAGGTCTCTTCGAAGAATCCTTGCCTATTGCTGGTCGGACTTTATAATTATGTCCAACGATGGTTGCTGTGAGAGACTCGAATGAGATTTGTTGCCTGCATAGTCCGTGAACATCAGCTGCGGCTGTATGGACATGTGGCTCATTTTCCTGACGCTGATCCTGCTCACCAAATTCTCTCAGTGAGGGAACCTCGTGAGTGGAGAGGCCAATGGGCTGACCACGTGCCTCGTGGTTGCAGCAGGTTGATCAGCATCTCAAGGACATGGGGATGGGCCAAGAATCTGCCTGGGGGATGGCCAGACGGAGGCCCTTGGTGTACCGGCGGAAAGTGGACGCAGCGACGCGCTGCTGGAGCGTATGCTCCCACACCTGACCTGACCTGACTCAAAGTTGAGCAAAAAATCATTACAAATGTTTTCGCAAAAAGACAAATAAAGCGAAGCAATTAGCAGTGTATGAAGTGATTTGTAGGTATGAAGATCAGGCATTCAATGGTATAAGTGAGGAAAATGAAAAATAAATTTTGAGCACTTTGTTATATATAGAAACCGTTGTGACCTGTTCCAAGTCAAGGCATATTTGAACAGGCCGAAACAAAATGGTGGCTAAAGACTCCTGCGAGGTGAAAGCGGACTGAGCAAGATGGTGCACTGCAATGTTGGTTCGGCTATTTTTTTTTTAATAATGATGAGCACCTCATTAATTATCTTCAAAAGGGGTGTTTAAATATACCCAAACACCGAGTTTTCATTCATTCACTCCCTCGGAGTTACATTAGTATGCATGCAAAGTTTTGGGCTGCAAGGTTTCATGGTTTTGGAGTGGAGTGATGGAGGAGACGCGCACGCACGCACGTACGCACGCACGCACGCACGCACGCACGCACGCACGCACGCACACACACACACACACACACACACACACACTAGTGTAGATTATTGATTTGATTTAATATTACTTGTTCATCGACTCGTTCATATATTGGAAGTACAGTCCGCGCCCCTATTTATGTACCCAGCTCACATTTCGTGAAACAGGTAATATCCACTGACCGCATTTCCTAAATATGCCGCTCTGTTTTTCCTTTTTCCCGGCTTGACTATAACCTGTCAAAATGGTGCTTTGCAGACTGGACATTGTATCACAATGTGTACTGTCCCGTGGATTGAGGTTACGCTGGGGATCTGTATATAAGCATTAAATGGTGGTTGTTAAATATCCCACAGTGTCTTTCGACGAAGAGACATTATTGGCGAGTTAGCATCAGACCCAAAACAAATTCCAAATTCTGACTCTAACCTACAGGGGGCACAGCTGCATCCCTATAGTTGGTGCTATCAGCAGTAACGTGCTACAAACAAGAGAAACAGAATCATGCATCGACAAAGCAGCAGCTGCAAGACAAAAGACATTTTCAGTTGTTTCTTTTGAAGTTTGCAGAAAACATGAGGTAAGGCCACCTCAATTGACAATTTTTTTTTTTAGAGAACACTGCAAGAAAAGAAGACAAAAAAAAAAAAATCACAGCCAAACTTCAAGAACTATGAAAAACAGAAATGCTTGTAAAGGCTCCTGGTACTTGCCTCATCCCAAGTGTCAAGCAGCATGACATCATCTTCATCCAGGTCATCCTGAGTGAAGTCTGTCACTTCAGTCACAAAGAAGCGGCCCGTTTGTGTGGAGCACTCGAACAGTCGTGGCTCCATTTTTGGCTTTTCTTCTTGGAAGCTGGAATATAAAATTTACTGAGTTCATAATGAGCATGCTAAATTTGCTCTTTTTCCTCCACCGCCAAAGGGGAGAGGAAGTTATGTTTTCAGCCCTGTCTGTTTGTTACTTGGTGAAAAAAAATTTTCGCCAAGTATTTTGGTCTCTAGCGTTTGTCTGTCACATGTTTTTTGGCCACGGTTTTCAAGCAATCGTTCTGAATTTTTTTGTGTATGCAGGTGACTTAATTTTGGTGAAGATCCGAATCCGAATATCTTCAGTGATTCTTCACCATTGAGAGATCGGGCCAAGAACGATATATAGCACAATATCTCAAAAGGTTAGGAATGGATTCACACGAAACTTGGTGGACAGGATGGGTGTGTGACAAGGACTAACTGATTTAGTTTTGGTGAAGATTCAAATCCGGATGTGAGAATTTTTTCAGTGATTCTTCACCATTGAGAGATTGGGCCAAAATCGATATAAAGCACAATATCTCAAAAGGTTATGGATGGATTCACACGAAAATTTGTGGACAGGTTGGGTGTGTGACAAGGACGAGCTGATTTAATTTTGGTGAAGATTCAAATTTGGATGTGAGAATTTTTTAAGTGCTTCTTCACCAGTGCGAGATGGGGCCAAAACGATACATATAGCATGATATTTCAAAAATGTGTTGGGCCCAATGTGTTCAATTGAATCAGGCATTACATGGCAGAGGTATGCACTCTTCCAAATACGCTTCTAATTTCTTTCTGTGTGTGAAACATTTGCTTTCACCTGTAACCTTGTGCTGAAGGGAGGCAAATACATTTGCTATCTCCTCTATCTCACCACTTTGCACAAACTCCAAATTACTACTCCGTTCTATTCCATTTGGCTCAGTCAAAAGTTGAATTTTGTCAAAGCCTTTGCCATGCTGCAGGAATTCTGCGGGCAGTGCTGCAGGACAAATCATCATGACTATTTTAGTTGTTGTTGTCTCCATTTATTCCATTAGTCATCAGATTGTTACCGTTATTCTCTTGCCCTCTATTCCGATTGAATGCCTTTCTATCCAATCACCAATCATTGACAGTATATCTCTAGTACAAAAAAACGAATATATATATATATATATATATATATATATATATATATATATATATATGTGTGTGTGTGTGTGTGTGTGTGTGTGTGTGTGTGTGTGTGTGTGTGTGTGTGTGTGTGTGTGTGTGTGTGTGTGTGTGTGTAGAATATATATATATATATATATATATATATATATATATATATATATATATATATATATATATATATATATATATATATCATAGTCCCTAACTTAACGATGCAGCATAACTCGTCCATCGACTACTCGTTCATACATATAGAGGAAGTACATGCCCCTCTTTATGTGTCCAGCTCACATTTGATGAAACAGGAAATTTGCACTGACTGCATTTCCTAAACATGCTGCTCCGTTTTTCTTATTCCCAACCAGACTCTAATAACTTGCCAAATGGGTGCTTTGCAGACAGGACATTGCATAACAGTGTGCACTGTCCCTTGGATGGAGGTTATGCTGGGGGTCTGTGAATTAGCATTAAATGGTGGATGTTAAATACCCCACAGTGCCTTTCGACGAAGTTTATTTTCGATGAAGTAAAAATTATATGCAGGTCACGTGACACAAGACAATGGAGATGACGCTGGAACTAGTTGCGGGGCAATTCACAAGCGCAAGGCAATTTTGCTCGGCAAAACAAGCGCCTCTAATTCTATAAGTATTTTTATAAAAAAAAAATTTCTTCATTAGTTTTTTGATTAGTTCATTAAATATTTTTAATTTTATTAGCAGGGCACAGATCGAGTCCCATCACAGCACTTGCTGCACGACCTGTTAGCATCAAGTGTCTAACACAGGAACACATTGTCTCTGTCCTGCTGATCACCAGTTAGGAGGTTTGCAGTCAGAAATAACAAATAAATTATCAATAAAAAATTCGGACCGCCTGTCCTGAAGCTCATGTGGATCAGGAGCAACAGTCACTCAAACCCCCCACAGACTCCCTTTGACCCTGAATTTTTTAATGCCATGAACAAACTTTGGTACATCAAGGGTGAGGAAGGTTGTGGTCAGGTTTCATCGAAATTGTGTGTGTAGTTTTGGAGAAGAGAACAAGTACCTATTTTGGGCAATCAAACACCACCCCGTAGACCCCCTTATTGAGCGGAAATTTTGATGGGGTCAATTCACCTTTGTTAGGCATCTGATATGAAGCTTGTGGCCAAGTTTAATCAAAATCGTATGTTTGGTTCAAGCGATAATGACTGAAGTGTTTACGGACTGACTGACTCACTCACTCACTCACCTGCGGACACCGCTCGATCGCATAAGCTCACCTGACTAAAGTCCAGGTAAGCTAACAATAAACTAGAAGGGCACTCGGTAGAGCGCATACCTCCGCCCTGCAATGCCTGA
Source organism: Eptatretus burgeri (assembly GCF_056783735.1). Taxonomy (NCBI): domain Eukaryota; kingdom Metazoa; phylum Chordata; class Myxini; order Myxiniformes; family Myxinidae; genus Eptatretus; species Eptatretus burgeri. The sequence continues at coordinate 58,676,606 of NC_140963.1, read as the reverse complement.
TCCACGAGAACATATCTGGCCCACTACATTTTTGAAATATCATGATATATATCGTTTTTAAGCCCAATCACTCAAAGGTGAAGAATCACTTTTAATATACGAGTAGTCGGATCCGGATCCGGATCTGGATCTTCACCAAAATCGAAACAATTCATCGTGGTCACACACTCAAGTTTCATCCAAATCTGTCCACAACTTTTTGAGAAATTGTGCTATATATTAGTTTAGCCCTGTCTCTCAATGGTGAAGAATCACTTAAAAAAATGAGCAGATCCGGTTCCGGATATTCACCAAAATTGAATAATTTCTTCCTTGTCAAACACCCAACGTGTCCACCAAGTTTCATCCGAATCCATGCACAACTTTGACATATCGTGCTATATATCAGTTTAGCCCTCTCTCTCAATGGTGAAGAATCACTTAAAAATTCCAGTAGTCGGATCCGCATCCAGATCTTCACCAAAATCTAATCAGTTCGTCCTTGTCACATACCGAACCTGTGCACAAAATTTCATCCGGATCCGTCCACAACTTTTTTGAGATATCCTGAACACAAACAGACAGACAGACAGAAAAGGGGTGAAAACATAACCTCCTTCACCTTTGGTGGTTGAGGTAATAACATCCCAGCATGCTTTGGGTCATGTCTAAAAATGCTGCACAGGCCTGGTTGCCGCTAATTATGGCGAGCAAGGCTGCAAGAGGAGACCCCCCAATGCTCTCATCCTGAGAACACGTGTGGTCGCCCAATGGCTTGATGAGCGTAACACTGATGTTATCCAGATGTCATCGCATTCTCAGTCACCAGATCTGAACCCAATCGAGCATTTATGAGATAAGTCTGGAAAGTCGCCTGAGACGGCGTTTTCCACCTCCGTCGAACAGGTGTGAGTTGATCGACTTTCCCGTGGAAGAATGGTGCTGCGTCCCTCCTGCAGAATTCCAGACACTGGTGGACTCTATGCCACGGCTGCACTGGATGCACTTGGTGGCCCGAAGCCCTAATAAGTGACCTTACATTGGTGTTTCCATTTATTTGTCCATTATCTGTATATTTGCTCCTGTGACCCAGATAGCTATACTGACGGGAGCTCTGCTCCTGGTAGGTCTTACCTCGTCAGGCAAATCAATGGGTTGGAGCCTGACAAAGAGTAGTCACATCTTTGGGCTTAGGAGAATGTGTTGTTCCACCTGGTCTCGTCACCCCCACCTTCACAGTGGTCCTTTGAAGTGGGTTTTCCTCATTTCAGGACAAGGTGAATTGCACCAGTCAGTCTTCTTCTTCTTCCTCATCTTTGTCCTCTTCTTCCTCTTTACATTCACCTCAATCTGGGTGCCAGTTGGACAGCGGCATCTCCTCCGTTTCTTTCAAGTTACCTGGTTACATTTTTCACAGACTTGATCGCCCTCCTTCTCATGATCTTGGTATCTATTTGTAGGACTCTATCTTTAGCTCGTGAAAATGCTCTTGAAAGTTGTTCTCACGAGTTTATGTGTTTCCACCTTGCTCTCCTGCATTCAACAACATATCTCTTCTTTCTGTATTGCTCACCTTCCTTTTCCTCTTGTGCCGTGCTCGATTGGATCTCAGACAGCATTGGCAGGGCTATTTTACTCCACCCTTCTGCACACATCATGGTATTTGGTGACTTCAATGTTCACCACAAGGAATGGCTGGTACACTCTCATAATACTTGTACTCCTGGTATCGATACTTATAATTTCTCAATCACTCAAAATCTCACCCAAATTGTTTCCTCTCCCACTCATATTCCTGACCGCTTCTGATGGAAGATACTTACTTGCTCTCTTTTTGTGTTCTAACCCTGGTGACTGTGTTGCCGATGTCCTTCCTCCAATTGGTAACTCGGATTATTCCACTGTTTCTGTTTGTGTTTCTTATTCCTCATTCTCAACTCCAGTGCATCCTTTTCAACACACTGTGTTTCAGTTTGGGAAAGATGGTTAGGGTTAGGATGGATTTCATTCATTTCTTTTCAATGTGTCATAGACCTCAGCTTTGAGTCCTGGTCCTGACATGGCTGCTGTGGAAATATCCCAATGGATTCGCACTGGTATGGACATTTACTGTAAATTCCCTCACGGATCTATCAAGTGAAGGTTCGTTCCCATTCGATAGTTCACTCCGGTTTGTATATCAGCAATTGCTCATCGCAACCACTATTTCAAGCAGTACCACGTGCAAGGGTCTCTGGAGTCCAAATGTCTGTTCGACAAAGCAAGTAACCTGTGCAAGAGAGTTATTGAGGATGGAAAGCAGCAATATGCATTTTCTGTGGCCGATTCCATTGTGACTCAGCGACTTGGCTCCATGGACTTTTGGTAGATTGCCAACAGTGTACTCAACCACAATCTTCTATACCTGCTCTCTTTCATGGACCTGAGGTTGTTACTTCACCTCTGGATAAGGCTAACCTCTTTTCAAATCGCTTTGTTTCTAATTCTACCATCCATGATCAGGGACACCCTCTTCCTGATTTTCCATCTCATACAGACTGATATTCCTGTTCCATTTATCACTTCTAAGAAGGTTGCCAGAATTATTCCGGTATCGGTATCCGTATGTATGTATCTCTCTCCGCGTCTCTCTCTCTCTCCGCGTCTCTCTCTCTCCGTCTCTCTCTCTCTCCGCGTCTCTCTCTCTCCGCGTCTCTCTCTCTCCGCGTCTCTCTCTCTCCGCCTCTCTCTCTCTCCGCCTCTCTCTCTCTCCGCCTCTCTCTCTCCGCCTCTCTCTCTCTCCGCCTCTCTCTCTCCGCCTCTCTCTCTCCGCCTCTCTCTCTCCGCCTCTCTCTCTCTCTCTCAGCAAGGACATGACTCAAACACCAAAAAGAGCCAAGATTTCCACGCTCACTTCTATGAAACGTTTTCTTAATCTTTACACTTTGGCTCCCATTCTTTTCTCTGCAGTGGCTTCAACCTGACCTGACCACCACAAGTGATTTTCAGCACCAGAGCTGGGACAGCACCACCTCCGAACGCAAACTCCCCAACATCCAGCTCACAGTACGGACTACAGACCATCGGAGCTCTGCCATATGGGAGGGAGATGTGAGATGCTTGTTCAAGCGTCAGGCTGTAGTGAGGTCACTCCAACCGGTCCCAACTGGAGTGGCCGCAGGTTCGATCAGGGCATGCCAAAAGTCCCGCTCTTTCCTCTACCTTCAATCTCAATATTTTCTCCCCCCCCCCCCCTCAACACAATCTCTTGATCAGTTTTCCATGGATCCAGTAGTGTATTCTGTGCTAAGTAATGGTTCATAAGTGCTCCAGGGTCAGGTATGTTCATGTAAAGGTAAGGGCGAATGTTTATGTGTTTCACATGTGCTGATATAAGTACCATTTGTGTGTTTCATTTTTCCTGTCATCTTTTTATTTATTTGAATTTTCTCACCATTTTATCTCTCCTCATCATCATTATATCATTCCTCTCATCATTTTCTGCTCTTTCCCTTCATTGTCTATGCCTGTAATAAATGCGTGAAAGCGTCGATGCGTGTCTTGATTTATCCTCTTTGTGGTTGGCCCAACATAGCATTCCCGTTGGGCAATTGGTCCGAGTTCATGATGTTAATGGTAACCCATGTAATGCAGCACATGGCATTGGTTTGCTCGGCCAAATAATTAACTGCTGCATAGTTGCATGCACGATTCATCTGCCATGCTCAATTCACTGGCACGGTAAAGCAACTTTGGGTGCAAGGATCCGGCCTCATTTAAGGGTTGCAGTTGGCATCTGTGGTCTTTTGGGATATGTTTAAAATATTGTGAATTACGAAGTAGTTAAAAAAAATTTGCAATTTGATTACGAAGTAATTGTAGTAATGATAGCACACTTTAAATACCGAATTGTATATTTTATTACATTGCGTTTTTGATCACATGACTTGCAATTTTTTTGATCATGGCTTGATTAAGTTAATTTACGAACATGCAACATTTTTAGTTTGTCTTTTGGCTTGCATATAATTGCAACCTAGTGCTCTTGAATATCAAGCTCTCTCTCGCAATCCACATCATCAAATACATGAAGCTTATATTTACTATGTTGGACGCAAGATGCACCCAAATAGTTGCTTGCAGTATTGAAGTTGAAGTTTCCATATCAAGAGAAACTACATGACAAGATCACCTTCATAGCTATAACTACATTCTACCATGTACTTCACGGATGTACACTTCACATTGTACGACATATTCGGTACACAAACTCTGGGAGTTGCATGATTAAAAATAAATCATCAACGTGTTGAATGTTTAAACATTTTCAATGGACTCACCTTTTCCCATCAGCATAGGGAGCTTTGCCACCAAGTGCAGCCCAGAAATCCAAAGGTTCCTTGCCCTCAGCAACTGTCTGCTTGTCCCCTTTGGAAATGACGTCGGCCACCACCTTGGCCATTTCACGCTCATCTCCGTTTGCACCCTTCATTATTTCGCCACACAGTGCAGACCACCTCATTTAGCGATAAACTTGACATTCCAGTCAAGGCCAGCCATGACCGACTTAAATTGTCATGAGTGAAAGGACAAAATCCAGTACATATGTATGGCTGTGCACACAACGAGCATTATAAACCAACAATGAACCATTTCAGCAAATAAAAGTGTCTGACTTAATAGCCACATCTGAATAAATCTCATCGATAATGTATAAAGATGCTCTTCAGCTTTTAAGAGCCATCTATTTATTACAGCCATCTGGAGTGGGGGCTGGCTGGATAGCCTAGAGGTGTGCACACTCTCCTCTGAACTGTCTAGACTGGGTTTAAGCTTGGTGTTGCTATAAACTGTTATCTTGCTGTTTCGCATGCAGGGCAAGGCAACAGTATGTGCGCCATCCATCAAATGGACGTTAAACTGGGTGTCCCATCTGCTAGCACCAATTAGTGGACATTAAAGATACTGTGCTGTCCTTCACAAAGAGCTATCGCTGGCACCCAAGCCAAGTCACAAATTCCTGCCCATTCAGTTGAGTGCCCCACGTTGGATTGGTGACCCATGCCGAATTTTAACCTGCGCCAAAGAAACTGCTTCAGCAGAATCTATGCTCAGAGTGACGGTTTGGAGAGGGAGGGATGGAGGGATTAGGACCATCTATTTATTGCATGCTGCAGACGAAGGGTTGTGGAGTTTCAAGGGAGGGGGGGGGAGAGGGAGTTGTGGTATGATTAAAATGACTTATTATATTAATCACGTACCTTGCCGCACCATAAGTAACAGGCACTGGGAATCTTCAGCACAAACACATCATTGGAGTTAAGAGCTGCCCCGCGTGGAGCCACCTCAATGGCCTTTGTGCTGAACTGGTCATTTCCATGGATATGAAAGAGACGAACAGGGGGATCCGGCTCAGTGTGATGAGAACGTGATGTTCCTCCCTGCATACCAAACGAGAAGCTGTTAAGAAATGAAGATCACCAGAAATATATTATTGTGAACAAGAAGTATTTTCGAACCAATACAATTCACGAAAGTAAATAATAAATAAACAAAAAAACAAGAAAAAGAGCAATCAGATATTTGCAAACCCTCGCCAGGACTTCTTTTGAGTGGAGTATTTTTATAGGTTTCCAGGTAAATCCATTATGGCTGCCAAAACATGTGACCTATGACATCATATGGGTGACTTTTGTTACTCATGGATAGGTGGTCATATGTGTAAAGTTTTGCCTCAATCTTTTCAGCCATTTCAGAGAAGATTTTTGAAGTTTGAAAAAATATATATAAAAAAATATGGCTGCCAAATCACGCCACCGATCACGTCATCAAAAAAAATTTTGTGGACCATTTTATCCTGAGATGACCCTCAAAATTGTTTATACTGATCGGATGTAGCGTTCTCCATATGCAATTTTGATGTCATAATGAAGGCAAGCACCTTTGATGTCATAAATATACCACACTCTTTCCCCATGAGGAGTGCTTGCTGTGTGTCACTTGTGCACCCATGGCTTGGGGAACACTTGTGTCAAGTTTCCCCTCGATTTGTCCAGCCGTTCTGGAGAAGATTTTTATAGGTTTTATGGTAAATCTAATATGGCCGCCAAACCATGTGACCAATGACATCATATGTGTGAACCTTTTGTTCTCATGGACAGGCGGTCATACGTGTAAAGTTTCACCTCGATCTGTTCAGCCATTCAAAGATGTTTGAAGGTTTTGTTTTCAAACAATATGGCTGCTGAATCACATGACCGATGACATCATTAATTTTTTTTTTTCTGTGGACCGTTTTTATACCCCTAGATGACCCTCAAAAATTTTCATACCGATCGGATGTAGTGTTCTACATATGCAATTATGACGTCATCACGAGGGCAACTATGATGTCAGAAAAATCGCTCTCATTCCCCATGAGGAGTACTTGCTACGTGCCAAGTTTCAAAATTTTCCTTGGTGTGGTTTCAGAAATACAGAGGTCCAAAGTTTTTCCGTTTTTCCAACATGTTTGCCACACCACGTGACCTATGACTGTATAATTATCATTGAAACATTCTACATGAGGAGTCGCACAAATGGTGAAAATTTCATCTCAATCCGACAAGCGGTTGCGGAGAAAAACACAAGTTCTGTGCGGACAAACAACAAACGGACAGACAGACAGACAAACAAACAAACAAACGAACAAACAAACAAATGGAACCAAATGCAATACCCTGTCCGAATTCTTCGTCGAGGGTAAAATGTATTTTTTTTGTGGGTGATTACACGCAATGGCATAAATCTCAATTTAGTCACGTTTGGCAAGAGATAAGAGATCATGCTCATGGAAAGTAAGATTTAAAGCAAATACACAAACACTAATATTGCATTCAAAATAAATGGCTTCGAAGGACAATGTTCAAAACACAAACATCATGAATCAAATGGGAAACTATTATGTCACATCTGCATGAGATTTTCCCACCCTATGACATCACGCACATCGAAACCAGCATTTTAAAATACACCCCATCCAGAAAAAAACATACCACGGGCATACTAAAGAAGGGGTATGCAAGAGAAAGTTGTGATAGCATGAATTTTTGACATACCTGATAGATAATTAGCTTGCCGTTGAACATAGCCACAAAGTGTCGTGGCTCATTGCCCATGGTCACACGCACCTGCACCGGCTGCCCGTCATATTTCTGATCCAGGGTTACAGCCTGGAAGGCTGAAGCTGTGATCTCATCCTTGCTAGAATGCCGACCCTGCATACAAGGGCAAAAGGTACTACAGTATAAAGTTAAGCCTGGTGTTGGCTTCATGGTTAGGGTGGCGGCTTGGGATCCTAGGGTCCTGAGTTCAAGCCCCATTGGCCGCTGATTTAATATACACCAGGAGGTTGACAGCCTGTCATCCTTCCGAGGTCGGCAAAATGAGTACCAGTGTACTGGTAAGGAGGACACTGCATCAGTGGCACAGCCGCGTCCCAACCAATGATGCAACCAGCAGCCACAGGCTGCACTCGATAGAGAGAGAGTATAAAGTTTCCCATTGTGACAATGAATCTCCTTGATAATGCACTGCTGTTGTTCATTATTTTTTAAATTCACTAAATTTGTTTGAGGGAAGTATTCGGCATGTGGAAAATATAAATTATCTATCGAGGGTAGATGAGGGTGAAAGGTCAATCCACCAACCAGGGACAGATTTACCCAAGGACAACCGAGGCACTTGCCCCAGGGCCTCCACAACCCAACACGTACCCCCGGAGCATCCACCACCCAAGGGCTCTTCTCAGATTATATTCATTATTGTTGTGAATTACAACTTATTACCTCCGCCATCAAGGGTGAAGGAGGTTATGTTTTAACCCCTTTCTGTCTCTTCGTTTGTTACTTGCAAAATCGAAGATTTTTCAAGTATATTGATCAGTCGGTTTTGTTATTCTGTCTGTCTGTTTATCGCCTACAGGTCACAATTCTAAACCGATCGACATGAAACTTTATCAAGTTGTAGAGGTAGTTTCAGCCGGGAAGCGTAATGATTTTGAGGTCAACCGTCAAAGGTCATCCATCTTCAGGTCAAATTCCTGAAATTGTCATTTTTCATCCGATTGACTTGAAATTTGAACAAGATTTGCATATTACATCAATGAATTGGAAAACCAACTACTTATGAGGTCAAAGGTCAACTCAAAGTCAAACTTCTAAAATCATCCATTTCCAACTGAAAAATTGTCAATGTACATCTTATTAACTTGAAGGTTGAACAGCATTTGCATAGTCCATCACTGAATTGGGAAAGCAACTATTTTTGAAGTCAAAGGTCAACTCAAGATCAAACTTCTAAAATCATAAAATTTCCTTTGAAAAAAAATCATCAATTTTCATTTGATTAACCTGAGAATTAAGCAGCAATTGCAGAGTACATCACTGAATTTGGAAATCGACAATTTTGAGGTCAAAGGTCAACTCAAGGTCAATCTTCTTAAATCATCAATTTCAATCTGAAAAGCAATCTATTTTCATCCGATTGACCTGAGCTTTGATTAAGATTGTCAATATTAATCTTAATGAAATGTACAATTTGATGTATCCATGGCAATCTTTGGAGAGGGGGTGGATTTTGCAAGTATTGTGCTCTGCACGGCATCTTTTCTTGTTTGTCTGTGTACAGGATATCTCAAAAAGTTGTTGACGGATCCGGATGAAATTTTGTGCCCAGGTTCAGTCTGTGACAAGGACGAACTGATTCAATTTTGGTTAAGATCTGAATCCGGATCCAGACACTCGAGTTTTTTCAATGATTCTTCACCATTGAGAGAAAGGGCCAAAAACGATATATAGAATATTGCCAAAATGTATTGGGCCCGATATGTTCTCGTGGATCATTCATTACATGGTGGAGGTATGAGCTCTACCGGTTAACCCTCTAGTTAACCCTATATTAACTAGCATAGCACATTTGCTACAAAAATTGGGCATTCAATGGTTATTTGACAAGTCTCGTTGGAAAATGTTTCGCTAATATAATCCGTATTCACTTGTTGAAGGGATTTTTACTTTCTGTGTTGCCGGAATCGATACCACAAACATATAAAACAATGCCTCTCATTTCATTACTTATAGTGTCATTACTCGATTTTGAATCAAATGTAGCTTGGAAGTTGTAATAGTACGACATTATCTTTTTGATAGGCTAATTGCATGCTTTGCCAATCTTCGATTTTGTCTGGAATCCATTGCTGGTAATAAAAACCTGCAAAAACACTCCTGAAAATTATGTGTTTTATCCAATAATCTAACTCGTGAAGCCTGCACTGTTCTTAAGGCAATGGTGATACATATATAAAATTGAATAGGAGTGCCACAGATTAAGATATAAGAATTTTGTGTGCCATCAGTGAAAAAGGTTGAAAACCACTACTTTACTTCATCATTGGTGGCAGAAAGGGCCACCACCACCCATGTGTGCCCCGGGGCCTCCACCAACATAAATTCGGCACCGATACCAACATGGGGCAGAGGGAAAAAAAGTGGGCTAGCAGAGATAGCAGAAAAAAAGTAGGCGAGCAGTAACTATGGAGACAGACTTTTACGTTGATAACTTTTTTTCAATCAATCTTTTGAAAAGTATTTTGTCCAGAATCAAAACATGGATAACACAAGAAGAAGAAGACGTCATGCAGAAAAATCCATAAAACGAATTTGACCTCAAAAAGAATTGGTGGTTGAATTCAGTGATCTGATGTGCAAATCCTTTTCAAATTTCAAGTCAATGAGATGAAAACTGAGGATTTTAGAAATACCACCTTAGTTGTTGACCTTGGGCCTATCTTGACCTTTTGGTTGATGGTGACCTCAGTAATAACATTGAACAACAAATTTCAAAAATTTTTTTTTACTGGAGATGTGTAAAGTGATTAAGACTAATTTGGGTACGCTGATTTCAAAAATCATAACCGTTTTGCTGTATCACGTCAGGATTTTCAGGAACAGAAATATTCCCATTTCCTAGAAGTCAGGATTTCAATGAAATTTACATACGTCTTTAACATGTCTATTTCGTACAATTGTTGTAACTTATGTTATATTTCTTTCTTTCAGATAAAGATGAGTAGGCGTTCCTGTACCAATCATCCTGACAACTTCTGTTATGTCTGTGGTCGGTATACCAAAAAAGATCAACAGCGAAGTATATCTACAGCAGTGAAAATGAAGGCCGCCTACTTTCACTACTTCGGGTGTAAGGTGGGGGACCAAGAACAGAGCTGGGCACCACACATCTGCTGCACAAGCTGTCACACAACCTTGACTCAGTGGTTGGTGGGCAAGCGCGCGAGCATGCCATTTGCGGTGCCCATGATATGGCGTGAGCCGCAGAATCATCATGATGATTGTTATTTCTGCTGCACAAGCATCGCCGGCTTCAACAAGAAGAATAAAGGTCACATCAAGTACGCTGACTGCGTCTCTGCTCGTAAACCTGTGCCTCATGATGACGAGAACCCCGTTCCAACACCTCCAGCTGATCAGAACATAGCTGTAAGCAGTGGTGAAGAGGATGGTGATGATGAACCTTTGAACCCGACACTCAAGAATCACACCTTCTGAACCAGGGAGACTTAAATGATCTTGTAAGAGATCTCTCGCTGTCAAAGGCGAAGGCAGAGCTGCTTGGATCAAGGCTGCAGCAGTGGAATCTACTTGAACCTAACACCAAGATATCCTTGTTCAGAGCACGTCACAGAGACATGGCTGAGTTCTTTGAGATGGAAGACACGATGACATTCTGCAGTGACATCAACGGTCTGTTGAAAGAACTTGGGTGTGATCACGATCCTGCAGACTGGCGCCTCTTCATCGACTCGGGGAAGAACAGCTTGAAGGCTGTTTTGCTCCACAATGGCAACGAGAAACCATCAGTCCCACTGGCTCACGTGTTCGGCATGACAGAGACCTATGAGACTATGCGGCAGCTGCTTGATTCCATCAAGTACAATGACTTCAACTGGCACATCTGCGGAGACTTGAAAGTGGTGGCGCTGTTGTTAGGGCTGCAGTCAGGCTACACGAAATACATGTGCTTCCTTTGTCTCTGGGATAGCAGAGACGACAAGAATCACTGGACGAAGAAAGATTGGGAAGAGCGAAAAGAGCATGTACCTGGTCGACACAACGTGAAGCATGTCGCCCTTGTCGACCCAGCCAAGGTTTTCCTTCCACCACTCCACATAAAGCTCGGCTTGATGAAAAGTTTTGTACGGGCAATGGATCTGAATGGGCGTGGGTTTTTATACCTCAAGGAAAAGTTTGGCAACACCTTGTCGGAGGCCAAGATCAAGGCTGGTGTCTTTGTTGGACCGCAAATCCGACAGATTATGAAGGACGAAACTTTTCCGACAACTCTAAACCCCAAAGAGCTGGCAGCGTGGAGGAGCTTCAAAGCTGTGACGGACAACTTCTTGGGGAACGAGCGCGCGGACAACTATGAAGAAATAGTGCAGCAGCTGCTGGAGTCCTTCAGGAAACTTGGCTCCAGGATGTCCCTGAAAATCCATTTCCTACACCAGCACCTGAACTTCTTCCCTGACAACTTGGGAGCAGTCTCGGACGAGCACGGCGAGCGATTCCACCAAGAGATTTCACTCATGGAGACGCGTTACCAAGGGCGGCACAACCCGAACATGATGGGCGATTTCTGCTGGTTCCTGCATCGTGAAACTGACACAGAGCAGCACAAACGCAAAGCCAAATGCCGAAAGCATTTTTAATTACATTCTAGTGGAGTTTTTCTGTAATTTCTATAATTTTGAAGCATTCATGATGAAATAAATGAATAAATGAATTTTTGTAAATTTCATTGAAATCCTGACTTCTAGGCAATGGGAATATTTCTGTTACTGAAAATCCTGACGTGATACAGCAAAACGGTTATGATTTTTGAAATCAGCGTACCCAAATTAGTCTAAATCACTTTACACATCTCCAGTAAAAAAATTTTGTTGTTCAGTGTAATTGGCTGGTTGAATTCAGTAACCTGAAATATGAATCCTCTTCAAATTTCAAGTCAATCGGATGAAAATTGAGGATTTCAGAATACCAACGTAGTTGTTGACCTTGGGCCGATGTTGACCTTTTTGTTCATATTGACCTCAAAAATAATTGGCTGGTTGAATTCAGTGACCAGAAATATAAGTCCTCTTCAAATTTCAAGTCAATCAGATGAAAATTGAGGATTTTTGAAACTCCACCTAAGTTGTTGACCTTTGGCTTATGTTGATCTTTTGACCTCAAAAACAATAGGCTTCTTCCTTATGACAAACTCTACCATGTGGTGAAGTATTTTGAAGATTGGTTTTAAATTGTGACCTGTAGCTGACAAACCACATGTCTTGATGTTTCTTCAATCATATATTAAAGATACCATTCACATCCCAAAAACCCCTTTGAGATAAGAAACCGATATTTGGCATATCTCAGCAATAAAAACAAATCCTATAGGTTTGAAAAAAATATCTTCAGCAAACGTCTGCAGAACAGCTTTACTTCAAGCAGAGTGTTCCTTTCGTTAAAACCAAATTTCTTAATTGCTTGTCCTTACCTGCCAAATGTAGAGGATGTAGGATGGCTTGTTGTTCCGACTGTAGGTGTAAAGGATGAGGTAGCAGTCTCCACCATAAAACTGTCCAAAATGTCTTTTATCGACGGGCTGCAGTTCCAGATCCTCAATACGCCATATCTGTACAAGAAAAACATTGCAAGCAAGATAATGTGACAGGAAGCATGTGATTGTCATCCATTCATTTTACCACCCACACAACCTACTTACTCAAAGCTGAGTCAGACTAAAGAAAAAAACTCAAAAGTTTTTTGGAATCATTTAAGCAAATACTGTGGAGTCTTCTTAAGAGTAAAAGTCTTTATTCCAATTTCTTGAAAAGCCATACGAATTAATGATCAGATTGTTTATTACCCAATCATGCCACCTGGCATATGCAGATGCTTTTGAGCTCTCACCCAATCAACTAAACCCAGGTGGCTCGGATTATATAAATAATTGACCCCCCCCCCCAACTCACACTCCTCTCATTGAAGAAAATGCACAAATCAACCAAATAAGACCTACACAAGGCAAGTGCTATGCTGTTTCGAACCCTTGCCAGAGTTCCTCAACAACTATCAAGACGTTCACACATGAGAATCCCATTGCCACACACCCCCTCAGCTGCCAGACCGGTTTCATCACTTATTGGTGAATCGTGAGTGACAGCACAGACCACAATGCATACCAATGAGGTTCCCAAGCATGTACCACTAGTCCAAGAGCATTAGGTCAAAATAGGCCCTAACCTGGACATTTTTGGTAACAAGCTGATTTTTTCAGGATAGGTCCAGGAATATGTCTAGAATAACATACTAAAAGTCCTCATAAATCCTCCTTGAGCGTTTTCCGCAATCCAAGATGGTGTCCAAAATGGCCGCCTCTTCTGTTTTTCTCATAACTTTGCAAGCAGGTTTCCCCAAAACACACTTTAAATGTCTACATATATGTTTTGAAGTATGAGGAACTCATTAGAATACATCTTAAGAGATGCTGAAGCACGCAAGTACCAATAAGACCTCTTGAGTTCTTCCAAAAATCCAAAATGGTGTCCAAAATGGCCGTCATTAACAATTTTATCTCAAAATTGTTTAAATATTTATCATTAATTAATTAACTGTGATATTTCATCCTGAAAATATTCAACAAACATTTCAATTATAAATGTGGTTGCTGTGCATACAGTATTCAAATCAATTTGAATGTTAAAGTCTAGAAGTGTGCCCTTAATCGCTTATGACATTACGAGGGAAACATTGTACCATCAGTTTGATGCTAAACAGACAGGGCGACATAAATTTGCCATATGGTCCATTTTCGTCACCTAAAGCTCGGAAATTGAAAACTTGGTGCTAACCTTTTTTACCAACAAGATGTAGTTGATGTCTACCATGAGGTGAGTTCTATTTGAAACATTCCGTTATCATTAAGGAAGTAAAACTATTATTTTTGGTACCCAGACTAAATGCATGATCAAAATTTGTGT
>NC_140963.1:58652568-58657568 GCF_056783735.1 Eptatretus burgeri | reverse complement strand
TGGAAAAAATTGAAACATGGCTCATTGTCAAGTACTCCCCGTGCGAAATAAGATATGTTAATGATGATGTCATCGGTGCCTTCATTATGACGTCATAATTCAACTCCTGCAATGCTTGATCCAGTCAGTATGAAAAAAAATCTCTGCAATTCTTGGTTCGATCAACACAAAATTTTCCACATTGGTGCGGCTCCTCCTGGAGAATATTTTAGTCATAATTACGACGTCATAGGTCACATGGTACAAGCACCATCTTGGAAAAACCGAAAAAAATTTGCACCACTATATCTCCAAAACTGCTCCATGGAAAAAGTTTACACATGGCTCATTGTGAAGTACTTCCCAGGGGCAATCAGATATGTTAATGATGGTGTCATAGGTGCCTTCATTATTACATCAAAATTCGACAAGTGCAATGCTTGATCCAGTCAGTATGAAAAAAAAAATTATCTGCAATTCTTGGTTCAATGGATAACAATTTTCACCATTGGAGCACCTCCTCCTGTAGAATTTTTCAATGATAATTATGACATCATATGTCACATGCTACAGGTGCCATCTTGGAAAAACCAAAAAACCTTGCACCTCTATATCTCCGAAACCACTCCATGGAAAAAAAAGAAACATAGCGCATTGTAATGTACTCCCCATGAGGAATAAGATATGTCAATGATGATGGCATCAGTGCCTTCATTAAGACATCATAATTCAACGAGTGCAACGCTTGATCCCGTCAGTATGAAAAAAAAATTCTCTGCAATTGTTGGTCTAATTGACTTGAAATTTTGACCATAGGTGTGCCTACTCCTGCAGGAATTTATAATGATAAAGATAACATCATTGGTCACATGGTATGGCAGCCATATTGGATCAAAGAAAAAAGAAACCCTAAAAAACAAGAGTTCGCTCACACCAAGTCCTTCTCAACATTGTGCAGGGTATGTATTCTATGAATACCATCTAATTTTTTTAATTGATCTTCACCAATAAGAGATGTTTCCAAAAACGATATACATGATATTTCAAAAAGTTGTGGACTGGTTATAGCAAAACTTGGTGGATGAGTTGCGTAGCTGACAAGAGCACACCGATTAGATTTTGGTTAAGCTCTGGACGCAGATCCAGCTTATCACTGGGATACAAAACGTAAACTGTTCAGCCTGGCGGAGTTATGCGTTCGGTCGAGTGCCATTCCAGGTCAAGATGGATTCCTTCCAGTATGCCTCACCTCCACTTTTCCACTGCCATCATCCACCATGCGATACTCAGCAGCAAGAGAGGGCTGGGCATGCAGAGACTTGGTGTCAAACTTCACTTGCTCCACTTTGGCTGTGCAAGAAAAATTCACATGAAGAAAATGACAATTACAATGCATACAGGTTGCGATGAGGATGCATGGCTGCACAAAACATAATTTTCTCCCATATAATGAGAATTGCCTCATTAATTCTGTGAGGTTTCCTGTTTACTGATACCCTGAGGACTATGAAGAGCTGACACTCTTGATTAGAAAACTCAACCGTGATTTTGCATGTTCACAACCACTGAGAAATTTTGCCTTCACTTTGATTTTCCAATATTTTTTGATCCAGCTATAAACTCCTTCTATGAGAGGACATGAAAACACAATTTCATTCAAAAGTACATTCTTTTTAAAAGGGGACATCAAGTTGATTTCGCAAAATGCTCGAACTTACTTGCAGGCATTAACTATCCCAAAATAACTTTACAGACAATAATTTTCAATTTTAGAATTTAGAAAGAGTAATGGCTTGTGCAGGGCTGGCAAGATAGCTTATAGGGATGCACACTCACCTCTGAGCTGTCCAACCTGGGTTTGAATCCCGACTCAGCTATAAACTGTCATCCTGGTGTTTCACAGGCAGGGTGATTCATCAATGTGTGCGTGGTCCCTCAGATGGACGTTAAGCCTGGTGTCTCATCTGCTAGCATTAGTTGGTGGTAAAGAGTAGGCGAGCTACCACTAGCACACTGGCCAAATTACAATCTCCTGCACTCTCGTCAACTATCCTGCACCGGAGTAGTGACCCGGTGGGAGTAGTGACCTGGGTTAACAAGAAACTGCTTCAGCCAAACAGGCATTCTGTGTAGAGCATGGTACACAAGAGAAAAAAAAGATAAGGTGATTGTGCCAAATTATTGCCTCCTGTTGTGCAGTTAATACTCATCCTTGGTTGTCACAGCCTTTAAGGGTTAAGTGTGATCACATGAAGCTGGACTCTTCCCTCTTCTGAGAGTTGTTAGATATTCTTGATTCTCGAGGCATGCATAGCCACATAAAACCAACAAGGCTAAAGAAATGGGTGAAGTCTGTTTAGCCGTCCACCAGCACATTGGAGGATGGGGTTTTGCAATGTGTGTGTATGTGCGTGTGTGCGTGTGCGAGCATGCTAAATTTAAGGAGAGGTGACTCAAGTGACCGCCTGTGGTGCCAGGTTCCAGGGGAGGGGAGTAGGTGGGGGTTACCAGGTTCAGGGGGTGGGGGCACCAGACTCGGTGGGGGGCACCAGGATAAGGGTGTGTCTGCCACAAAGACACAAGGAATAACAAGGAAATTTGATGCAGGAGGAGGCCATTTGGATTCGGCCCATCATGCCTGTGCTACAACCAACACCAGATTAAATTAATCCATAAAGCTAATGACTCATTTTGGCAGGGGAGAGTGGGGATTTGAAGAGTGGGGCAAGTACGGGGATCACTATGGTTTTAAAATAAAAATGAAAAAAAATTTGGGGGGGGGGGAAGGAGCAGGGGATTGGTGAAGGTGGTTTTGGGGTGAAGAATACACAACATCAACCACACACTATCCTTTGACAATACCCTCTCATAGACATCACACTCAGCACAGATGTACACAATCACCCATCGATACGCAAGTTACTTACAAGTCCCTCCAAAAAAGCTGTAACCCTCTATCTCCAATTGTTCTAGATACCTATCTAATTCCAATTTAAACTCATCTACTGTTTCTGCTGCCACAACTGTTCCAGGGAGACAATTCCATACTTTCACTGGAACGGCACTCAGTGGAGTGCATACCTCCACCAGGCTGAATCGTTCACCTTTTGTATGCCACCGATAGGCTATATCTGGATCCGGGCCTGAAGCAAAATCTAATCGGTTTGTTCTTGTCATGTACCTAACTCATCCATCTAGATTTGTCACAACTCATCCACAACTTTTTTGAATATCCTGCGATATATCGTTTTTTGCCCTATCTCTCAATCGTGAAGAATCACTTAAAAATTCCAGTCTCTGGATCCAGATCTTCACCAAAATCTAATCAATTTGTCCTTGTCACACACCTAAACTGTCCACCAAATTTTGTCTGAATCCATCCATCACATTTTACATTTTAAGATATCCTGCTCACAGACAGACAGACAGACAGGGGTGAAAACATAACCTCTGTCCACCTTTGGTGGTGGAGGAAACTACTCCATGAGTTGAAGGCCCTTACCTTCCTACCGTATTGACTCTGCTCTTCCTTACTCTCAGGTAGGTAACGGTACTTGGTCCTATCACTGTCTATTCTGCTGAAGAACTCTTCTGTGCTTATTTTTCTCGACCGTTCATTATCTTAAAAACATCTTGACCCTCGCGACCGACTCAAACACTGCATGCCCTCGCCACCTCCTCACCACTGCTGCACTCGCAACGCCTTTACCACTAGCTGGAAGAGCATGGGAGGAGTTGATTTATTTACATAATCCTTGCCACCTGGTTTAATTGATTAAGCGAGACCTAATTGGTTATTCCCTCCATTCACAAGTGAAAAATGTGAGTGGGTCTGTCTTTGTTTTTCATATATATATATATATATATATATATATATATATATATATATATATATATATATATATATATATATATATATATATATATATATATATACATATATATATATATATATATATATATATATATACATATATATATATATATATATACATATATATATACATATATATATATATACATATATATATATATACATATATATATATATACATATATATATATACATATATATATATATACATATATATATATATACATATATATATATATACATATATATATATATATATATATATATATATATATATATATATATATATATTCACGTGGTGTGCTTTCACATTGCGGAAGCACATGAACCGTGCTTCCTCATTGTTTTGGGTCGCTCAACTGCATTTGATTTTTCATTTATTTATTTTATTTTTTCATTTGTTTATATTTTCATTCGTGGATGATTTACGATGGTTTTGTGATTTTTCCTGGTGCATTGGCTTCAATGTCCATTGGCACATAAAATTACTGTGCTTCCCCATTATCTTAAGTCACTCACCTGCAAATTTTTTCATTTATTTATATTTTCATTTATGGATGATGACCAGTGATTCTGTGATTTTTTTTTTCCAGTGGACTGGCTTCGATTTCCATTGGCACCCAAAAGTTCAGCTTTCTACGTCACCCGGAAAGTACCGATCTTCATTATCAGTCAGTCAGTCAGTGATTAGAAAGAGCTTTACATTTTACAATATATATATATATATATATATATATATATATATATATATATATATATATATATATATATATATATATATATATATATATTGTTATGGCTGTGGAAATTCGCATTACACCATGAAGGGCCCGTAGGTGATATATCTCGAAGTACATGTGTAGTTAGCCCAAACCCGTTGTATAGAGGGAATTTATGTGATTCATCCGGGCTGCGACGCTTTGAGATCGCCGTTTTTCTGTTCTATCTTTATTTTGAACCAACCACGTCTCAACCGCCATCACACAACAACCACCACGCCAGCCATCGTCACCAACTGCAACCACGCTCCAACCCTCGGACAACAACAACAACGCCAACAGCCACGACCTTTACGTTCACAACTCAATCCCACATCATCGCATCACCGCCATTCCCAAACGGCACCATAACCATCAAACCACCACCG
>NC_140963.1:58627568-58645068 GCF_056783735.1 Eptatretus burgeri | reverse complement strand
CTGGATTCGGACAAGGGAGAAACTGGGAAGCGGGCCACAGTAAAAGTGATCCCCCTGGTAAATTTTGACGGGTCAGGGAGCGTTGAAGCTTTTCTGACGCAATTTGAGTGCATTTCCCGACTAAACGGGTGGAATGAGCGGGAACGTACAGGGAATTTGGTGGCAACGTTGCGGGGACCAGCCGCAGATGTGTTAAACGTGATCGCGGAGGGGATGTTGACCAGCTCCCACATTTGCGAGGCGTTGAGCCGTCGGTTTGGGTTTGCAGCAAACTGTGATCTGGTGCGGGCCCAGCTCAAGCACCGCAGATTAAAGCCGGGTGAGACAGTGCAGGAGCTGGCACAGGACATTTACCAATCAGTCAGGATCTCGTATCGGGACCTTACAGTGGAGGCGTGGGACAGACTGGCACTAGAGAAATTTTTAGCTGCTCTTCCTGGCCCTGAGGTCCGAGCGCGAGTGGAGCTACAGGATCCACCCACCGTGCACCGAGCGGCCGAGTGCGCGGCCAGGCTGGCCTCGTGGAGTCGGCCGGGTCGGGTGCCCGAGAGGCCGTCGGTGACG
Organism: Eptatretus burgeri; assembly: GCF_056783735.1. Taxonomy (NCBI): domain Eukaryota; kingdom Metazoa; phylum Chordata; class Myxini; order Myxiniformes; family Myxinidae; genus Eptatretus; species Eptatretus burgeri. The sequence goes on along the minus strand of NC_140963.1, from coordinate 58,644,504 downwards.
ATCCGACAGGCGGAGATTCAGGATCAGGGAGGGGGGCTGGGAGAAATTGGCATTACCCAAATGCTTCAGAGGATGAATCCTCCTGCTGAACCGCCAGGTCTATCCGAGATGCCCTTACATAGGTCGAGTCCGGAAATCACTGTCGGGGGTCGGGGAGACTAGATCGGGCTGAGCATATAGGGCCATGCTCGGCTGGTGAGATTGTGGCGAAGTGCCTCCTTTGGTGAAAAATAGTGAATTGTGGGAAAATTGGCATGTGTTTGTAAGTTCTGCTGGGTTTTAGAGTGACAATCGGGACAGTGGGTAATTGGTAACAAAGCGGGCACAAGTGGCTGTCCAATGGCTGGTGCGTGGATCGGGTGAGAAGTGCTGTGTGAGTTGTTTTCAGTTAAGAAGTGAAATGTATGGTGCACACATTGATTTTTTATTGGACATGGTGTGGTAACAGGGAAGGTCATGGTCGGCGAAGTGTTAGAAATGCAGGTGTCACATGTAAGGCCGTTGGGGTGGGGGAGTCATGTGGGTTTTGTGGGTGGGGATGATGTGCTTGTCCACAGGGATTGCTGAAGCTCACGGTGAGCGTGAATTGCGACCCCCTTCAAGGAGATTCACCACCTGGTGGCTAATGGTGACAGTGTCTGGAGGCAACCGGGAGAGGGTCTGGTTGGGCGACCAAGGCGGGTAGGACCCTGGCGACCCAGGAAGGCCAGAGGAGCCAGTGAGACCCCTTCCAGAGTGTTGTACGGGATTAGAGCTGATGGCTACCAGGGTGGAGAGAATCAAAGGGAGCGGGGCGGAGAAACATCCGGGTTGGATTAAAGCTTACCTGTGGGCATGGTTGCACCTGAGATGCCCCCATCATCTTATGGTAACCCACCCCACGGCCACGACGGGATTCAGCCTGCATGATTAAAATGAGGACCATGACCTAGAAATGTGATGATGACCATGGTGTGAGTGTTGTGAAGATGTATGAGTCCCACTCGATCCCGCACAACTTGACATGTGCAGCAAGGGCATGATGTCCGCATAATTTTGGGGCAAGCAAATTTGAAAATTGGCTCCCCAGGTAACGCTGGGTCTATTAGCATCCACTGGGGGAGGCGGTCAAGTGTAAATATCCTGTGAATAGTGTCGTTAAGGCTTAGAGTCGGAATGTAAAGAATAAGTGTTGTGTTTTTGTGGAACCTTTTGTTTCCCCTCCCCAGATCACTGGAAGAGTGCTGGGCAAGAGCGATGATCCAGAAGATGGAGTGCAACTTCGCTCACTGCTATCATGTGATAAAATAAAATAAAATAAAATAAAAAAAACGAATGCTTGTTTAGGCGAGGATAAGGCCATAAGGGGGTAGTACATTAAGCAGGATAGGTAAGTTAGCTGCGGCTCGCTGCCCATTTCCCCTCCTACTTTATTTCGTTAGGTTAATTAGGTGTGAGTCAGTAAGTGTTAAGGCTGGTACGGTAGCGCCTGTGATATACCTTGCAGGAGCTGCGGTACCAGAGGAGGGGCAGTGTTACGTTTGAGGGGGGGGTATGCATTCAAAGGGTAATTAGGATGTTTAATTAGGTATGCCATGCTGTTCGAGTTTACCAGGATCTCGATGTAATAAGTAGCAATTCAGTGGTGATAAGTTGTCTAGTAAATGTTCATTTCTTCAAGGGGGAAATGATAATTGTCACGTAATTAGATAGGGACACGGGATAGGGTAAGTGTGTCTGCGTAAACCCCTTTTAGTAGTCCCTGGAGGCTGGCCGTGACGTCACAGGACAGGGCTGCGGATGGCTCCGCCCCGTGATCACGATTGGCAGAAGGCGACGGCGGTGGGCCAATAAAACGGCTCGATTGGAAGTGACGAGGACAGGAGGATAAAAAGGTTCTGTTCGGGGTCGAAAAGGAAGAGGAAGAAGATCGGGACAAAAAGATCGTGTTTTTTTGGTGTGGAGGCTGTTGCGCGGGAAGCGTACTTGTTGTTGTGCTGATTCGATCGTGTTCTTCATCGTGTCTTGGAGCCTTGCTGAGCCTCGTGCCTCACTTTGGTTGGCTCTGGGGTTCTGCTGACTCGCAGTATGGGGTCGAACGGCGGGCGGACCTGCCTCCCTCTCCTGCTCGCAATTTGGCGCCAGAACTGGTTCCCTGGCGGCTGTGAGCGGACTTGGGCCAGGCCAGGAGGTCAACAGCACCACGGTTTCTCCTGCCCCTCCTGACGAGAGCAAGGCCAGCTCGTCCGACGCTGATCCAGGGACAGTTGCGTCCACACCACGGTCCAGCCTGACCACCAGAAGTAGCTACGTTGTGTGTGTGTGTGTGTGTGTGTGTGTGTGTGTGTGTGTGTGTGTGTGTGTGTGTGTGTGTGTGTGTGTGTGTGTGTGTACTTGGCGCCTTAGAGGGTTTGAGAATTGTATATTCATTGGAATTGTCTGTGTTTTTCCCCACGCCCGATCCCACACCATCTCGTTGAATCGCCCCGGATCCCTTTTCTTGCCGAGTCTTGTTATTTCTGGTTAATAATAAAAACAAATAAACATCATCAACTCAGTGAAAAGTGACTCGTGCCACCTTCCTCGTCCCGTTTGCGGTAGAGCGATTATAACCGCCATGTTTGGGTTGTAGATAAATAAACCGCCTCCCTCGTTTCGGCTCATTCTACGTTGGCGGGACTGTTCAAGTCCCGTGGACGTCACAATATCTATATATATATATATATATATATATATATATATATATATATATATATATATATATATATATATATATATATATATATATCCACATACATTTATTTATTTAAAAGAAGAAGAAGGCACTTCAAACCAAAAGTAAAAAATGAGATCGACTCTGCCAATTTGAGAAAAAAAGCGAGAGCAGACCCGGTCTCAGGCAACGTTTCATTGGCTTCACATCTGGCTTCATCAGACATAATGGACCCCGAGTCTCAGCACGCGTCCGATTTTTAAATTTCGATACGACTGCTCATTTCCGGTTATATGCTGGTGCTAAAGATTAAATGGAGGAGTGCTTTTTTTATTTTACAAAAGCAAAAACAAACGTCAAATCACATCATTGAAGGGGTGTTCTGCTGTTTGTTGTTTTTACTTGCACGTGATCTGGTGGTGTATGTGTGTGGGTGAGCACTTGTGTGTGCTTGTTGTTGTTGTTGTTTTTGTTTTTGTGTTTCCAGTGCACCAACACAGCTCGTTTCGTGTCCGGGTTGGGCATGATGAGGTGTTGGTTGTGCGAGTGTTGGGGTTCTCGTTGGGTGTTGTGCACATGTGAATATAATATAATAGAATTAATAGGCTGCCGCTCAACGATTTAAATCATAACCGCACTAGAAATCGAAGTGTCAACATCACCGTCATACCGAAGAAAAAAAAAAAACAGGGAGTCTGGAACAATGACGCGAAACATCACCTCGACGTATTTCGACTTATGAGTAACTTACAAGTAACCGTGTGTCGACGTGTGTCAACGATCGCGTAGCATGCCTTCAACTTATGGCCAGCGTATGCGGAACGTGTGCATCATACGCTGGCATACGTCGAAAATTTTTCAACATGCTGAAAATTTGTCGACGTGCTCGGCGTACTACGACGTATGCCAGCGTGCTCTTAACGTCAACAAAACTTACCCATAACGTATTCGACGTGTGCCAGCGTATTCGGCAAATTTTTCATATGTCGGCATACGCTGGCAAAAACGTCAAGGTGTGACAGCGGCTTGACACTTCGATGTCGAGTGCGGTTATGATTTGAATCGTCGAGCCGCAGCCTTTTAATAGGCTACGCCACGTGATCGTCGGCGATACGCTGCCATGCACTATGCATAAGTTAGACTATCGTTGGGCATAGATTGTGAACGCCGACAACACGCTCAGCATTCGTTGATATAAGTTACATATATGTTGTCGAAACGTTCTGTGTACGTTACTAATACGTTATGCATATGTCCAACTCGTTATGAATACGTCCAAAGCTGGAAAAAACATCAATAGTTCAGCGTACGCCAGCGTTTTACATACATTTTGATACCTTGCCATACGCTGGCTAAAACGTCAAGGTGTGACAGGGTCTTTAGGTGTAGTGTCGAGGACACGGGTCCCATCAGAGTCAAATCTTGGCCAAATTGCAGGAAATGACGTGCTATGGTGGACTCGGTCACCTTTCCAAGCTTAATTGTTCTGCAATGTTCATCTAGCAATTGTTTCAAATTTCTTCCAGTATAACCACGTAGAATTGGTCACAGTCTTTGCATGATGAGTGGTAAACTACTCCAGATTTATCATCAGTTGGTATTGAGTCCTTTAGTTTTGAGATGACATTACGGATGGTGCGTAGAGGTTTGTAGGCTACGCCAATCCATGAGCCACGTACTATCCTGCCAATCCTTTCAGAAAGGCCCGGGTAGTATGGCAGTACACAGTGCCCTGGTTTGTCTGGCTCCTTGCGTTCTGTCCGTTTTGGCTCTTCAAAGGTTTGGAGTATCCCCTTGTTGTAGCCATTTTTGAGCAGGACTTATCGAAGTCATCTGATTTCTTAAATTGCCTCAGTTTTGGAAGATGACAGCGTCCATGACCGAGCTGCTAAGGTCTGTACTACACTGCGTTTGTGGGAGATAGGGTTGCAGGAGTTTAAATCTAGTAATCTGTTGGTGTGGGTTGGCTTCCTGGAAACCGAGGTCTTTCGGGAGCTGTCAAGCTTGCGGTGAACCTCGACATCTAAAAAGGCCAATTTTCCTTCTTTTTCAATTTCCATTGTGAAGTTAATGCTGGGGAATTCCTGGCCAAGTTGTCCCAGTAGGTGGTCTACCATGTTTGTACGCATGTAGATGACACCTTCGTCATTGTGCGTACAAACATGGGAGACCACCTACTGGGACAACTTGGCCTTCCTATATCCACTTCTGTTAGCGTGTGTGTGGATAATATATATAATGCCACGTTAATATGTGTTTGATCACATATCAATAGGTGTGCAGATAATATGTATAATATGTGAAGACCACAAGGGGAAAACCAGAGATGTCAGGATAAGTCAATTTTGAAGAAACTGAAAAACAAAGTTTCAAGACTTTGGTGGACTGTTTAATAACTGTCATATAGATTTCTTTTCCAGTAAAAGGAAGAGTGATCATTGGCCGATCAAATTAAGCATGTAGCATTTGCCAAGCTTCTGTGTTATTTAATAAAAAGAGCAAAGAACGAATCAATGTTGCAAACTGACATCACTGGTTATTCCCTTGTTTAATAATTGCCATGCAATTTTAACCCAGGATGTGTAGCAAATTCATGTTTGTTGGTTATTAGCATACATTACATGACTTTGGTGATCACAGATTATTTTTTTCAACATTAAACGGTCATTGTTTTTTTGTTTGATTGGTGTTCAACGCCATACTCAAGGGTATTTCGCTTATATGACGACGGATTCTCCATTTCTTACTCCGTACTACTTAAGATGATGGAAAACTGGGAGGAAACCAAGGATAAACCACCCCCACGATAGCCGAAGTCACCTCATGTGACTCCCTCATATACCTAAGCAGGTTGATTGGGCGATGGGTACATCGAATGAGGATGGGTACTCAGACGCGCTAACCATTAAGCCACGGCGTGGGTCCCATAAAAGTCACAATAAAGGTTTGACCAGGCTTGAACCACGATATGCACCAACTACGGAGCCCATGATATAACCAAATAGGCCATTGTAGTGCTCAGTTTATGCTGTGATAGTTTTACAAGCTTTTATAACTTAGTTTCTCAACTCTGAATATTATGATGGAACAGTTAACATGAATGACGCAGAAAGCCAATCTTATCTGAGTGAAAACGTTAATTTTAATACTTTGCAGAACACAAAACCTGTGATCAAAATAATAGATCCATGACATAAGCAAATAGGCTATTGTAGTGCTCAGAGTTTATGCTGTGAAAGTTTTACAACCTTTCATTTTTTAGTTTCTCAACTCTGAATATTATGGTGGAACAGTTAACATGAATGAAAGGGAGATAACCAGGAGTAAAGTACTGACAACTCTGGGTTTCTACTTGTTCAGCTTTGACAACACTTGTTACTTACGAAATCTAAAGATTTCGGAAGTATATTGATGACTTCCGTTTCTGTTTGTTTGTTTGCTTGTTTGTAGGCACGATAACTCGAGAACGGAAGAAACTACCAATGTCAAATTACACCACGTGATTCAGGAGGGTGATGGCTCGTGCTAATTAGATTTTGGTCAAAATCGGTCAAAGGTCAAGGTCACGGTGAGGTCAAATATTCGATTTTTGATGGTTTGGTACAGATAACTTGAGAACGGAAGAAGCTACCAATGTCAAATTACACCACGTGATTCAGGAGGCTGATGGCTAGTGCTGATTCGATTTTGGTCAAAATCGGTCAAAGGTCAAGGTCACAGTGAGGTCAAACATCCAAAAAATGATAACTCGAGAACGGAAGAAGCTTCCAATGTCAAACTAGACCACGTGATTCAGGAGGGTGGTGGCTAGCGCTGATTAGATTTTGGTCAAAATCGGTCAAAGGTCAAGGTCACAGTGAGGTCAAACATACAAAACATTCGATTTTTGATGGTTTGGTACAGAATCATCGTAGAAACTTCTGGTTTGCGTCGCTACCTTCTCGAGAGACAGCTTTTATTAGACAAGGTCAGAGGTCAAGTTGACGATTTCGTAAGTACCAGTCTATGACTGCTTGTTTGTTTGTTTGTAGGCACGATAACTCGAGAACGGAAGAAGCTACCAATGTCAAATTACACCACGTGATTCAGAAGGGTGATGGCTAGCGCTGATTAGATTTTGGTCAAAATCGGTCAAAGGTCAAGGTCACAGTGAGGTCAAACATCAAAAAAAAATTATAACTCGCAAACGGAAGAAACTACCAATGTCAAATTACACCACGTGATTCAGGAGGGCGATGGCTAGCGCTGATTAGATTTTGGTCAAAAGTCAAGGTCACAGTGAGGTCAAACATTCGATTTATGATGGTTTGGTACAGAATCATCGTAGAAACTTCTGGTTTGCGTCGCTACCTTCTCTGGAGACAGCTTTTGTTAGACAAGGTCAGAGGTCAAGTTGACGATTTCGTAAGTACCAGTCTATGACTGCTTGTTTTTTCATTCCACGGCTAAACTTTAGACCATATAAATTATGTGACACCCCTGGTTATTTGTTAAAGTAATATTGTGAGAGGAAACCTTTTGTTGCCAACTACTGGCAGGTGCAATAACCCTGAAATTTATAAAAAGTGACATCACCGGTTTTCCCCTTGTGGTCTTCATGTGTATATGGTAATCACGACTCATGTGAATGTGTATGTGTGCATGTGTAAATCACGATTTACGTGTGCGTGTGTACGTGCTGCCGCCACCAGTCATCATCACCACTCACAAGTCTCGAAGACTGAGCGGAACCTTCCCCAGTCCTGAAGCATCCATCTTCACGCCAGCACGGAACCACGACTCGTGGACCAAGCCATCTCCTTATCCATACTCCATTTAAAGGAGACTTCCACAGTAATGAAGCATCAATCTTCATCACAGCAAGGAACCACGACTCATGGACCAAGCCGTCTCCTTATCCATGCTCAGTTTCCCCCTTCATCCCCAAAGTGGCAACAATGTCGATCAGCGCGACCTCGCGTGTGGCTTCCAGGATACGCCTGGGTACACCCCGTCTTGGTCTCTTCCTTATTGGTTTCATCCTTCTTCAGTCTCATCCTTCCTTGACGGGATAGAGTTGGCAAAACTCAACACACTGCAAGGCAAGGCCAGTACACCAGGATGCATCCCAAATATGTTGATCGCGCAACTCCGGGCGCCCCCTGCCCCATGAAAGATGCCATCCCCAGCTCGATTCTCACTCCCATCAGTCATTTTTGTTGGCATGGTCTTGGGTCCCACAGAACTTGGTCTTTTGTGGGCGGAACTTGACAAAAAGGGAGTGTGTGTGTGTGTGTGTGTGTGTGTGTGTGTGTGTGTGTGTGTGTGTGTGTGTGTGTGTGTCCTTTGCATTTTGGGATTCTTTCTAGTTTATCTGGTGTTGATTCAATACCTGGTGAAAATTAGAGCTGAATACATAGAAATAATAAGGGAAGAGCTAAATTGGGGTGAAGAAAACTGAAAAAGGAAGAAACAGAAGAGAGCTGGAAACGAGTGGGGATAAAAAAAGCAAATTGAGGATTTATGAAGATGGGTGAAGGGGTGTATAAATCCCACCAATTTTTCATAAATACCGTATACTGTATAGATTGACCATTCTGAATGATAAATATTGAGATTAGATTGAAAGTCAATTTACTTATTGATTCATCCCTGAATGTTCCTGTACTTACCGATGGAACCAACAGAATAGGAACGACCAAATCCAGAAGTTTCATCCTTCACCATCCACTTCTGAAATAGCTGTTTGAACACGGCCGATTCTGCACCATCCGCCATGGTCTCCACCATGGTGCTGGCCGGATAGTTCTTGGCCTTGATGAAACTCTGGAGTTGATGCATGCTTTTGTTAAATTTCAAAATTCACATATTCATATGTTGCATTGTTTACTTGACTAAGTTTTAATGAATAAAAATTCAGGTGTGCAAAGTTAGCAGATGTTTTACCAATTGGATGAGTTATCACAACACGAGGAAACACAAGGAAATTGGACACAGGTGGAGGCCATTCAGCCCATTATGCCTGCGCCACATCAACACCACACCAATTTATCAACACCACATCAAAATAAGAAAATGCAAAATGTTTCTTTTCTTTTCAATTAAGTGTCTTTTGTGGGGGTTTTTTGTAGTTTTTGTATGCTTTTTTCCCCCAGGGGAGGGGGCATGGGCTTGGGTAAAAAACACACACCAACCACACAACACCCCTTAATGAGACCCTCACCAACAGTACTCTGAACACATGCACACAATCACCCATCAATGCTCAAGCTACCAAAAAGTCCTGCCAACATCCCTCTACCCCTCTATCTCCATAACTTCCAGGTATCTATCTAATTCCAATTTAAACTTATCTGCTTTTTTCTGCTGCCACTACCTTTCCAGGGAGACCATTCCATGCATTAACTACTCTAAGTAGAAGTCCCCTACCTTACTCCCGTCTTAACTCTCCTCTTCTTTCTCTCAGGCTATGGCCCCTGGTCCTATCACTGTCGACTCTGATATATAATTCATCTGCACTTATTTTATCAAAACCCTTCATTATCTTAAACATCTCAATCACAACTTCTTGTAACCGCCTCCTTTCTGGTGTATAAAGCCCTGTCTCCTTCAGCCGCTCCTCATAGCTAAGTCCAGCTCGGCCCGGAATCAATCGAGTAGCCCTGCGCTGAACCCTCTCTATGGCGTCAATGTCCTTCCTGAGTTGTGGTGACCAAAACTGCACACAATATTCTAGATGTGCCCTCACTAAATTCCTGTACAATGTTAACACCACCTCTTTTGGTTTATGAATGATCCCCCTCTGAAATAAACCTAAAACCCTCTTTGCTTTACCTATAGGTGCCTGGCATTGCACTGCACGTTTACCTCCCATATCTCTTACCATCCCCAGATCCTTCTCCTGTGTGATACGCTCCAAATTTATCCCTTGCATCCTGTAATCTCTATTTTCATTGTGCTTTCCCATCCCCAACACCTAACACTTGCTCAGGTTAAATTCCATCTGCCAATGTTTTGCCCAATCTATACAAGTATCAATACTTTCCTGTATCTGATCATCACCCCCCTGTGCTATCCACCTCACCTCCAAGCTTTGTGTCATCTGCAAATTTGAAAAGCTTACTCTCCACCCCACTATCCAAATCTTTGATGTAAATAATGAACAGTCATGGTCCGAGAACTGATCCCAGAGGTACTCCACCACTTGCATCCTCCCAGCAAGACATCCTCCCACTCACAGCAACTCTTTGCTTCCTACCACGAAGCCAGTTTGCAATCCAATTAACTACCTGACCAGCCACTCCACAAGTCCTCACTTTGGCTAACAACCTCCGATGTGGTACCTTATCAAATGCCTTGTTAAAGTCGAGATATACTATGTCCACTGCCTTTCCCTCATCCACCCAATCAGACATTGCTTCACAGAACTATAAAAGATTTGTGAGACAAGACCTACCTTTGGTAAACCCATGTTGACTACCTTTAATTAGTTTGTATTTATTTAAATGGTTCCTCATCAGGTCCCTAATTAATGTCTCCAACACCTTCCCCACAACTGAAGTCAAACTAACAGGTCGATAGTTTCCCATTTCTTCTCTGGATCCTTTCTTAAATAACAGTGTTACATTTGCTACTCTACAATCCTCCGGTCCCTGTCCTGACTCCAGTGAGCTATTGAAAATATCCGTTAACATCTCGCTTACCTGCTCAGCCACTTTCCTCAATACTCTCGGTTGCATATTATTTGACCCTGGAGTCTTATCTACTCTTGGATTACCGAGCTGTTCCTTTACTTCCCCCAGTCCAACCTGGATCTTCTCTAAAAGCCCTTCCTCGCCTCCTTCATAAATATTCTCAGCTATTGGAAATTCTCGTGACTGCTCTTGTGTAAAAGTTGAAGAAAAATACCTGTTTAATAAGCCTGCCATCTCACCTTCATCACTAACCACTCTCCCAGTGCTATCGCTCAATGGACCCACACTGGTCCTAACCTGTTCTTTTCACCTGATGGACTTAAACAAAGCCTTGTTATTTTGTTTAATATTCTTAACCGTGCCCATCTCATATTCTCTTTTGGCTTGCCGAGTTATATACTTAACTTGCCTCTGTTTACTTCGATAATGATATCAATCGAATTCCAGTCCTGTTATTTTAAACCTCATAAATGCCTTCTACTTCTCCTTAACAGCATTCCCTATCTCACTGCTCAACCACCCTGGTCTCTTTCTACTTCGTTTTACACCTCATTGGAATGTACTTACTCCGTACTCTACACATTTGGTCCTTAAAGGTTTCCCATTTCTCCGATGCTGATTGTCCTATTGTCAGCTTCTCCCAATCTACATCACCCAACACTCTCCTCATACCCTCAAAGTTTGCCTTCCTGAAATCTAATAGCCTGACCCTACTATCCTGAACTCTAACCCTCAACAGAATCTTTGCACACACAATGTTATCGTCACTTGCTCCGAAATGCTCCCCGACCTCCACCATATTGGGATCGTTACCTCAAAGGAGGTCTAAACTACACTCCCCCTCGTGGGCTTATCTTCAAACTGGGTTAAAAAACAATCTTAGAATAAAACTAGGAAATCCTTATCTGCTCTGCCCTTTCTCTGTTCCCGGACCCAAACTATCCCTGGCAAGATAAAATCCTCCACAATCAATACTCTTCCCTGACCACATGCCCTTTTGAATTCTTCATGTTCTCTTCCTTCACACCCGGAGCCTTATAAAATCATCCTACCAGTATCTCACTATATTTACAATCTCAAATCTCTACACAAACAGAATCCTCAACATTTATTCCTTCCTTAATGTCACCCCTTTCTCTTGATGCAATGCTGTCCTTTACCCAGAGTGCTCCTCCTCCTCCTCCTCCTCCTCCTCCTCCTCCTATTCTCTCCTTCCTATCACACCGATACACCTTGTCGCCTTCTAATCCTGCCCTCCAGTGACTCTCCTCTTTAAACCATGTCTCACTCACTGCAACTATATCATACTCCTCGCTATTTACTTTGGCTTCAAGCTCTTCCATCTTATTATTTAAACTTCTGGCATTGGTGTAGAATATATTTAATTTTTCCCATCCTGAAATTAAATTTTCCTGCCTGGCCTTACTCATCACAATTACATTTTCAATTCTTTCTATGATAGCTTCCCCACCCTCCGCTGATGTCAAAGCCTGAATTCCTTCCTCAATTCCCACTGCAAACCTTGCTGCCCTTTCTATTTAACATATGGCCATCATTCTGGAAACACTCCCTTTGTCCCCGAAATGATTCCCACTGCTTCTTAAATGTAAAACCTTCCTCCCTACACCATTCTTCCAGCCGTTGGTTGACGTCTATCGCTCTGATCATAATTTCTATATCGTTTCCTAATCTTGGGAGAATCCCAGAAAACATGACTTCAGAACCCTCTTTCAGCTGCTTACCCAATATCCTGTATCTGTTTTTCAAAACCTCTGAGTGAACTTTCTCTACATCATTCGCTCCTTGGTGTACCACAAACAACTTCTTCCTGCCGTGACCCCATACAATATCGTTTACCCTTCCTTCAATGTCCCGAACTCCCGCTCCTTCAAAACTACACAGAATTCTATGTCTACGATCCTTCCTGCGGAATGAAGAATCTACATATTTAATCGTTTCGTCACCCACAAAAACCGTCTCCTATACCTCATTTCTACCAATTTCTATTGCTGCCCTGTCACCACTTCCAATATCCTCAACAACCTCACTCCACAACCGTAACCAACTATTATCTACAAATTTCTCGCATTCTGCTAGTTGCTGCAAATTATCTATCCGTTCCTTCAACCTCGTAATAACGATCCTCAAGTGGGCTATTTCCTCCTCAAATCATCAATTGTTATCGAAATTTTTTTTTATCAATTTTCATCCGATTGACTTGAAAATTAAACAGCAATCGCATTGTACATTACTGAATTTGGAAACCAACCATTTTTGAGATCAAAAGGTCAAAGGTCAACTCAAGGTCAAACTTCTAAAATCATCAATTTTCGTCTGAAAAACCATTAATTTTCATCTGATTAACCTGATGAGGAAGCAGCAATTTCACAGTGCATCACTGAATTTGCAAAACCAACTATTTTTGAGATCAAAAGGTCAAAGGTCAACTCAAGAGCAAACTTCTGAAATCATCAATTTCAATCTGAAAAATTATCAATTTTCATCCGATTGACCTGAGCTTTGATGAAGATCGTCAATTTTAATCTTAATGAAATGGGCAACGTGATGTGTCCTTGGCAACCTTTGGAGAGGGGGGTGGATTTTGCGAGAATCGTGCTCTGCACGACGTCTTTTTCTTGTTTGTCAGTTTGTCAATTGCCTACAGATCACATTTTTAAACCGATCTTCACGAAACTTCACTACATGGTAGAGTTTGTCATAAGCAAGAAGTCTATTGTTTTTGAGGTTGAACTCTCGACATAGGCCAAAGGTCAACAACTTAGGTTTGATTTATAAAATCATCAATTTTCATCTCGTTGACTTGAAATTTGAAGAGGATTTGCATATCAGGTCACTAAATTCAACCACCAATTATTTTTGAGGTCAACATAGGCCAAAAGGTCAACACAGGCCAAATTGCTGAAATTGTGAATTTTCATCCGATTGACTTGAAATTTGAATAGTTGCTTATTTGGTCAATGAATTCAACCACCAATTATTGTTGAGGTCAAATTTATTTTATGGATTTTGCAAGTATCGTGGTCTGCACGACATGTTTTCTTGTTTGTTCACACGGTACTTTAGTGTTCAAATTTTCACCATCGGAGTGACAACTTGTGTTGAATGTTTAAATGATAATTATGTCAGAGGCCACGTGGTGTAGCAACCATGTTTGAAAAAAAGGAAAAACTTTGGACTCTGTATCTCTGAAACCACACCAAGGAAAAAATTGAAGCTTGCCAAATGGCAAGTACTCCACAAGGGATAAATTGGTCCACAGAAAAAAAAAATTGATGATGTCATCCGTCACCTGGTTCAGCAGCCATATTGTAAATTTTTTAAAGGCTGAACAGATCGAGGCGAAGCTTTACACGTATGACCACCTATCCATGAGGTGCAAAACGTTCATACATGACGTCATAGGTCACATGGTTTGGCAGCCATATTGGATTTACTCCAAAACCTATAAAAAAATATTCTCCAGAATAGCTGGACAGATCGAGGGGAAACTTCGCACAAATGTTCCCCAAGCCTTGGGGATACCATGGTATTCAAAAATAATTGATAGGTTATTTCCCACAAATGTTCCCCAAGCCTTGGACGGGGGGGAGCAGACCTGGCAGCCATATTGGATTGAGCAAAAATTGATTTAAATTTCTCCCTTGAACCATTTCATTGATTGATGTAAAACTTAACAATTATGATCTTGTTGTGATGAGGAATGCAAGTTTTAAATTTCAACCTGATTGGACGCTTGGTCTGGCAGCCATAATTATTTGATTTTTTTTGTTCTGAGTTCTTTCAGAATTTTTTTCTTCTTGAATAAGGCTCACTTGGCTGTGCCTGCATGGGTTTGAGGGTAGAGGAGTAGCAGCTGAAACTGAAATGTATTTTAATCCCATTCTGAATTCAATTGAATAATAATAAACATCATGGGTCAGGGTCAAGTGTCCGATCAAAGCGGGGTTGCATCAAAGTGGGACGTTTTGGTACCAGGTCATCACTGCCAGCAGTGATAAAGTGGCAGTTCTAGTTATGTCTGTAATTAATTATAATTAGAAATGAACAGTATAGAAACAACATCATAAATATATGTGGAAAAATTACAGGCCCAGACCAGGAATCAAACCCAGGTCCTTTGGCAAACCATACCAGTGCTCTGCCATCTGAGCTTTCTGGGTGACCCAACCGGCTGACCAACGCAATTCGTCCACATATACAAGTGCTACTCTCTTTCCCCAACTGCTTTCGGGGCACTTGCTGCTAACCGTAGGAATGGCAAGGGCCTGCTCACGAGATGGTCTTCCCCCTGTGGGGGGGGACACATCCATGTCCGCTATTAATAACCACTGAGGGCGTAGTCATATAATTAGAAATGAACAGGCTAGAACAGGATAAAAGACCCTCTCTGCTCCTATGGTTGGCAGCGAGTGCCCCGAAAGCAGTTGGGGAAAGAGAGTGGCACTTGTATATGTGGACGAATTGCATTACTCAGCTGGTGGGTCACCCAGATAGCTCAGATGGCAGAGCACTGGTATGGTTTTGCCAGAGGACCTGGGTTTGATTCCTGGTCTGAGCCCATAATTTTTCCACATATATTTATGATGCTATTATTAATTAGGTAACACACTAGTACACAATCACCACACAAAATACACGAGGCAAAACTACACAAAACAAGTTCTGGTGAGGGTCTCCAATCTCCTGATTGCTCTTTTTCATGTTACCTCCACCACCGAAGGTGAAGGAGGTTATGTTTTCACCCCTTTCTGTTTGTTTGTTTGTGTGCAGGATATCTCAAAAAGTTGTGGACGGATTTGGATGAAATTTTGTGGACATGTTGGGTATGCGACAAGAACAAACTGATTAGATTTTGGTGAAGACCCGGATACTCGAATAAATATTTAAGTGATCCTTCGCCATTGAGGGATCGGGCCAAAAATGATGTATATAACGATATCTCAAAAAGTTGTGGAGGGATTCGGACGAAACTTGGTGCACACGTTGGGTGTGTGTCGTGGACGAATTGATTCGATTTTGGTGAAGATCCAAATGTGGATATAGGAGTTATTACATTTTAAAGTGATTCTTCATCAATGAGGTCGGGCTAAACGATATATAGCATGATATTTCAAAAATGTATTGAGCCAGATATGTTGTCATAGATCAGGTATTGCACGGCAGAGGTATGCACTCGACCGAGTGTCCTATTTATCGATGGGATACTTTAACACGAGTCAGTGAGGAGATTAACGTTTAATTATTCACCCAATCGGCAAACATTCCGGGAAATGATTTCTGTAGTCTGTTTTACATTAACAATTATAAAATTTATTTCAGAAAATATCATACTTTGAATTTTTTTTGGTTATAATTTATGCATTTCAATGTCTTAAAACATAGATAAGCCGATTCTGAGTTTTTCCTTTTCTACTTTTCCTTTTATCAATCATATCTTGCATGTCAATAATGTAACCTTATGGAAACATGACGGCAAATGCTGTCAGGATAAGTCACAAACCAGTGCACGACCCATAGCAGCTTTTTTTTCTTTCTCATTTGCTTCCTTCCCCTTCCACACAAAAATCCGCACTCCACCCTGATCCAAGATATAGCAGTCCTGAAAAGCAGCAAAATCGGTAATTAGGTGGTTTGATTTTATTTACCCCAAATCGTATTTGATCACATTCATCAGAAAACGTTTTTGTGACATTAACTATTCTGGAACATTCCTTACTTTTTCACTCTCGGATAAACAATAAGAACAACTCACAGTGCAATTCAAAAGGTCCTGTGTGAGTGGACGAGTGGCCACTTCCTTGACAACCAAGCTTCCTGTCTCATCTGATATGCTTCAGGGCACACACAATGTCAGTTTTGTTTTTATCAATTCATTCCAAAAGTTGAAGAAAAAAAACTCATTCTAAAATGGGTGTGTGCGTGTGTGCGTGCGTGCGTGCGTACAAATCGACCCCTGAACTTGACGAGGCAACAAGGCACAGATCATGTCCCATCACAGCACATGCTGTACGACCTGTTAGCAACAAGTGTCGTCTCCCACATGAACACATTGTTCCTGCCCTGCTGATCACCAGTTGCGTGCATGACGTCAGCGTCATGTCACATCTAGTGTCAGTGTGCTCTTTCATTTATCATTCCTGACTGCAAGCCTCCTAACTGTTGATCAGCTGGTAAAGAGAGCACAATAACCTAGTTTACTAATAAGTAATTACTAAGCATCGAGCATAAGTGTTTGGTTTCTTTGTAGAATGATAGGACATGTGTAGAAGTGTGTTCAAAAGCAGATTAAAAGTATCCCATCCCTTTCATAATTAATGTGTCTAAACCCTGACTATTTTCCCCAACTAATCCTTCAAATAGTTTCCCTTTGTAATCTGTCCATGTATTTTCTTTGAAAAGAATTGTGCAGCTCTGTGAACCAGCAACCCCCCTCACCTTGAAGAAGGCAAACATAAAACCCCAGCTCACTTGTGCGAAGGAAAGAAGCCTCAAGAAACTGCGAGAAACCCGACGGGAGAGAAATGGGAGTACGTGGCTGTGCACAGTCGCG
>NC_140963.1:58605068-58622568 GCF_056783735.1 Eptatretus burgeri | reverse complement strand
GTAATGTCCAGGGGTACATTGCTATCGCGATTGAAGACGCGTGACCCGAGGCCTGTGCAGAGCCAGCCGGCGTTATAAACCCCGGAGACGGCGGTGGTGAGGGTGGCGCCAAGAGTCGGGTGAGAATCCCGCCACCCCGGATCTGCAACAATATTGTGACGTCCATGGGACTTGAACAGTCCCGCCAACGTAGAATGAGCCGAAACGATGGAGGCGGTTTATTTTTTATAACCCAAAGATGGCGGTTTTAATCGCTCCACAGCAAACGGGACGAGGAAGGTGGCACGAGTCGCTTTTCACTGAGTTAATAATGTTTATTTCTCTAACCAGAAATAATAATAAGACTCGGCAAGAGGAGGGATCCGGGGCGATTCGACGGGATGGTGGTGTGGGGAAAACACAAACAATTCCAATGGATATACAAATCTCAAACCCTCGAAGACACCAGGTACACACACACACACACACACACACACACACACACACACACACACACACACACACACACACACACACACACACACACACACACACACACACACACACACACACACACACACACACACACAACGTAGCTGGTGGTCAGGCTTGCCCGTGGTGTCGACGCAACAGTCACTGGATTGGCGCCGGACGAGCTGGCGTTGCGCTCGTCAGGGGCAGGAGACACCGTGGTGCTGTTCCTGGTGGTGTCGACCTCCTGGTGTAGGCCCAAGACCGCTCACAGCCGCCAGGGAGCCAGTTCTGGCGCCAAGATGCGAGCAGGAGAGGGAGGCAGGTCCGCCCGCCGTTCGGTCCCGTACTCCGAGCCAGCAGAACTCCAGAGCCAACCGAGGTGAGGCAGGAGGCACAGCAAGGCCACGAGACACGAAGAATCAAGGAATGAACCAGCGCAACAAGAGAGCACGCTCCGAGACCAACAGCCTCGACCGGACGCTTTCTATGACTCTTCCTCCTCTTCTTTTCCCAAACAGAACCTTTTTATACTCGAGTCATCGTCACTTCCAATCGAGCCGTTTTATTGGCCCTCCGCCGTCGCCTTCCGCCAATCGTGATCAAGGGGCGGAGCCATCCGCAGCACTGTCCTGTTACGTCACGGCAAGCCTACAGGGAATACTAAAAGGGAATACGCATACACACTTACCCTAACCCGTCTCCCTATCTAATTACGTGACAATTATCATTTCCCCCTTAAAGAAATGGACATTCACAAGACAACTTATCACCATTGAATTGCTACTTATTACATCGAGATCCTGGTAAACTCGAACAGCATGGCATACCTAAATAAACATCCTAATTACCCTTTGAATGCATACCCCCCCCTCAAACATAACACTGCCCCCTCCTCTGGTACCGCAGCTCCTGCAAGGTATATCACAGGTGCTACCGTACCAGCCTTAACACTTACTGACTCACACCTATTTAACCTAACGAAATAAAGTAGGAGGGGCAATGGGCAGCGAGCCACAGCTAACTTACCTATCCTGCTTAATGTACTACCCCCTTATGGCCTTATCCTCGCCTAAACAATCATTCATTGTTTTATTTAATCACATGAGAGCTCTGAGCGTAGTTGCACTCCATCCTCTGGATCATCGCTCTTGTCCAACACTCTTCCAGTGATCTGGGGAGGGGAAACAAAAGGTTCCACAAAAACACAACACTTATACTTTACATTCCTACTCTAAGCCTTAACGACACTATTCACGGGATATTTAGACGTGACCGCATCCCCCAGTGGATGCTAATAGACTCAGCGTTACCTGGGGAGCCAATTTTCAAATTTGCTTGACCCCAAAATTATGCGGACATCATGCCCTTGCTGCACATGTCAAGTTGTGCGGGATCGAGTGGGACTCACACATCTTCACAACACTCACACCATGGTCATCATCACATTTCTCGGTCATGGTCCCCATTTTAATGATGCAGGCTGAATCCCCTCATGGCCGTGGGGTGGGTTACCACAAGATGATGGGGGCATCTCAGGTGCAACCATGCCCACAGGTAAGCTTTAGTCCAACCCAGACGTTTCTCCGCCCCGCTCCCTTTGATTCCCACCCCCCTGGTAGCCATCAGCTCTAACCCCATACAACACACTGGAAGGGGTCTCACCGGCTCCTCTGGCCTTCCTGGGTCGCCAAGGTCCTACCCGCCTTGGTCGCCCAACCAGACCCTCTCCCAGTTGCCTCCAGACACTGTCACCGTTAGCCACCAGGGGTGAATCTCCTTGAAGGGGGTCGCAATTCCCGCTCACCGTGAGCCTCAGCAATCCTTGCGGACAAGCACATCATCCCCACCCACAAAACCCACATGACTCCCCCACCCCATCGGCCTTACATGTGACACCTGCATTTCTAACACTTCACCGACCATGACCTTCCCTGTCACCACACCATGTCCAATAAAAAAATCAATGTGTGCACCATACAATTCACTTCTTAACTTGAAACAACTCACACAGCACTTCTCACCCGATCCACGCACCAGCCATTGGACAGTCACTCGTGCCCGCTTTGTTACCAATTACCCACTGTCCCTATTGTCACTCTAAAACCCAGCAGAACTTACAAACCCATGCCAATTTTTCCACAATTCACTATTTTCACCAAAGGAGGCACTTCGCCACAATCTCAGCAGCCGAGCATGGCCCTATATGCTCAACCCAATCTAGTCTCCCCAACCCCCGACAGTGATTTCCGGACTCGACCTATGTTAGGGCACCTCGGATAGACCTGGCGGTTCAGCAGGAGGATTCATCTCCTGAAGCATTTGGGTAATGCCAATATCTCCCAGCCCCCCTCCCTGATCCCGAATCTCCGCCTGTCGGATCGTCACCAATGGCCCCTCGGGCACCCGACCCGGCCGACTCCACGAGGCCAGCCTGGCCGCGCACTCGGCCGCTCGGTGCACGGTGGGTGGATCCTGTAGCTCCACTAGCGCTCGGACCTCAGTGTCAGGAAGATCAGCTAAAAATTTCTCGAGTGCCAGTCTGTCCCACGCCTCCACTGTAAGGTCCCGATACGCGATCCTGACTGATTGGTAAATGTCCTGTGCCAGCTCCTGCACTCTCTCACCCGGCTTTAATCTGCAGTGCTGGAGCTGGGCCGGTACCAGATCACAGTTTGCTGCAAACCCAAACCAACGGCTCAACGCCTCACAAATGTGGGAGCTGGTCAACATCCCTCCGCGATCACATTGAACACATCTGCGGCTGGTCCCCGCAACGTTGCCACCAAATTCCCTGTACGTTCCCACTCATTCCACCCGTTTAGTCGGGAAATACACTCAAATTGCGTCATAAAAGCTTCAAGGCTCCCTGACCCGTCAAAATTTACCAGGGGGATCACTTTTCCGGTGGCCCGCTTCCCAGTTTCTCCCTTGTCCGAATCCAGCCCAGGGATCAAACACCCTTGTGGCTGCGTATCCAATTTCGGAGTCCACTGTGGCCAAAGATGTTTTGTGGTGAGGGTCTCATGGGTCAATTTTGCCTCCTGTTCCAAACGTTGAATGGACCGATTCACCTCTTCCCGCAGGATCTTCTGGGCCCGCACAACCTCCTCCAAGGCTCCGTCGCGAGTTTGTAGCTGCTCCTCAACCAACCCGGACACTCTACTTACAAAAGACGGCTCTACCTGGCCTTTATCCAAGTCTTCATCTTGGCTCATAATTTTATCTTGTTCATCCAAACCAGCCTCCAATCCTTTTACCTCCTCCGCCAAATTCATCCCTTGCTTCCTCAGCTCTCCCCACTCTCCTACTTGCAGCTGCATACGAGCATCCACACAGGCACGATGATGTTCCAGGCCTTCATCCACTTTATCAACCCGAATGTTCGTTGCATCAATTTTATCTACCAATTTTTTCCGTATATTTTCCCCCTCCAATGTAATTTCTACCTTTGTTTCCTCCAATCTATCCTCGAATTTACTTTGCATTTCCCCCAATTGAACATCCACACACTCCTGCATCTCAGTTTTCATTTTCTCCATCTTTTCCCCCAATTCATCCCTCATTAAATTAATCCGTGCACCCAACTGTTCCCCCATTACCCCCAATTGATCTGTCATTTCTGCCCCCTGTGCCGTCATTTTTGCCATTTCTGCCCCATGTGCCGTCATTTTTGCCCCCTGTGCTGTAATTGCACTCATTAAACGTTCCAACATTGTCCAGATCGACATTGCGCCGGTTTCCCGGTGCTGCCGGCTCCATTACGGGCAATGAAGCATGGTCCACGCTCGGAATGGGGGAGGTTCCGATCCTACCCCCGTCTCTCCCTTCTTCCCCCGACTCGCTGCCCGACACGTGGCCTTCCTCCTCCAACATCTGCACATCCGCCATGGTGCAGAAATCCCGTTTTCCGCCAATTAAATTTAATTTGAAAACTCCGGCGAAAATTTTCCCGCGCTTGCGCGCTTTTCTGTCGTAATTTTATATTCCAATTCGTGGCGAGATTTTAATCCTGGTATATTCTCCCGATACCAAATATAATTTAGAGGGGTTCGAACATCCCACTCCTGACACCAATGTGACGTCCATGAGACTTGAACAGTCCCGCCAACGTAGAATGAGCCGAAACGATGGAGGCGGTTTATTTTTTATAACCCAAAGATGGCGGTTTTAATCGCTCCACAGCAAACGGGACGAGGAAGGTGGCACGAGTCGCTTTTCACCGAGTTAATAATGTTTATTTCTCTAACCAGAAATAATAATAAGACTCGGCAAGAGGAGGGATCTGGGGCGATTCGACGGGATGGTGGTGTGGGTTCGGGCGTGGGGAAAACACAAACAATTCCAATGGATATACAAATCTCAAACCCTCTAAGGCGCCAGGTACACACACACACACACACACACACACACACACACACACACACACACACACACACACACACACACACACACACACACACACACACACACACACACAGTAGCTGGTGGTCAGGTTTGCCCGTGGTGTCGATGCAACAATCACTGGATTGGCGCCGGACGAGCTGGCGTTGCGCTCGTCAGGGGCAGGAGACACCGTGGTGCTGTTCCTGGTGGTGTCGATCTCCTGGTGTAGGGCCAAGACCGCTCACAGCCGCCAGGGAGCCAGTTCTGGCGCCAATATGCGAGCAGGAGAGGGAGGCAGGTCCGCCCGCCGTTCGGTCCCGTACTCCGAGCCAGCAGAACTCCAGAGCCAACCGAGGTGAGGCACGAGGCACAGCAAGGCCACGAGACACGACGAATCAAGGAACGAACCAGCGCAACAACCAACAGCCTCGACCAGACGCTTTCTTTTTATGGCTCTTCCTCTTCTTTTCCCAAACAGAACCTTTTTATACTTGAGTCCTCGTCACTTCCAATCGAGCCCTTTTATTGGCCCTCCGCCGTCACCTTCCGCCAATCGTAATCAAGGGGCGGAGCCATCCACTTCACTGTCCTGTTACGTCACGGCAAGCCTACAGGGAATACGAAAAGGGAATACGCATACACACTTACCCTAACCCGTCTCCCTATCTAATTACGTGACAATTATCATTTCCCCCTTAAAGAAATGGACATTCACTAGACAACTTATCACCACTGAATTGCGACTTATTATATCGAGATCATGGTAAACTCGAACAGCATGGCATACCTAATTAAACATCCTAATTACCCTTTGAATGCATACCCCCCCCCCCCTCAGACGTAACAATATATATATATATACACATATACAAACATATACATATACACATATCTATCTATAATTCCAGCAATGTGTGTGTGTGTGTGTGTGTGTGTGTGTGTGTGTGTGTGTGTGTGTGTGTGTCCGCCGTTTCTCGACGACCGCCTGTCCGATCGGATTGAAACGCCAGGAATATTGCCGTGGCCCCGCAGATGTGCCTTTTCGAGGTTTGATATCGATCGGACAAGCGGTTCCCAAGTTATGGCCAATGACAAGACACAGTGCTATGACGTCACGAATGACGTCACAATTAATGTTTATTTATTTATTTATTTATTTTTTGCACGATCGACGGTTCGATCTGACTGAAACTTGCCAGGAATATTGCCAGGGCCCCGCGGATGTGCTTTTCAAGGTTTGATATTAATCGGACGAGCGGTTCCCAAGTTACGGCCATTTATCTGTCGACCAATGACAGGACAACACAATTCTTCTTCGTTTGATATGACGTCACACTTGACGCTGGGGACCTGAGTATGTTTCCCAAGTTATGGCCATTTATGATACGGTTGGTCCAATCTAATTAAAATAATGCCCCAATCCAGTCGTCGTTTACGCACCTACGGGCCCGTACTAGTATATATACATATACATAAACACACATATGTTTGTATACATATATAAATATATATATATATATATATATATATAGATATATATATATATATATATATATATAGATATATATATATATATATATATATATATATATATATATATATATACACACATATCCATATATATATATATATATATATATATATATATATATATATATATATATATATATATATATATATATATATATATATATATATATATATATATATATATATATATATATATATATATATATATATATATATATATATATATATATATATATATATATATATATATATATATATATATATATATATATATATATATATATATATATAGTTATATATTTATATATATATACATATACACAAACATATATACACATACACATATACATATACACATATACATATACACATGTATATATATATATATATATATATATACATATACATGTACATATACACATATATATTGTTGCGAATTCGCGCCCGCCGGCGTGCAGATGGCCACGTCACTCGAATCGCGACCGCATCGCCCACCGGATGGACAATTCAGTCGTGACCCTCCGGGAACTATCGCCCGGAGGCAGTCACGAGTGGGCCTTTCAACCTCACCACAATCGTGCCAATCGGCCACCCGCGTAGGAGAGGGTTGTTCGCCAAACTCGACCTACCTTAGTACCCACGCGGATGGTAAACCGGCGATCGTACCTCGCCGCAGATCAACTCCGGACACAAGTCGCTTGGGCGGCTCTTTCCGTACTATCGGGATAACCGAGCGGTATTATCGTCGACCTCGACGGTTCAGATTATTCACCGGGCGTTTTGCACCCACTACGAACCCTTTACGTGAAGCACGATGGAGAGTCAATAAAGAAAAGACAAAGCGAAACGGAAAAACAGTTCACACAATGCACATTTATTTCCCGGCACACGAAAAGCACACATATACAGCCAAACAGTCAAAATGCACATATAGCAACCAAAACAAAAGCAACAATGACGCCGAGTTACTACCGACTACGCGCACACACGGAAACACTTATACAGTTCTACTTCACAGATGGCGCCAACACACATTTACTCAAAAGCAAAGGAAAGAAGCCACCCTCATAGACAAGGGGGCAGACAAGCCTGTAGGCCAACTGTGCGCGTGACCTGGAGGAGCGGCCAGGTCCGCGAGACCGGGGGGGTCCTACCCGCGTCCTCGTGACGCGTTGGCGGTCAAGCCACAAATGTGGCCGCGCGGCTGTGCCCCGACTCCGTGCTCCTTGGCAGGTTTCGTTGGCACGACGTTTGGAGTGGGGTGGGAACGGGGCACCCTTTTTGCACTATCTCAGCGCGGGGGAAAGGGGGAATTGTTGATGCCCTGGGGGAGGAGAATGGCTGGCTGGCTTGGGTTCCGCGACGAGCGATCCCACACCGCGACCTCGTCACCGACCGCCGTCCTTCTCGCCTTGGACCCGAGCTCCTTTGCCTCTTCCCACAACTCTTCTCAGCCGACTCCAGAACCCAACTCTTATGCCACACCGATGACCGCCACCCGACTCGACTGACTGCCACACCGATGACTCGACTCACTCTCCACCCGACTCGACTGACTCCATTCGCCTTGCGCCCGCCTTCTTATAGGCCGGCAGGAGCAGTTAATGTGCAAATATCCGGATCAGGATGACCTCGGGGCGGAGCCACGCTCGCCCATTGGTCGGAGGAAAGGGGACGTGAATCTCCCCTGATCCTAGAATTTGCATATATCGATTTCACACAGAGGCATCTGGAGGCGGGGCCAAGCCGCTCCGCGCTTGCTAATTGGACGGAGGGGAAGTGGGCGTGTAGCGCTCTTGATCCAAATTTTCCCTCGGAAAGGCCGCTATTTGCGCTCGCGGCTCGGTGCGTTCGGCACCAATCACCGAACGGGCCTGAGACAGCCCGACGCTCAGTGTTCACAGGTGGTGCGGGAATGGCCGTCGAAGGAGAGAGGTGAGGGTGGTGGAGGGCTTTCTGTGGTGGTTTGATGGTTATGGTGCCGTTTGGGAATGGCGGTGATGCGATGATGTGGGATTGAGTTCTGAAGGTAAAGGTCGTGGCTGTTGGCGTTGTTGTTGTTGTCCGATGGTTGGAGCGTGGTTGCAGTTGGTGACGACGGTTGGCGTGGTGGTTGTTGTGTGATGGCGGTTGAGACGTGGTTGTTTCAAAATAAAGATAGAAATAAAAACGGCTATCTCAAAAGCGTCGCAGCCCGAATGAATCACATAAATTCCCTCTAGACAACGGGTTTGGGCTAACTACACATGTACTTCAGAGATATCTCACCTGCAGGTCCTGAATGGTGGTTTGCGAATATCCACAGCCATAACAATATATTGACATGTACATATGTACAGTATATATATATATATATATATATATATATATATATATATATATATATATATATATATATATATATATATATATATATATATATATTGTTGCGGATTCGCGCCCGCCGGCGTGCGAACGGCCACGTAACTCGAATCGCGGCACGTCGCCCACCGGACGGACAATCCCGTCGTGACCCTCTCGGAGTAACGCTGGGAACTAGTCACGGGTGGACCTTTCGGCCTCACCACGATCGTGCCAATCGGCCCCCGCGTGGGATAGGGTTGCTCGCCAAATTCGACCTACCTAAGTACCCACACGGAGGGTAGACCGGGCGATCGCACCTCGCCGCAGGTCGACTTCGGACACGGGCCACTTTAAGCGACCCGTTCCGTACTATCGGGATAACCGAGCGGTGTTATCGTCGGCCTCGACGGTTCGATTAATTATCGGGCGTTTTAGCCCACGACCAACCCTTTACGTGAAGTAAGATGGAGATTCAATAAAGGAAAAGACGAAGCGAAACGGGAAAACAGTTCAACATAAAGCACATTTATTTCGCGATGAACGGGAAGCACACATATACAATTACACCAAAAGCAAATGTAAAAGAAGAAGAAGAAGAAACACAATAATACACAAAAAGCAAATGCAACAATGCAGATCTAACCGACTACCGAGCACACGGCAACACTTATACAGTTTTACTTCACAGACGGCGCCGACAACACATACACTCAAAGCAAAAGAAAAGGACCACCCTCAAGGATGAGGGGGGTAGGCGGGCCTGGGGCCGAGACCGCGTCGGGCCTACCCGTCTGATGATGAGCCGCAAGATGGCGGTGGCGCCCCGACTCCGCGGGCCTCGCGGACAGTGTCTGGTAGGGGGTGGGAACGGGGCCCCCTTCTCGCACTATCTCAGCGCGGGGGGAAACAGGAGGGGGTTGTTGATGCTCGGGGGAAGGAGGATATCTCCCTGTCTCGGGTCCCGCGACGAGCGTCTCCACCACGACCTCGGTCGCGCCGCCGGCCTCTCCCTCCGCAGCTCCCCGACTCCGACACGAGCACCCCCTCGACCGCCTTCGCCGCCGCCACCTCTCCACAGCTCCGTCCAACCGCCCTCTCCGTCTCCTCTCTTGACTCGTCCCAACTCTTCACTGGCTCCGAACTCTTCACTCTCTCCCCTCCGAACTCTTCACTGCCTCCGAACTCTTCACTGCCTCCGAACTCTTCACTGCTTTGACTGACGAACGCAGCCCCTTATATGCCCCGTGGCCTCGCTCCTTCACCTTCGACCCTTTACCTCCGACCCTTCACCTCTAACTGGCTCCCCATTGGACCGAGGAAAAGTGGGCGTGAATGCTTTTTGATCCATGAATTTGCATATAGCGATATTACTCCAACGCACCTGGAGGCGGGGCCAAATCGCCCCACGCTCGCCGATAGGACGGAACAGAAGTGGGCGTGAGTCGTTTTTGATCCGTTTTCTTCGGAAAGGCCGGCGCTTTTGCACCCCTGCTCGGTGCGCGCCCTGCACGAGTCCAGTATCGGTGCCCACAAGCGGCGTGGGAATGACGGTGATGCGATGGTTGCGAGGGCGAGTTGTGACGGTAAAGGTCGTGGCTGTTGTTGTGAAGCGGCGTTGCGGTTGGTGGTTGTTGTGTGATGGCTGTTGAGACGTGGTTGGTGGTGGTAGTAATGGCGGCTGGTCCAAAATAAAGATAGTAAAAGAAAAACGGCTCTCTAGAAGGGTCGCAGCCCGCATGAATGACATTTATTCCCTCTAAACAACGGGTTTGGGCCTAACTACACATATACTTACAGAGATATCTCACCTAAGGGACCTGAATGGTGGTTTGCGAATTTCGTCAACCACAACAATATATATATATATATATATATATATATATATATATATATATATATATATATATATATATATATATATATATATATATATATATATATATATATATATATATATACATATATACTGAAACGCAAAAAAAAAAAATACCACCTTTTAAACCTTCAAATATCAGCAATAACACTAAGTGTAGTAAATGTGTGAACTTATTTGTGGACAATAATGTCCTCACTGTCAGACAAAATGGTCACGGATGGTCACTTGAACCTTTAATGGTCACTTCATAGCACAGCTGTTGAACGGCCGTTTTGACTGTCAGTGATTAGCCAAGGGGTACGGGATGATTTTAATGAGCTGCACTTGATGTCTTGATATTGGCTTTAAAAAGGCCAGTGCAAAATGGGCATTTCAATCAACATGCCACGATTGTCAAGGGATCAATGGCAGTGTGCCTTGGGCATACTGCACGGTGGATTGAGCTACCGTGAGGTGGCCTTGGCTGTTCACACCAGACGATATCAGCCCTGGTGGACAGAGACACCCTCCACAACTCTGCAGATGACAGACCTCGATCAGGGAGGCCAAGAGTCACCACTGCAAGGCAGGACAGGCAGATGGTCCTAAGTCAGATGGTTTCAGACATTGAGGACTGAGTGGGACAGAATCCAGCAGCAATCCATCCAAAGACTGGTAGGCAGTATGCGCCGACGATGCACTCACTGCCTGTATCCAAAACAATGGTGGCCACACACGCTATTGAAAGGGGACTGACATTGCACCCTGTGCTGTTCTGTACTGTAGAACAAATTTATGAGATGGTGTATCTTGGTCAAAAACTTGACATGTCATCAATAAAATGCCAATGTTTCAATTAGCAATTGTTGGTTTGTTTTATTTTGAACTGTTACAATTTTATTACATTTCAAACAAGTGGTAAGTGTCTTTTGCGTTTCAGTTTGTATATAAATATAAATATAAATATATATATATATATATATATATATATATATATATATATATATATATATATATATATATATATATATATATATATATACCCCTGACTACTCGATACAATAACATTGTGGTTTGTGTCCACTGTCTATTGGGGAGTTTGACAGTTTGTTGCCAACTTTGGCCGAGTCATCCTAAATATACTTCCTCGTTTGATGCTCAGCATTTTGAGGATAGAGCATGGACAAACTCTGTGGCTTGGCATCCCTTGGTAAGTAGGCTTTCTTCCTGAAATTCCCTGATGACTGCGGAGAGAGAATATCGCTGCCACTAGCCTCACTGGTGTCCATTGTATTCTGGGAAGATACTTTCCCCCCCAAGTTCAACTTAAAAACATGCTGTGTGCCTGTCAAGTGGTGTGTGTGTGTGTGTGTGTGTGTGTGTGTGTGTGTGTGTGTGTGTGTGTGTGTGTGTGTGTGTGTGTGTGTGTGTGTGTGTGTGTGTGTGTGTGTGACAGCTTTTGCATAAATCTTAGACACTGTCGAGGAAAAAAAAAATTAATTCACTTTGCACTTTTGTTAATTTGCATCACAATATACGCAAGCATATTAAGAAATGCAGGGATTCTTGTAAAACCTGCTGTTATTTGAGTACAAAGGCACGCCGAGCTATTTAATGTTTCAGACTGAAAAGTTGGAACCACCCACAGAGGTCATAGTTACTACCTTTTCAGACAAGAACTTCAAAGCCATTTGTGGAATTAGAACATTCTACATGCAGTTTCCAGTACTCTGAAGTTCCTGATGTTGCTTGTAAGTTTATGACATGTTGAACAAGGACATTCGGAGATGTCACCACACCTTTACAAGAATTACAAAGATGTTGGTAGAAAATGGACAAATCAACAAAGTACATTGGATTGAAACTTGGGAATCCAGCATCATGATTCATGTGCTCAGATGGAAACACAAAACCAGCTAACTCAGAGAATGTATCTCAATTTTTTAACCCACATGAACAACAAACAAGATTGGATTTGTATTCTTCTTACTGGTACAGTTTGATGCTCGACAGCTGGGCCTGGTCAGCCTTCACATCAGAGGTCGCCTCTTTAAGCTCCCCTCGTCTCTCTCCTAGAACTGCCTCCATGGCCTTCATGAGTCCTGGAGAGTTTTCTTCATCCTCTCCCTCAATTATGCCAATTTCTGCACGACCTCCTCGTTCACGATCGCGAATATCTTGAGCTAGGTTTAAGCCCTGCCACAACACAAAATTCCTCATGAGTTGCAGCCATTAGTACTGCCTAAGATTTCAGGAGAATGTCGCCCTTAAAGCAGTGGCTTAAATTTACAGGTACACTGTTTCGAGAGTACATTCGTCAACACTCAATTAAACACACAAAAACATAAATCAAAAGACCATATGTGGAAAAATGTGTTTATGAACCTTGAGTCGTTCCATCCGGTTACTGAGTGGTCCATTCCACTGTATAATGACTTTCCCCAGGTCCAACAGAAAAACATCGCCTTTATTGATGTTATCCCATGCAATCTCCACCTGCACACCGAAAGAAAGTGCTAATCTGTTGACTTACTAAAGACCTTCTAGTTCCTCAAACAATTGTTGCTAGATATGTAGATGTCGATACTCAGGGAAAAATCGAAAATGTGCACCAAAGTTATACGGGTGAACATACCAATGACGTTTTCTTTGTAACTAAACTGAGTGGCATAGTAGTTGGAGCACCCACTCTGAGTCTCGGAGCTCAGCAGTTCAAACCCGACACCAGCTGAGTCATAACAAAGACTTAAAAACGTGCTGCTTCCTTGCTCGACACTCAGCATTTAAAAAGGTTAGGGCATGGATAAACAGCCATAGGTTGGCAACCATTGTGCAAGCTTGATGGGCCTAATGGCCTCTTTCTGCATTGAAGTTCCTCATAAGGGAAATATTCGACTTTGGAAAAAACTTAAATGTATGGGAACAGTTGGTATCATTTCTTGAATCAATTGAGAACAGCTGTTCCCAAGGACTGACAGAATGGCTGAGAGATACGCACCGTCACCTCTAAACCATCTACCCTGTGTGCAAATCCCGACCGAGCTATAAACTGTCATCCCTGTATTTCACAGGCAGGGTGATTAATCAACAACGCGTGTGCCATCCCTCGGATGGACGTTAAACTGGTGTCCTATCTGCCGGGTTTGTTGGTGGATGTTAAAGACCCCATGGTGTCCTTCACGAAGAGTCGGCGAGCTATTGCCAGCACCTTGAACAAATTCTAAATTCCTACCCTTGCCACTGCTGGGAAGGTAATGGCAAACCACCCAGTATAACCTTTGCTCAGGAAGCTACTTTGGTGGCACAGACTCTCTGTGGATGGTATGGCACATCAGAAGAGAAGATTATTCCCAATGAACAAGAGAAGTTTAAATAATAAAAAGATTCCATACCATACCTAATAGACCTCTGAAGTCAAAAGTAAAAACACCACATTAAAGTGTGGTATTATGAATAAGTTGCAAAGAAAGCTCTGTCGTAGAAATAAAAACAGCAATATAAAGTTGTGTAATTAATTTAAGAACTTAAAATAATTTCCCCACAATAAGTGTAGTTATAAAAAACAAACACATTGTTGGACAAGCTGGCAGGCGACATGGCTGCTTGCTCCAGATGGAAAGCTGGCCGACGCGACAAGCCGATATTCATGTACATGCGAGCAATCAATTTAGCACAATAAATATGATTATCACAGCCCTCTTAGTTTGCGCCCAGAAACCCGCCTTGTGAAATTTCAGGCATGTTTCCAAAGAGACTCTAACAAATGGCAGCCCTGGTAATTCCATTTATCTATTCGCTAAAGATTTTATATTTTTATATGATGCTGTAAGACATTCTCCTTGGGTACAAAAAGAACAGGTCCCTCAGAGGTCCAGTTTTGGAGATATTGATTTTTTTTTACAGTCCACAATAAGTGTACGATGTACGATAAAGTATTTTAGCTGTTGCTAAGCAACAGAGGTGTGCATAGCAGCCATTCATTTTTGTGTACATGCTCGCCACATTGTACACATTTCACCCAAGTTTCATCAAAATCCTGCTCTTTCTCTTAGAGATATTCACAATTAACCGTTTCTGAAATGTTCGACATGTACTCACCAAAACCTATCTCCTCCTACAAATATTTTTTGTTAGGGCTGCAAATTGGCATGAAGGGAGCTATAGATAGATTGCGCACAGAACTCTAAGCTTCGATTTTTCGATATTTTTGATGTTTTTCGATTTTTTTGACCACTTTAAAGGGCCGTTGCGATGCCGTTGCTAGGGCCCGGGGTCCCATATTCGAAAGCACACAATTCCCACAAATATTGGTCCTACCTACCAAATTTCATTGGCATCGGTTGAGTGGTTTAGCCCCGAGGCTTGACCAAAGTTTCGCAGACAGACAGACAGATGGAAATGTCCAGAATAAGGGTGCTCTAAGAGCAGCCAATTATTCTCTATTGACAAACAAACATCACATTCATAGAGGTGCATACATACACAGAAGGGGGAATATTATATTACCTGACTCGATATGACAAACGCACCTCAGTTGCTGTGATGTTTTTCTTTCCCTTGACATGTAGAAGCCGACATACATTGTAATTGTTGGTTTCCACGTGATTGAATCCAGATTCTAGGCCTCCCTTCTTGTAACTGTAAGAACATAATCCACTCACTCCACAAACTGCAAGTTACAAGACAATGTAAAAAGAATATAAACTGACTTAAAACAAATACAAAACATTGTTTACAAATCTTGTAATGTCTCATAATGTCTGTCATGCATGTAACATATGTACAAGCTCTTCCACTGAGCAATTGATATTAAAACACAAGATTGACCATTGAAATATTCAAGCTGAGCCTTCAAAGATCTTAATGGGTGTTTGAACATCGAAACGTCCAAGCCCTAATTCAAATGTTTCAATGCCCTAGCACTAGCTTTAATCATATGCAATTGTGCTTGATGAGGTACATTTGCGCTTTCTGTCTGTCACAGATCATTGGAAAGCAACATACATGATGCCGTGTTTGAAGTAGCCACGGAACAGTTCAGATTCATGGCTCTGCACCTCACGGTGCTGAATGGCTCTGCCGCCTAGCATGTCATCCATCTGTGTGCTGTAAATTGCCACACTGCCCTGCTCGTCTTGTGATGACTCACGACCCAGCCAGTAGTGAAGGTCATGCCGCAAGGAGGAGGAAACTTTTCGGCTCTAAGGCAGAAGTAGATCACAAAGATGAAGCATAATAATTGTAATCAAGTTAGTTCGACTCAGCTGCTCCATGCCAAAGTCCAAACTCTAGTGAGAGGGTCCAACGCCACTAAGAATATCATTCAAACGTTCACGTCATGTGAATAGTACAATATATGCCAATTCTCATGTATAGCAATCAGTCAGTTTGTTTTCCACCAATGGGAAAATTCTATCAATCTGTCAGCCAGTGTGATAGGATTACAAGCAATGGAGATATTTTGTTCATTATGACAATATGACAAGGGGTTTCAAAAATGGATGTATAATAAAGCACGTTTTCAAAATGTAAAGGAGGACTCGTACAACAACTCTGAAAAAGGAGGTGAGTAACAGTCTCGCATTTGGCTGATCACAGAGTCTGGATATTCATCCAAAAGACTCAGGCATACTCTCCGTGGAAAGACTGTGACATTGTTGCTCTTTTCTGAAGCTGCCTGTTGTGTTTCATTGTAATCAACAACACTTACATGCCCTGATACGAATTCCAGTTTTTATTCAAAACAACATTTGTGCCAAAAGCACTTGTCGGCGCCCTTTCAAGGCTCACTTGCATCAAAATTATGTCATCATTTTAACAAGTACGAGTTAAACATGATGGATTCCTCTGATATTCCAGATAAGATGCTGAAGCATTATTTTGGATAAAAAAGCAGTTCGATAAAGCAACCAGAAAAGCTACCCTTTGTGCAACTTCTTTGGCAAGAAGAGTATGGGATGAGTCAATTTATCTGGAATCCTAGCCACCTGGGGTAATTGCATGATAAGTGATGAGGTGAGAGCTAATTGGTTATTCCCTGCAGTCACAGGTGAGAAATGTGATTCGGTCTTTGTTTTCATTTATATGTTGACTGCTTTTGACATTTGCATGTGGTACATGCTAAGAGCCTCGGTGGTGTGCATTTCTGTTGACGCTGTCGCTGATGATTCGATAATAAGCGATGAAACCGGTCCGGCAGCTGAGGGGGTGTGCAGCATTGGGATTCTCATGTGTGTACTATTTGTGAACGTCTTTGCAGCTGTGGAGGAACTCTGGAAAGGGTTTGAAATAGCAAAAGGGCTTACCTCGGTAGGCTTTCATGGTTGCTTTATGCAGCTTCTTTGGCGAGAAGAGCAAGGGAGAAGTCGATTTATATATAATCCCAGCCTCTTTCGGGAATTGATTATGTGAGAGCTAATTCGTTATTCTCTCCAGTAATAGATGAGAGATGTGATTCGGTCTTTGCATATATATATATATATATGCAAAATATATATATATGCAAAATATATATATATATATAGATATATATATATAGATATATATATATATATATATATATATATATATATGCAAAATATATATATATATATATATGCAAAATATATAAATATATAGATATATATATATATATATATATATATATATATATATATATATATATATATATATATATATATATATAGATATATATATATATATATATATATATATATATATATATATATATATATATATATATATATATATATGTGTTACGGCTGTGGAAATTCGCAAACCACCATTCAGGGCCCATATGTGAGATAACTCGAAGTACATGTGTAGTTAGCCCCAAACCCGTTGTTTAGAGGGAATTTATATGATTCATTCGGGCTGCGACGCTTTGAGATTGCCGTTTTTCTGTTCTATCTTTATTTTGAACCAACCACATCTCAA
>NC_140963.1:58522568-58600068 GCF_056783735.1 Eptatretus burgeri | reverse complement strand
TTCAAGTTTGTTTTTATGCCGATTTCAAAGTATGGATAATCCGAGGAGTGCGAAATGCCATTTAGCCTATATGACGTTATACTGTGCCTGGAATGTTCCAGAGGAAGTTTTGCACCAAAGGTCATAATCCTTGATCTTTGACCTTTAAAGTTCACAAAGCTCAAATTTTCAAAGTTGTGGGAATCGAACCGGGTTTTCGACCTTCTTCGACGAACTAACTCCAATAAGCTGTAGCACGCATCCTGTTTCCTTATTTTAATGTCCACAACATTGTTTTGTGACCTTTAAAGGTTATGCAAAGGTCAAATTTTTAAAGTTGTTGAACGAAACCGGGTTTTCGACATTTTGCAGCTCATAACCTGTCACCCGTACCACATCATGTTGATCATTTTTATAACTTGGTCAAACATTATCACATTGTCTCATCCTTCACTTCTGAAACGATCTACATCGTCAAATACCGCCCGTGAACATTCGTCGTCTTCAGACTTGTTGCTATTATTTTGTTGTCTCCGTGTTTAATGTGAGTTTTTAGTTCAGCTTTGTTTCAAAACTTGTGCCAATTTGTGAATATTTGTCTGACTTTTCACATCGCGTTCCTTGAGGCCTAGCCCGAGGCTTATCCGAGTCGATGTGCAAAATCATGTTTATTGTATTTTCTCTTTATTACCTTCATCTTTTTATTTCTACCACAATCCCTTTACCACTCTTTCAATTCCTCCCAACTCTACCCTGTGCTTCATGTCTTAAAATATTTAAATACATTTTTTTTTATTTGTTTGTTTGGTTTTTCTCTCCCCTTCTCACCTTACACCTCCTGTAACCACGTGACCTCCTCTTACGCTTTCTTGCCGATCCATGTTTCCAATCCCACTTTGATTGTGAAGGTATTCACCATATACCTTCACAAACTTTTCTTCAACCTCTTCCTTCACTCCACCCCTCTCTTAGCTGACCTTTAAAAAAAAAAAATGGTGTTTCAAAATGTTTCAACTTCCTCCTTCTCTCGTGTGGTTTTCTCCATTCTTTCATGATATACTACTCTTCTTCTTTGTTTTCAAAAGCCTGAGTTCAATTCGACCTTTTGTAGATCCTTTGTCTAAAAAGTCCAACTGTTACAGCGTTGCTTTTCTCCATTCTCTTAAATCTCATTCATTCCACCCCTCCCCTAACATCGTTGAATGTATCTCTGACCTAAAAAAATATTTAAATCCCATTTTGCAATGCAGGTTCATATTCCATCAGTCATTCTTTTTGTCCAACTTCAGTGCCAATTTCACTGCACATCCTTATCTCTACCTCCTCCTAACTAAACGCACAAGGAAATTAGACAGGTGGAGGTCATTCAGCCCATCACACCTGTGCCACATCAACACTCATTAATTTATCAATACGAGTTCAAAAGAAGAAAATGCAAAAAAAAATAATTTCTTTTTAACAGTGTTTTTCGTGCTTTTTTGTAGTTTTTGTATTTTTCCCCCCAGGGGAGGGGGCATGGGCTTGGGTAAAAAACACACAACATCAACCACACATCACCCATTGACGAAACCCCCACCAACAGCACTCCGTACACAATCACCTCAATGCTCAAGCCACCTAAAAGTTCTGTCAACATCCCTATACCCCTCCACCTCCATAACTTCCAGGTACCTATCTAATTCAAATGTAAACTTGTATACTGTTTCTGCTGCCACAATCTTTCCAGGGAAGCCATTCCATGTATAAACTACTCTCCGAGTCAAAGACCCCCACTTTACTTCCGTCTTAACTCTCCTCTTCTATACTCTCAGGCTCTGGCCACTGGTCCGATCAGTCTTCTCTGCTGAATAATTCATCTGCACTTATTTTATCTTCACCTTTCATTATCTTAAACATCTCCATCATATCTCCTTGCAACTGCCTCCTTTCTTGTGCATAAAGCCCTGTCTCCTTTAGCTGCACCTCATAGCTAAGTCTCACGAGGCCCTGAATCAATCTAGTTGCCCTGTGCTGAACCCTCTCTCTGGCATCTATGTCTTTCCTGAGTTGTGGTGACCAAAACTGCACACAATAATCTAGATGTGGCCCTCACTAAAAATTCCTGTACAATGTTAACACCACCTCTTTTGATTTATAAATGATCCCCCTCTGAATACAACCTAAAACCCTTTTTGTTTTACCTACAACAGCCTGGCACTGTGCTGCCTGCTTTCCTCCCGTATCTATCACCACCCCCAGATCCTTCTCATGTGTGTGGCACTCGAAAATTACCCCTTGCATCCTGTAATCTCTATTTTCGTTGTTCTTCCCCATCCCCAATACCTTACACTTACTCAGGTTAAATTACATCTGCCAATCTTTTGTCCAATCTCTGCAAGTATCAATACTTTCCTGAATCTGATCACCACCCTCTCTGCTATCCACTTTGCCTCCAAGCTTTGTGTCATCTGAAAATTTGGAAAGCCTACTTTTCACCCCACTATCCAAATCATTAATGTAAATAATGAGTAGTAATGGTCTAAGTACTGATCCCTGAGGTACCACACTCCTTACATCCTCCCAGCAAGACATCCTCCGACTCACAGCCACTCTTTGTTTCCTATCACTAAGCCACAAACTATTCCCCTGTTATACCTGCTCCTTACCCTTCCCATTTTGCCCCTCATCCTACCTCCTCTCTTAGCACCTCTGCACTGTCCTTCGCTTTACTCACAGCTCCTCCTCTGGTGTCCTAAACTGTGCGGCATGCAAACATCTGTGGGCTCTGTTCCAACCTAACAAATGTTTCACTCTCTCAATCAGTACACTCTTCAACATCTCCCTCATGCTCTTTCTTTCCTCTCATCACACCTCCTCCTCTTCCCACCACCTCGAATCTTATTCCTTTCCCCACTCGCTCCCATCTTCACCATACCATGACCCAGTTTCATCCTTCCCCTCTCCCCACCTCTCCCTTCTCCCTCCTCCCCATGGTTGTGCCTGTTCTCATCGTCTTCCCTCACACTCAAAGCTTCTCTGTCACCCGTCCCTGTCAAATTAGTCGCCTCCTCCCTCTTCAAAGCAAGCTTCACTCTCTTTCCCCTTCCATGCTTGCCCCTCACCTTTCTAAAAAGCTGTCGCCACACCTTTCTCCTTCTATTCTCATCCCTCCCCTTCATATCTCCCCCCTCACTTCCATTCTTGAAGTAGCCCCTCTCACATTCACAAAGCTGTCTCCTTCCCCCACCCTCTCTCCTCCAACTCATTCCTCCACCTCCTCCGAAGTTCCACTTTCCACTGCCCCTCCCTTATTACTCCCCACTGTGCCTCATCCCATCACCACCGAGCCTTTTCTCCTCCTCATCATCATCAAATGGCCCTCCCCCTCGCTCTTCTGCAATCTCCTACACACTGTCAACAGCTCTCCCTACCGCCCTTTCCCATACTCTCACCTCTCCTGCTCCAAAGCCACCTCCCCTCTATCTTCCTTAATGGTGTGGACCTCAAACATCCAGGGCCTTTGCTCTAACCTATGAGATATCTCCATGCAGGTTACCACTGACAAACCAGACATAATCTGTTTTACAGAAACTTTCCTCTTTGAAGACATCTTCGACTCCTTAGTGTATCTCCCTGGTTACTCCCTCCTCCGGTATGATAGACCTTAGCCTCATCCTAGCGGCTGAGTGGCTCTCCATATCAAAAACTCTTTCTCACTTACCATACACTGCCTTCTCTCCCCCACGCCCCCAGGAATACCTCTGGCTACGACTTCCCCTCCACTCCCACCTCAAGTTTATACGTGTGTTGTACTGTCCACCAAACAGTGATGACTCCATTTACGTCTCATTCGCCGAAAACATGAACCAACTTCTTTCCACTCTTCCCAATTCCCTCTTCCTTATATGTGGTGACTTCAATTGTCATCATGCCAGTTGGCTGGGTGTGGGTACCACTTTCACCTGCCGTGGCACTTCAACAAAGGACTTCTGCGACTCATTGGGATTGACACAATCTGTCAACTTCCCGACCCGGATCTCAGTCAACAGTGCATCATTTCTTCTGGATTTGGTTTTGACCAATTTCCCTGCAAATGTCTGCTGTTCTTCTTTGGCTCCAATCGGGTCATCTGACCATATTCTTGTTAAAGCGAACATCTCTCTGGCCATTATTAGAGAACCACCTCAGTGCTGACGAGTGCGACATTTCACTCAGGCCGACTGGCAGGGACTTCAAGCAGCCATTAAACTTCTAGACTGGTCTCCCATTTCTACTTTCTCCGACATCAACCCATCCTTGGAATTCTGGTATCCAAGGCAATCTCCACTCAAGGCTCAAAGACTTCCTCTCCTGTTGCAGTCAACACATGGCTCCTAATGGAATTTTCTCATCCCCTTTTCCTGTAAAGGCTGGAGTTTCTTGAGGCAGTGTTCTGAGCCCTGTTAATTTTCTGGTTTTCATCAATGATCTCTCAGACTTTCTGGAAAATCCTCTTCATCTCTTTGCTGATGACTCCACCCTCTGCAGTACCATCTCTCATCCCTCAGATTGGCAGGCAGCAGCCTCTTCACTCTCTGCAGATCTGGATAAAATCACAAGCTGGTCCAACACTTGGAACATGTCTTTCAATCCTGACAAATCTCACACCCTCACTCTGTCTCTACAATAGGACAGTCTGGAACCCTCCCCGCCCACCCCCTCCATCTACTTTCTCAACAATCCTCTTGAAGAAGCTCTGTCATTCAACCTTTTGGGTCTCACTATCTGCCATGTTCTTTCCTGTATTTTCCAATATTTCCGCAGGGCACTCAAGTTCCACCAGCAACCCCCTTCTGGTAAAACTACCAAAATCAAGAATCATTGCTCACCTTCACTCCTCCTTTTCTCACCTCTGGAACAAACTCCCCCACTCTCTTCAATCCCACTCCTCCCTCTAGGTCTTCAAAACAACTGTTCACCACCATCTCTTATCTTCCCCATACAGAATCATGATCTCTTCTACCCCCGTTAATCCACCCCAAACCCACCTCCTTCAAATTCCCTGTTTTCCTTGCTGAAAGTCCCTGTCGTGTCTATCTATCTTGTTTACCATGTGTACCCCACCCCCATCCCTCTCCCTTCCACAGATCTCCTGAAGTCTCTGTTCATGACTGTTGTGCTTCCCTCTCCAACCGCTCTTGTTTCCTTCTCCCTTTGTTATATGTTCTACATGTTAGTGCTTATATGAGCCTCAACAAGAATGCAATATATATATATATATATATATATATATATATATATATATATATATATATATATATATATATATATATATATATATATATATATCTCTTCTTCTTTCGGCTGCTCCCATTCGGGGTCGCCACGGTGGATCATCCGTATGATCCGCATACTGATTTGGCACATGTTTTACGCCGGATGCCCTTCCTGACGCAACTCTGGTCGCCTCTTACGACACAGGGATATG
Organism: Eptatretus burgeri; assembly: GCF_056783735.1. Lineage (NCBI taxonomy): Eukaryota > Metazoa > Chordata > Myxini > Myxiniformes > Myxinidae > Eptatretus > Eptatretus burgeri. The sequence goes on along the minus strand of NC_140963.1, from coordinate 58,594,643 downwards.
GTACACCTATTTTAACCGGGGTATACACCGGCCCAGTACACTGGTACTCATTTCGCCGACCTCGAAAGGATGACAGGCTGAGTCAACCCCCTGGTGTATTAATTCAGTGGCCCAACGGGGCTTGAACTCAGGACCTTTTGGATCCCAAGCCGCTGCCCTAACCACTGCGCCAACACCAGGCTATATATATAAAATATATGGACTCCTCCCATCTTCTAGCCGAAGAAGCTGTATAAAGCAACCATGAAAGACTACCCAAGGTAAGCCCTTTGCCTTGCAAACCCTTCCCAGAGTTCCTCCACAGCTATAACGACATTTACAAATAGAACACACACGAGAATCCCAATGCAACACACACCCTCAGCTGACACAGCGGTTTCATCGCTCGGCAGCGAATCATCAGTGATAGCGCAGACAGAAACACATACCAACGAGGCTCCCAAGCTTGTACTACATGTAAACGTCAAAAGCAGTCAACTTATAAATGAAAAAATGAAGGCCCACTCGCATCTCTCACCGCTGAATGGAGGGAATAACCAATATAGCTCTCACCCTATCAATTAAACCCAGGTGGCTAGGATTACAAAAATAAATCGACTCCTCCCATACTTTTCCAGCCGAAGAAGCTGCTTAAAGCAACCACGAAAGGCTATCAAGGTAAGCCCTTTGGTGTTTTAAACCCTTCCAAGAGTTCCTCCACAGCTCTAACAACATGCACAAATCATACACATATGAGAATCCCATTGCGTGTCCATTTTGATTGTGATGAAAAACATTGTTTTACAAGCCTTTATCATAAGGGGTCATAAAACATCCTTTTTACGACCTTTGATAAAATAAAATAAAACTAGAACTGCCACTTTATAACTGCTGACAGTGATGACCAGGTACCCGTACACGACGCCTTCGATACGACGTGAGACTTAAACGATGGTCGCAAAGTTTCGCGACGATAGGATGAGTGGTTCCGGAGAAAACGATATTTAATGTTGTTCTTGAATCCGACGTGGCTGCCAAACCGTGTGACCTATCGATTAGAAATTAACAAACTTAAATTCACCACTCGGGTGTGATACGTACGTGAAGTTTCCCCTCGATCTGACTGGCCGTTCTGGAGAAGAAGATGTTTGAGGGTTTTAGGGTAAATTCGACATGGCCGCCAAACCGTGTGACCTATCGATTAGAAATTAACAAACTTGTGAAAGGATGTCTTGGGGAAAGTGTGCGTGAATTTTTGCCTCGATCTGTCCGGCTGTTCTGGAGAAGAAGAATAAAAAAATTATAAATTTTAAATCCAAGAGGGCTGACGAACCATGTGACCTATGACATCACAAATTTATATTCTGCTTCAAACCGTGTGTTGGAACACGTCTGTCCAGTTTAGTGTTAATCGGAAAAGGTGTGTTTTTCTATCCAAGATGGCCACCACACAATGTGACGACGTCATAATTTTTAGCATGTCTTATTTTAGCACTTTATTATTTACTCTTCTTCTTCTTCATTTTTTACTCTTCTTCATTTTTTACTCTTATTCATTATTTTACTCTTCTTCTTCTTCATTATTTTTAACTTTTCTTCTTCATTATTTACTCTTCTTCTTCAGTATTTACTCTTCTTCTTCATTTTTTACTCTTGTTCTTCATTATTTACTCTTCTTCAATTTTTTCTCTTCTTCTTCATTTTTTAACTCTTCTTCTTCATTTTTTTACTCTTCTTCTTCATTATTTACTCTTCTTCTTCTTCTTCTTCATTTTTTACTCTTATTCCTCTTCATTTTTTGCTCTTATTCTTCTTCATTCTTCTACTCTTCTTCTTCTTCATTTTTTCTCTTCTTCTTCTTCATTTGTTACTCTTCTTCTTCATTTTTTACTCTTCTTCATTTTTTTACTCTTGTTCTTCATTAATTTCTACTCTTCTTCATTTTTTCTCTTCTTCTTCATTTATTACTCTTCTTCTCCATTTTATTACTCTTCTTCTTCTTTTTATTACTCCTCTACTTCTTTTTATTACTCCTCTTCTTCTTTTTATTACTCTGCTTCTTCATTAAAATTAAGAGAGCTCGGCGTTATTGTTGTTGTTGTTCTTCTTCTTCTTCTTCTTCTTCTTCTTCTTATTCTTATTCTTATTCTTATTCTTCTTCTTCTTCTTCTTCTTCTTCTTCTTCTTCTGAAGACAGATCCTTTAGGACTCGACTATTTCATATGCAGGATCCGTATCTCCTTAAATACTAAACACTTGTACACATCCTCGCATTGAGGGTGCCTTTTGAGAGCGTCTATCATGAACTTTTAAATATATTTGGACATTTGCTTTAAAGTTTAGAAAAGTTCACGTTACTATTTAAAGATTATTCCATTTAATGTATTGTAATTTCGTAAATACACTATTTTCCTGTCATGAACGACGCTTGTCCATGACTGGTCTCGCTATTGGCTCCGTCAAGGCATGTGATGAAATATCGGAAGTTGTTTTTTTTTTCTTCTTCTTAAGTTCTTGTTCTTCTTCTTCTGGTGAAGACAAAACCTTTAGGACACGGCTCTAGGACACATTTGTCCTTGTTAACATATGTGCAGGCATGGGGCTAGATTATAGTTGCCAAGTCTTGCTTCGATAGGTTATGTGGTTCCAGAGAAAACATTATTTAATGTAATTCTTGAGTCCAAGATGGCTGCCAAACCATGTGACCTATCAATTAGAAATTAACTAACTTGTGAAAGGATGTCTTGCAGAAAGTTTGTGTGAATTTTTGCCTCAATCTGTTTGGCTGTTCTGGAGAAGAAGATTTTTAAAATTTATTAATTTTCAATCCAAGATGGCAGATGAACCATGTGATCTGTGACATCATAAATTTAAATTCTGCTTCCAATCGTGAAGTGGAACACGTTTGTGAAGTTTCGTCTTTATCAGACAAAGTGCGTTATTCTATCCAAGACGGCCGCCAAACCATGTGACATGTGACGTCATAATTTTTAACGTGCATGCAGGAATGGGGGTAGATTATATTGGCCAAGTTTCGCTTCGATAGGTTATGTGGTTCCAGAGAAAACATTATTTAATATAATTCTTGAATCCAACATGGCTGCCAAGCCATGTGACCTATCAATAAGAAATTAACAAAGTTATATTCACCACTCGTGTGCACTACCCAGACCTCGGCCCTTGATACAACATGAGATACATGAGATGACAAAAAAATTTATATTCTGCTTTCAACTGTGTCGTGGAACATGTCTGAAGTTTCGTGTTAATCGGAAAAGGTGCGTTTTTATATCCAAGATGGCCACCCAACTATGTGACTTGTGATGTCATAATTTATACCATGTATGCAGACATCATGGGGGATGACAGTTGCAAACTTTCGCTTCGATAGGTTAAGCCTTTCCAGAGAAAACATTATTTAATATTTTTCTTAAATCCAACATGGCCACCAAACCATGTGACTTGTGACGTAATAATTTTTACCATGTATGCAGAATTGATGGAAGATGGCATTTGCAAATTTTCGCTTCGATAGGTTAAGCAGTTCCAGAGAAAACATTATTTAATATTTTTCTTAAATCCAACATGGCTGTCAAACGATGTGACCTATCAATTATAAATTAACAAACTTGTATTCGCTACTCATGTGAAATACGTGTGTGAAGTTTCCCCTTGATCAGATCAGCCGTTCTGGAGAAGAAGATGTTTGAAGGTTTTAGGGTTAATTAAAGATGGCTGCCAAACCATGTGACCGATCAAGAAGAAATTAACAAACTTGAGAAAGCACCACATGGGGAATATAGGTGTAAAGTTTTGTCTCAATCTGTCTTGCCGTTCTGGAGAAGAAGATTTTTAAAATTTATTCATTTTCAATCCAAGATGGCTGCCGAACCATGGGACCTATATCATCATAAATTTATATTCAGCTTCCCATCGGGGACCCGAACAAGTGTGTGAAGTTTCGTATAAATCGGATAAGGTCAGTTTTTCTATCCAAGATAGCCGCCAAACCATGTGACTTGTGATGTAATAATTTTTACTATGAATGCAGACATCATGGAGGATGATACTAGCAAATTTTCGCTTCGATAGGTTATGTGATTCCAGAGAAAACATTATTTAATATTTTTCATGAATCCAACATGGCTGTCAAACCATGTGACCTATCAATTATAAATTAACAAACTTATATTCCCTACTCGTGGCCAATAGGTTTGTGAAGTTTCCCCTTGATCTGATGAGCCGTTCTGGAGAAGATGTTTGAAGGTTTTGGGTAAATTCAAGATGGCCGCCAAACCGTATGACCGATCAATAAGAAATTAACAAACTTGATAAAGGACCTCATGGGGAATGTGTGTGTAAAGTTTTGCCTCAATCTGTTTAGCCGTTCTGGAGAAGAAGATTTTAAAAAAAAATTCCCAAAACAAGATGGCTGCCGAACCAAGTGACCTATGACGTCATAATATTTTTTTCTACGGTCAATTGTTGTGCAGATGAGGCTCAAGAAATTTCAGATTTTTCCTATGCAGCGTTGTACCTAACAAATTTTGACCGGCACACCTCTTGACCGATGACCTCACGAAAAATCACCCCTGTTCCCCTTGAGGAGCTTATTCAAATGTATGAAGCGAAAACATTTTTACCCTCGAAAGTTTCAGAGATACAGAGGTCCAAAGTTTTTCAGTTTTTTCAAGATGGCGCCTGTAGCACGTGACCTATGACGTCACAATTACCACTGAAGTTTGCTATCAAAAAAGATACATACTATGGCGAAAATTTCGTGTCGATCGGACTTACCGTTCCTGAGAAAATGATTTTTAAAGCGAAAGAACCCGCAAAATTACCGGCGGAAAAATATAGATAATAAAAAATAAAAAAATAATGAAATAAAACAGAAGAAAAACAATAGGGTTCCCTGTCAGAATGACAGGGTACCCTGAAAATGTTGTTTTGAATGAACAACTCTTGTACCAGTACCAGACTTTTAAGAAATTCAGACTTAAAGTTTGTGTGCAATTATAACACGAAATACTGTGGTGTTTGAATTGATGACATGTTCAGTTTTCAAAGCCTTACTATATGACATTTTCATATGCGCTTATTTTTAATGGAGAAATAAAATAGGAAGGCCCGTGTGCGTATATTTTTCATACACGCCTACATTCATGCATACGCTTATCATCCAGATTGTTCAATATATATATATGAATATATATATATATATAAACATATATATATATATATATATGAATAGATATAAACATATATATATATATATATATATATATATATATATATATATATGAATATATATATGTATGTATATACTGTATATATATATATATATATATATATATATATATATATATATATATATATATATATATATATATATATATACATACATACACATATGTATATACAGGGTGTCCCCAAAAATATACAACTTTTCATCTGCAAAGAGGATGGTCATAACATAGATTTAAAAAAAGATATATGGCTGGATAGAAAGCTGAAAGGTTGAAGTTTTTTGTACCAATGTCAAAATTGCCACCAAAATTTAAATTTTGGTATAGAATCGTCGTTTTCTTTTAGACCACATGTTCGACGTAGGCTCCACGTTGTCCGATCACTGCCTGCAAACACGTTCTCATGTTCTCCATCACTTTGGGAAACGTTTCCTGAGGAATGTTCTGGATTTCTCGGTGGATGTTTTCCTTCAGCTGATCAAGAGTCTGAGGCCTAGGGTTTCCATAGATCCTGTCCTTGAGATACCCCCACAAGAAGAAGTCGGGAGGAGTAACGTCAGGGGAATACGGTGGCCAGTCAACGTCTTCGTAGAGGGAGATAAAGCGGCCTTCAAAATATTGGTTGAGAAAACGCCTTGTTTCCCTGGTTGTATGGGGTGGTGCCCCATCCTGCTGGAACCACTGGGTTCTCATCTGGATCAGGTTATTTCTCCTACGGGCCAGAGTACGTAGCTCAGGCAGATAGAATTCCTGAATCATTTCACGATAGTTCCTCTGGTTTGCCGTGCAAGTGCATCCCTGGTCATCTTCAAAGAAGTATGGACCAATTATCCCATACCAACCAACCGCCACCCACATGGTGACTTTGAGAACAGATCGAGGTACCAGTTCAGTTGATGCATTACCAGGATTTTCAGTTCCCCAGTACCGAAAGTTTTGCTTGTTTACCTCCCTGGTCAAGTGAGCATGGCATTCGTCCGTCATGTGAAGTTTTTTGAGGAAGTCTGCATCTTCCTCCAACTTTCCTGAGAACCAATTTGCAAAGTCTAGTCGTTTGCGTTTCTGTTGATCAGTAAGCACCGTTTCCGTTTGAATTTTGTATGGAAAGGCATGAATGTCTTGGCGAAGGATCCTCTGAACGGTGCTCTTATGAATGTTTGTCTCGGCAGAAAGTCGTCGAATCGATTTTTTTGGACTCTGAACGACCGCCTGTCTCACCATTTCCACATTTTCTTCACTACGACCTGTCCTCTTCCGACCACTGTGACCCTGGTGAAGGTCACAGATGGTTCCCACATTGGTAAACTTTGCGATGGTGCACTTTATTGTCTGAAAGTTTGGTGCATGGCACAGATGGATACCGAAATGTCTTGAGTAAAGACGTTGCACCTGTATGACACTTTTCGTCTGGTGCCAAAGTTCAACAATTTTCGTCCGTCGTTGTACGGTCAGTGTTGGCATTTTTGTGGCGCTTGCTTGGTATCAAAATAAACTTCAGGGTCTCTGCAACAAGAAATGAAGCATTAGTGACAAAATTACTGCTTTTTTAGGATCAAACGAAGCATTTTAAAAGTTGTATATTTTTTTGGGACACCCTTTATGTATAGAATACATATATGCATATGTATATGTATATATATATATATATATATATATATATATATATATATATATATATATATATATATATATATATATATAAATACATCATTGTAATTAAAAAAAAAACTTTAAAAAAGTTACGGCTTACAAAAGCTCAAACGATAATTATCATGTCAATTGGATGAAAATTGACAATTTTATGTGATGCCGACCTTTGTCCTTTTGACCAAATTATTAATGTTTTCTCCATATTCTAATAATAAAGCTTTATTAAAAATTTGATGCCAAAAGCTCAAATTTCAAAAAAGTTACAGCCTGGATCGACACACACACACACACACACACACACACACACACACACACACACACACACACACACACACACACACACACACACACACACACACACACACACACACACACACACACACACACACACACACACACACACACAATTGCAAATCCCTGTCCCCCATGCACCAACCCACACTCCAAATCCACAACTACCTCTGACATAGACATCTTCATACAATTGTTACTATTGCCATCTATAACAAAAATGCATTCATGACTGAGATAATACTGTTCGAAGTTCAAACTCCACCAAAGACGACGATGATTTCAAAGTGAATTCCCTTCACTGAAAGAGTTTAGAACACAAATGGAAGCAAACCCTTTGATTACAAATAACCTTCCAAAATAAATTTAAATTCTTATTCCTGAGGTACAAGCTGGCCGTTTGCTCTGGTGAGAATATTGAAACTTGTTTTCCTATTAGTTAACCAGTGCCTGTGAAAATGCATTCTGAAGAAAATAGGAAGGGATAATGGTGCTGATGTCAAGGGAACTGGGAATTATGTTATTGTGCAAGGATCAGTGATTAGGTGTACCATGACAGAATTTGGATAAACTTACTAGGAAACTTATATTATAGTTCTGGGATGGGGAAGTGTTCGATAAACGGGCAGAAGACCCTATTTGGGTGTAACATGGTTACATATACAAGGTCAGAATGTTATAATCATCATGTTCAGCAGAATCAAATCCTCTTGATAGCTATTGTTAGTGGTACCATGGTTACCATTACGTGAGCACAAAAATTGGCTGTGAATTCATTGAGATGCTTGTGAGCTAAACCCCATCAGTTGAGCAAGATGATTCAAGTGCTTAACCCAAAGGAGCAGTTTGAAAGCCTGACGAAGCAACAATGGCACCACAAAAGTTAATTACGTTTCCCAGCTTGAGATTATCAGAGTCATTTCTTCTGCCTCTCAACCTGCGGAACACTCTCTCACATTCCAACAGTGTATGAGAGTGTTCTCAGTTGAATACTCACCAAAAGCACAACTCTATTATCAACGTTCTTTGAGAAAATGCATGTCTAAAAGAACGTTTAATAGAGAGAGATCAGCCAGTTGCTCAGAATTTGATCTAACAGCCAGCTGAGACACAAGAGATGCAGAAAACATTTGATGATGAATGCTAATTGGTTTATTCACTCATTTCCAACCACTTTCTGGAAAAAAAAAATCTCTGAAAATAGGGGATGGCCACAGGGGTAGTAAGATATAATAGATATTTCATTAATAAACGTATAGCATAAGTGTTTGGTTTCGAAATGTAATTACAGGACATGTGTAAGAAGTGCTTTAGCAGAATTCAATGTGCCCCTGCCTTTAGGTTTGGCGAAGCCTCTACCATTTCCACACCTTAATTCTCGAAATCGTTCTCCTTTGGAATCTGTCTATATGTCTCCTCGCCCTCTCGAGTATAGATCAATGCAGGTGCACAACCCCACGGGAGCGCAAAGTTAAGTGGTGAAAGTGACCCCCATCCCCCACCCCACCCACCACCGAGGAGGGGCGAGAATGATCTCGAAGCCATGCTTGCTAGGTGACGCATATAAAAATGTGGAGCGAAATATGTATCACACTTCTTCTGGTGCTTCAGTCCTCATGTGAGATAAACGAGTTAGAGTGCCTTTCTCAGGAGGGCTGCAGTGAGTGGTTATCAAGAGATAAGTCAAGGCAACAACGAAGCATCAGCACTGTAATGGTGAAACTGGACCAGAGGGAAGACCAGCTCCGTGTCCCCGAAACAGAGCTGGAGAGGACACAGCAAGTCCGGGCAAAAAGCCAGCAGAAGCCCAGCCCAGGACACGGCACATCTGACCCACAACCACAACATGTAAACATAGCATATGGACATATATATATATATATATATATATATATATATATATATATATATTTCAGTCTTGTTTTTCTCTTTCTGTCCCCCTATTTGTGAGTATTTGGGCCTTAAGGTATCATGTAAGCAGACATGGGGGTTATATTCAAACAGACTTCTTTCCTTCATAAAGAAAAACATTACTTGTTTGGCTTCCCTCCCCTTCTCTCCAATAAAGCCCTGTTTCACCAATGAAGTGTTGGCTTGGTGAGCAGTCTGGAATTGGGAACAGTAGACCACGGCACGAGTAAAGCCTCGACCATTGGGAATTGGTGCAAAAACTCCTTGTTCGGAGCCTATAAACATGGTGGTTCGTCGAGGGTCGAGCTCAACCCCCGATCCTTTTGAACCAACGAACGCATCGCAGGCTCATTGGAGTTACTTTTACATCGGAAATCGAAGCCAAGATCTTTTGGGCTTTCCCAGCAGACGGCGTATGGTCCCAAGGACTACCCATAGCAAGATTGGTGACCATCTGGGTGGGAGGTTTGACTCCATGTCTACTCGGCTCACCATTACAATATGGAAGGCTAGAGTGCATTGCAATACTCTATAATGGCGCAAATACAAGAAATTATCAAATTTGTCTTTGTAGGGAAATATAAAATGGGATTTTTGAAAAATGACTGAGCAAATCACAACCAATCATGAGAAACGCATGATACGTACAAGGCACATGCTGACGTAACTGCTTCCAAGGAAAAAAATATAGCAAAACATTCACTGTAATTCAATGTATGGCCTAATTGTTGATTTTCTTTCACTGTGGAAGTTGATGTTCATAAAACAAACAATGTAAAGTGAAAAACTCTGCATAATATTGATCATATCTCATATAATTTCAGTTTATAAAATATTACTTTCATTTCACTTTTCCATTTAAAGGTTTTATTGTTCATTATGCTCCTGTTTATATATTTTTTTTATTTGAAATTCCTACTTTTGCCTTGTGATAACAAAAGGCACCCGCTCACTGTGGGAGCAGCAATATGTAGGGGGGGGGGGCAGGGAGGTCATGTTATTATTCTCATGGTTATTCATACTATGTCGGCCAAACTTTGGTGGTCAATTTAAAGTGGGCATATTTCCACAAAGTGAAACTTTCTTCTGGGACACCACAAATTTTAGCACACACCACCATCAGGCACTATTTCCGTTACATATATACATACGTACCCACATATGCCATAGCTCCATTATATATAAGCAGAGTACCTACACTACAGGTGATCTTGTTCCGAGCATTCAACACGTTCAACATGTTCTTCTGATAAATCCCTTAATTTGGCAGTATAGAGGCAACAGACCGCTGCCTCGATTGTTCCCGAAAATAAAAATAACCTGGGTTCCGTGCATGAAGCAAAAACATGCGTACTGCTTACGTGCATATGTAATACATCATGATTATATATAGCTCAGATAATTCCAATTTCACCTCTCCCCCACCCCCAAAGGAAGAAAATGCCAAGACAGGTGAAAACATGTTTTTTTCAAAACTTGATGGAATCAAATGAAATTTGAGGAAACGTACAGTACCTTCAAAGTGTCCCGAGTCATCCCTGGAAGTTTCAGCTTCCGAAGTCAAATCTTCTCAGAGTAGTCGATGAAACAGACATACGACGTACTTTCCCTCCATTATAAAGAGATTGTGCATTTTACTTATAGTGTTGCCAGTGGTTCAAGAAGCTGTTTTTTCAGGCCCCTGACCACAACTCATTGCTGGCTGACACTGCCTGCATTTGCTTATTCATGTAGTTTTAAAATTTTGGGCCTATGACTTTGAATGTTATCCATGAAGTAAACAATTATTGAAGCCCAAAATATATATACATATATATATATTTTTTAATTAAATTCATATTCAATTTACTAAAAATGTTAATGAGCTTGGATTTCAAAAATCATAATCCTCAAACACACATTTGTTGTTGGTGTGGTGACAACTTCAGAGCCTTTTTGCTATTTCTTTTGCAAAATATGCTGCGCGTGTGTAAAAAGATGGCGCAGCGGCAATATTTGGGATCTCATACAGTCAATTCACGTCATGTGACACCCGAAGGAGTGTTGAATACTCACCGAAAGCACAATATAGCAGTCACCTTCAAAAAACGTGCCATGGGACCTTAATGGCACTTGAACCAGCTTGAATTTCTGTTCCAGAACAGGGATTGATCACAAAGGAGACATCAAAATGAAAGTGTGACTGGATCCTTCAAAAAAGGTTTGACACGACATCCATAACAAAATCCTATTTCACAGCAAATACGGATCACGGAGGAGATCATACAAAGCTGGCATGAACGACAAGAACATTCAACATAGAATAAATACACTGTTGATAACACAAGGATCCAGGGGTCTCCAACCTTTTTGGGCGGAGGGCCACAAAACCAAAGTCGTGAGGGGCGGAGGACCGCACCCCCAAAAAAATAATATATATATATATAATTAATATGCGGAAATTTAAACAAAAATTAGTGCTGAATATATTTTTCTTGCCAACGAATATGATAAATGAATAATCGTGTTAAAAACACATGTGTCTAATATGAATCAAAATCATAATAAAAATTACAGAACGCTTTGGTCATTGACCCTGACAAATTGGCAGTATCGCGGGCCGCATTGTAATGTAAACTTAATATGGCACCGCGGGCCGCATAAATCCGTCTAAGGGGCCGCATGTGGCCCACGGGCCGCAGGTTGGAGACGCCTGCAAGGATCATTCTGTGAAAGTAGCACACCTGATTAAAATACAGATTCTGTGATTCCACTGCGCAAATAATATGAGCTTGCAACTAAGTCAGACGTAGCTGTTTTCTCTCTCAGAAATATTTCTTCCTCAAGTAATTAGATTTGGAGATTACAATAGTCCTTTATTACAAATTAATTAATCATGTCAATATTTGTACCCAGATGACAAGTATGTTTACAATGTCACAACTCAAATGAAACTGCTATTACATGATGTAGAAAGCTTTACACAGAGGCCACTATCATCAAGCTGTGCTGTCAACCTGAAATTAATTTCAGGGAAGTTTAATCTCCTCCTTAGTGAGGTACATCACAAGGTTTGTGATCATATACTGTATGTTTATTATGTACAGTATATCAGATAATGTGCAATTCCATACTACTGTGAGTGGTGAAAGCGCCGGAACCGAGTCCCATACAGTTCTTGCTGCACGGTATTAGGAGCGATAAGTGCCGCCTGCCACACGGAACATTATCTCTCACGAAACCTGTCCGTAACTGCATTTTCCATGCACTTATGACAGCATGTGATATTGCATCTTTGTAATTAGCGCTGCAAGATAGCTCTTCCTGGAGCCGCACACAGAATGTACATTGTGGTGGTGACATCACGGCATTCGTTTCGGGTTGGAGAATGATATGAATTATCGGAGAACAACCCGAAATGTTAGGCCCAATAATAGGTTGTTTTCTTTTTCCATTTAATGCTCAGTGTGCTTTCCCTATAATTATGGATATATACATATATTGTTGTGGATGTCAGAATCAGATCTGAGTAATGCACACAACATCCAGGTCCTCAGACAGTTATTTCCACAAATGCATGTTCAGAATAGACCCATCCCCTTGTCTGGTGGGATTCTAACTCTTTGATGTGTTGGAGAAGGGTAGAGAACAGGTTCCCTTACTTTCTTAGGGGATAACCTTTTCCTCTTTTTGACACGTTCATGACGTATGATTTTTCGTTAGTTTTAATTTCTGCATGAGCAATATTCACTGTTCATGCACACGATAGAGAGCCATGAGCCCAACGGACACTCATTCTATTCCCTTTCCATCAAGACACATTGGCTTGGAAATAGACAATTTCTTTACACATTTTATTTTGGTTATCAATTTCACATTGGACTTCCAGGAGATTTGAGTCATAAGACATATTGCGGTCTTTTCCTGAACAATTCATTTTGATGGACAAACATGGCTGTGGTCTTGGACCATTTACCGCAGGACCACCTTTTTCCATCGATGTTTGGCACCCTGTTCGGCAGCTCGATAGATGCTGGCTGGCTCTTGTTCGTGTCGGGCTGAATGGGGAGGTGATGGTTGCCCATTGACGTTTTGTGCGTGCTTCACAGTTTTTGCTCGGTTGTTCCGGCAGGTGGCTGCTTTCTGGCGTTCATCCAGCGCCCCGAGCATGATGTCATAAGCTGGGCCTGTGTTAATTGGGAGTTGCATCTCGCTCGATGGCGAGGAGAGAATGATCGTGAAAATTGATGGTTCGAGGTCACGTGCAGCGATGCGCCAATAGGCAAGCTGGATTTGGCTGAAGTCTGCTTGAGGCTCCGTCCACACTGGTCGCCTATAATAAGGACGGGAGGACCGCCTTACTGACGGTTGGTGACAGCTCCTTACAGCTCCTGACAGCAACTGACCGTTGGTGACAGCTCCTGACGGTTAGTGGCAGTTCCTGACAGCTCCTGATGGTCGAGGACGACAGCAGCAACGGCAGTTGGTGACAGTTAGACCATTCCTGCTGGTACCTGTACCTGGCTTTTGGCATTGCTGATTATTGGTGTTCCTGGGGGTGACGACGCGATGCCAATTGGTGTTCGAGCCTGTTTGTGGGTGGGTGCATGGTGAGGCAGGGCGCTGGCAGTGGACCAAGGCACGCTCACACATTTTGGTTTATTTTGGTAGACGCATGACAATTTCTGCCTTGGTAAGCAGAGACCGGATTTCTTTTACCCCTGAATAATCTACTGGGTACCCATGTCTCGTGTTTAATGGTTAAGTAAGGCAGAGTGATAAGCATCTGCTCATTCTCCATTTTTCCATAATTGCTTGTTGAATCCTTTAATTGTGTGAGATTCTTTTGTTGATTGAACATTTGATTGTTTTGACTTCATCGATTTTTCAACAAGGAAATAAAAACTTCTTCAGTTTATATATTTTTCTTAATAATAAATTCCTTGTTGACGTTTCAAACTGTCCGTGCTTGTCATTTCCTTCCATTGATTCAGCATTGTCCGAACCTTGATAAGACTGGGAGATTTTTATACCCAAACTACTATAATCATAGTTGGCTTGCACCAGCGGTGAATGCTCGGCCATATTACTTAAGATCTAATCAAGATAAGATCGGTGCATCGCCGAGGGCGCGTTTCCCGGTCAGGAGGCCCCGTGACCTCTAGTTAAACGGAAAATTAGATGGTGGACACTGGAACTCTTAGTTAACTGATTGGCGTTCGTGGTTAAGCAATCCACCGCACCACAAAGTTAATTGTGAGTGGTGACCCCAGGTCCGGTTCTTCCGAGAAGAAATGAGGATTAACCCCCTCATAATATACTCGGTACAGGTGGCCAAAACAATATTATATATATATATATATATATATATATATATATACATATACATATACATATATATATATATATATACATATATATACATATACATATACATATATATATATATATACATATATATACATATATATATATATACATATATATATATACATATATATATATATACATATATATATATACATATATACATATATATATATACATATATACATATATATACATATATATATATATATACATATATACATATATATATACATATATATATATATATATACATATATATATACATATACATATATATACATATACATATACATATATATATATATATATATACATATACATATATATACATATACATATATATACATATACATATATATATATACATATACATATATATATATATATATACATATACATATATATATATATATATATATATATATATATATATATACATATATATATATATATATATATATATACATATATATACATATATATATGCATATATATATATACATATATATACATATATATACATATATATATACATACATATACATATACATATACATATACATATACATATACATATACATATATATATATATGCATATATATATATATACATACATATATACATATATACATATATACATATATACATATATACATATATACATATATACATATATACATATATACATACATACATATATACATATATACATATATATATATATATACATATATACATATATGTATATATATAGTATATATATTTATATATCTTCTTCTTCTTCCTCTTTCGGCTTGCTCCCGTAAGGGGTCGCCACAGCGGATCAACCGTCTCCATTTCGCTCTATCCTCCACATCTTCCATTGACACTCCAACCATGCGCATGTCTGCCCTCACCGTATCCATGAACCTCTTATTTGGCCTTCCTCTTCTCCTCCTGCCTGGCGGCTCCATCTTCAACATCCTTCTCCCGATCATATCAGCCAACTCTCGCCCTTTGCCAGTCATCGTCCCAACATTCAGAGTTCCAACTCTCACCTCCACACTTCTACCCTTCCCCCTCTCCCACTGCCTCCAGACTCGCCTTCCCCGTCTCCTTCTCCTCCTTCGCCCAGCAGTAGCACAATTTCCACTGGTACCCTGCTGACCACCGGTACCGGTGGCGGTCGTTGGTAACCCGGGCCTCGACCGATCCGGTATGGAAATTCGTTTTGTTGTCCGCATAATGATTTGGCATAGGTTTTTACGCCGGACGCCCTTCCTGACGCAACCCTGGTCGCCTCTTACGACACACAGGGATACATGTATATATATATATATATATATATATATATATATATATATATATATATATATATATATATATATATATATATACATATATATATATATATATACATATATATATATACATATATATACATTTTCGGGGTGTGCTTACACATTGTGAAAGCATACAAACCTTGATCCCCCCCCCCCCCATTATCTCGGGTCGCTCACCTGAATTTGATTTTTCATCGGTTTATTTATTGATTGATATTTTCATACATGAATGTTATACGATGATTCTGTGATTTTTTCCCAGTGTATTGGCTCCAATATTCATCGGCACACAAAATTACCATCCTTCCCTATTGTCTCAGGTTGCTCACCTGCATTTTTCGTTTTTTTTTTTCTATTTTTTATTTATATTTTCATGTATGAATGTTGTATGATGATTCTGTGATTTTCTCCCAGTGTATTTGGTTCGATGTCGATCAGCACACAAAATTACCATGCTTCCCTATTCTCTCGGGTCGCTCACCTGCATTTTTTCATTTATTTTCTATATTTTCATGTATGAATGTTGTATGGCAATTCTGTGATTTTTTCCCGGTGCATCGGCTTCTATGTCCATTGGCACACAAAATTAGTGTGCATCCTGATCCATTTTATGTTCGAGCTCTTCCACGAGCTTTGATATTGAGTGCAAAAAAACCTCTACCTTCTTCAGGTAATCAGGGTTGTTTCAGATTGCTCACCCACATTTTTTTCAATTATTTATTTTCATTTATTTATATTTTCATTTATCGATATTGCCTGACGATTCTGAGAATTTCACCGGTGTACTCACTAGCTTCGATGCCCATTGGCATACAAAATTTCAGCTTTCTACATCACCCAGAAGGTACTGATCTTTAATATCAGTCAGTGAATCATTCAGTGGTGAGAAAGAGCTTATATATATATATATATATATATATATATATATATATATATATATATATATATATATATATATATATGAGATACATATTATATATACATCGTGCGTGCGTGTGTGCATGCACGCGCACAGTTGAAGGAGACCTTTTATTCGAGAAAGTTAAAAAACAAAGAACAGAGGAATTCATCAACACAAATCTCCAAATTGTAGGCCTGCACTATCCTTTGAATTTCAGCTGATTTCATCTCGTCTTTCACAACAAATATAATGAATAATACAATTCAAGTCTATAGGTATTGCATGTGACTATATTTGCTGCAATCCTGGTTTTTCTCAGAATGCATTGACAAGTGCTTATGCCACTTTTTATGTCCGAGATACAGGCGTCATCGACAAGGCCAACAGTTATTGTCCATTCCTAATTACCTGAAGAAGGTAGAGGTTTTTTTTTTGCACTCAATATCAAAGCTCGTGGAAGAGCTCGAACATAAAATGGATCAGGATGTAACATAACAAAAGGAACAGTAGAAAGAAAGGGGAACCACAACAGCAGGAATGAGGGGCAAAATAGAGGCAGACTTGGAGAAATATGGGATGTGGGGAAGAATGAGGGCAAGGGGAGGATGATATGGATGCAGGCCAACTTCTCAGTCAGGAAAAACTTGGAATGAGATGGGTTTGGGGAGGGTGAACGGGGTAGAAAAGATCACGGTTTTGAATGGGGGCATGATCTGAGATGGCAGTGAACAGCTATCTTTAAGTCCTGGATGGAAGAATGAGATTGAAGAGTGTGTGGAAGCTGGTTTCACAGGTGGGGAAAATAAAAGAAAAAAAAAGCAGGAGATCCTAATGTTCATGATGGCCTTGTTTTCCACAGTGTCAAGTTGATGTCAAGAGGGGAGAGCAGTACTTCATCAAGCAGTGAATGAAGGAAGGCCTTGTAGGTGGATAAGAGTTCAGGTGCGCCAAGGAAGGATTTTGCACAATGGAGATTGCTGACTTTGGAGGCGAGCTTAGAAATGTGGTTTGCCAAAGAAAGACCATGGCTGATAGTAAGGCCCAAGCATTCGAGTGACTGAACTTCTTCAAGAGGATTGTTAAGAAAGTAGATGGGAGGGTTTGCCAGACGGTCCTTTAAGTGAGACACTGATAGTGTGAGACTTGTCAGAATTGAGAGATATATTCCAAGTGGTTGACCAGCTTATAATTCTCCCAAGGTCTGCAGGGAGCGAATAGGCTGCTGCCTGCCTATCTGCAGGACATGGGATGTTACAGCAGAAGGTGGAGTCATCAGCAAAGAGATAAAGGATTTTCTGGAGAGTCCAAGAGATCGGTAATGAAGCTTCAAATATGTCTGGACTCGAGAGAGACAGCCATGATCTCATGTCTGACATTGATGGCCTCCATCCATTGTTGAGAGAGCAGAAGCAGCATGTCCAAAGTAGAGTGACAAGGCCTGAATCCGAATTGATGATCTGAGAAGAGGCCGTTGTATAAAAGGAAGGATCGATTTGATGTTAACTGTGATGATGGAGCTGACGACCTTGGTAATGACTGGAAGTAAACAGATAGGCGTGTAGTTAAGGGGATCAGTTTTTGCACCATATTTATAAAATGCTGTGATGTTGGCTGACTTATAAGCAGATGAAAGATACCTTAAAGCAAATTATAGGGTGAATAGAGCAGAAAGAGAAATGCAAGAGCAGAAGAGCAAGTCTTTATGACATGCAGCACAAATATGGACCACTTTTAAAGAATTGCTGCAGTTTGGGTGGTGATGGTGTATGCACAATGTTGTTAGATCGGGGGTTCCAATAATTTGACCCAGCAACAATTAAGGAATGGTGATCATTGGTGAGTTGGGAGGTGGGGGAGGAGAGGGGGTGCTTTTCCACTGATGCTATGCCCCCTGAAGGTTGGAGTAGGAATTTGGAATTTGCGAGAGTTCTGGTGATAGATCACTTCCTCTTCACATAAAGGACACCATGTGATCTTTAAACAAATGACTAATGCTAGCAGATGGTACACCTAGCTTACCATCCATCCGAAGGATGGCACACACAATGATGTGTCGACCTGCCTACAAAACACCAGGATAACAGTTGAAAACTGGGCTGAGATTCAAACCCACACTAGACCGCAATAAATGAGTGTGCATACTTCGAGGCTATCCTGCCAGGCCCAAAGGAACTATAATATATGTCCAAGTCTGGATAGTGTGACTTTTGAAAAATTTAAATAGGTCGAGGATCTTGAAGGAATATGGAGGTGGTGCTACTCCCAGAAACATGCTGCCCCTGTCTGTGATAGTGGAATTCATGGGTTTGGAAGATGCTGCAGAAGTGGACTTGGATAGATGTCTCAGGCATCCTATAAACAGTGCACTCTGCAGTCATGGAATGCCAATGACGAAGGGGATTAGTGTTTGAGTTAGTGGATGATGGCCTGAATCATGCAGAATGCTTCATCCTGGGTGATGTCAAGCTCCTTAAGTGTTGTCCTGACTGAGCCCATCCAGGAAAATGGAGAGTATTCCGGCACACTCCAGACTTGTACCTTGTAAGTGGCAGAAAATATCCGGAAATGCACAATTCAATGAAGAATGCCGAGGCTCTGACCGATTCTCAGAGACACAAATCTGCTCAATATGGATATTATTCAAGTCTTTCTTCACCTGGGATCCAGAGTTCATCATCAGTGAAGAACCCCACCTCTGCCCTAATGATGGAAGAAAGATCACTGATAAAGCATCTGAAGGTATACAGTGCTTATAGAAAGTCTACATTCTCTTAAAAAAATTCACCTTTTGCTGCCTTACAGCCTGGAATTCAATTGCATTAAATCAGACTTTTTCCACCTTTATTTACACGTCGTAAACCTACAACTTCCACATGAGAAAAAAAATTCTACAAATTTCCGAAAATTAATTGAAAACACAAAGCTAGAATATCTTGGTTGAATAAGTATCCACCCCCTGATAACAGCAATTGTAAATTAGCTCAGGTGTAAACGATCACCTTCAAAATCACACACCAAGTTAATTGGCCTCCACCTGTGTTAAATTGTCATGATTCTGATTATTTCAGAATAAATTCAGCTGTTCCTGTAGGTTTCCTCTGCAGGGTAGTGCATTTCACAGGAAGGACAACTATGAGCACCAAGGAGCTTTCAAAAGAAATGTGTTTTGCAGGCAGGATAAAATTGTGGAAAGGCACAGATCAAGGGATGGGTACAAATATTTCAAAGGCCTTGAATATCCCTTGGAGTACAGTCAAGATTACCATTAAGAAGTGGAAGGCGTATGGTACCACCAAGACCCTACCGAGATCAGGCCGTCCCTCCAAAATGGATGACTAAACAGGAGGAGACTGATCAGAGAGGCCACCAAGAGGCCAATAGCAACTTTGAAAGAGCTACAGGCCTTTATGGCAAAGACTGGTTACTGTGTGCATGTGACAACAATATCCCAAGCACTCCTCAAGTCTGGCCTGTACGGTAGGGTGGCAAGAAGGAAGCCATTACTCAAAAAAGCCCACCTCGAGTCCCATTTGAGGTATGCATAAAACCACTCTAGAGATTCTGAAGCCATGTGGCAAAAAGTTCTGTGGTCTGACGAAACCTAGATGGAACTTTTTGCCTAAATGCAAAACATTACGTTTGGCCTAAACCAAACACAGCACATCACCCAAAAAACACCATCCCTACTGTGAAGCATGGCAATGGCAACATCATGTTATGGGGATGTTTGTCATAAGCAAGGACTGGGGCACTTGTCAGGATACAAGGGAAAATGGAAGCTGAAATTGGGTCAGAAGTTCACCTTTCAGCACGGCAATGACCTGAAGCACACAGCCAAGGCCACACTGGAGTGGCTAAGGAACAAAAGGATAAATGTCCTTGAGTGGCCCATTCAGAGCCCCAACCTAAATCCAATGGAAAATCTGTGGCATGATTTGAAGATTGCTGTCCATCAACACTCCCCACGCAACTTGACTGAGCTTGAACAGTTTTGTACAGAATAATGGGCAAATATTGCCCAATCAAGGTGTGCAAAGTTGGTAGAGACCTATCGTAACCGACTCACAGCTGTAATTGCTGTCAAAGGTGCTTGCACCAAGTATTAACTCATTGGGGTGGACACTTATCCAACCAAGATATTCTAGTTTTGTATTTTTAACTAATTTTCTGAAATTTGTAGAATTTCTTTTTCACTTGGAAGTTGCAGGTTACGATGTGTAAACAAAGGTGGAAAAAGTCTGATTTAACGCAACTTAATTCCCAGCTACAACGTAACCAAAGGTGAAAAATATGAAAGGGGGTTTAGACTTTCTATAGGCACTGTATATGGTGCAAGTCTCCCAACTTTGGCATTACCAATCCACAGATGGTAGTGAGGAGAACTTTGCAGAGTCTGCTGGGTTGGTTTTGTCTTCGTCATGTCCTGATTTGATGCTTAGGTCACATATGAAAAGTTTGTCTCGTTTTTTTAATTGGTATTTTTCTTTCATACAACTGAGTGGCTTGCTCGGCCACTTCAGAGGGAAAGTAAGAATCACCCACAGTAGTGTGGGACTTGAGTCATGTGAAGGCCAGACCAGGTAGGGGACTGATTCTCATGAACACAAAGGTCCCCCCTTGAGGGAGGTTAGTGAGCCAGTTGGGTTTTATACGACAATCTGATAGCTTTCTTGATCATTTTTTCTGAGGTTGGCCCACAATTACCAGATTTATTGAATGCAGTTTCACAACCTGCCATGCTCACTTGCCAGTGCCATACCATGAAAACCATGCTCGATACTTTTTTAGAGTTAGAGTTAAAGGCCTAACAAGAGGGCTAGCAAGCGATCATGCAGCCTGGAAAGCAGCCATTAGATGAACCACGGCTTCCACATGCAAGCATGGAAACGGGATGATGGTGATGACGACGACGACGACGACGACGACACTCAGGGGGTTCCTGTACAACTTGCTCAAAGTGGACAATATTATTGCACTAAATTTCAGCATTGACTTTTTTTATTTTAAGTTCTTCAATAAAAGTCTCCATCAAACATGACCCTCCCTCATAAACATGATCTGCAAACTGCTAATTAACTAAAACAACACTCAGTAGAGTGTATACCTCCTCCAGGATGAACAGTTTATGTTTTGTATCTGACTGATAGGTTGGATCTGGATCCGGACATGAACCAAAATCGAATCAGCTTGTTCTTGTCGGCTACCCAACTCGTCCACCAAGTTTTGTCGTAACTCGTCCACTACTTTTTGATATATTTTGTGATACAGTATATCGTTTTGGCCCTATCTCTCAAATGTGAAGAATCCCTTTAAAAACTCTAGTACGGTAATCCCCCATATTACGGAAATTCATCTTACGGAAACGAAGAAGTTGTGACAAGAAGTCATATAATGGAAAGCAAAATTCACTACAACAGGAATTTAAGTTTAAAAACAGGTTTTTTTTCTCTCTTCATAATTTTGCATACACCACATGACCTGAGGGCAAAGTATATAAAAATGCACTTCAAGTCAACTTGCTGATTTTAGGTGTCCTCAGGTCATATTTTACAACTAGTTTGTACTGAATGTAAACCTTTGGAGGCGAGATGTACATACGTACTGTATTCGAATTACCATAAGGATTTTCGACATTTGATATTACAGTTCACAATCAGAACTCATGTTTAAACAAAATGTCACCATCTGGGTTTAAGTTGGAGAATTTTTGAAGTATTAATGATTCTCTATATCATGAATAATTAAACAAGACGACGTCATGCAGAGCTAATATTCACGACTTGGAATGGCAATGTCTTTATTGCAAAATACTTGCAAAATCCCAAAAACAAATTTGACCTCAAAAATAATCGGTGGTTGAACTCAATGACAAAATATGCAACTTCTCTTATCTTCAAATTTCAAGTGAATCAGATGAAAATTGACAATTTTAGAAATTCGACCTAGGTTGACCTTTCGGCCAATGTGGACCTCCAAAATAATTGGTGGTTGAATTCAGTGACCTGAAATATATATCCTCTTCAAATATCAAGTCAATCAGATGAAAATTGAGGAATTTAGAAATCTCACCTAAGTTGTTGACCTTTGGCCTATGTCGAGAGTTCGACCTCAAAAACAATAGGCTTCTTCCTTATGACAAACTCTACCATGTGGTGAAGTTTTGTGAAGATCGGTTTAAAATTGTGACCAGGAGGCAACAGACAGATAAGCAGACAAACAGACAGACAGACAGAATAGCAAAATCGGCTTACCAGTATTCTTGAAAAATCGTCGATTTTGCAAGTAATAAATACACAATACGATCCGCAAAGTGAATAATTTTAAAGTTTCGCTTTTTCACACTATTAAATGTTATCATTGGATACATGCGTATCCTAGCTATAAAATGATGTATGGATGGTTTATATAGAGAACCCACCCCTACTCACCATCTCCCCCCACCCCCTCGCATTCCCTTCCACCTGCTCCCAGAGGGAACTTTCACAGTTGGGATTTCGCTCCCTAACAGCTAACCCTGGCCCGGTTGCTCAAAGCATCGTTAAACCTATCATTAGCCTAACGATCGAATAAACCTATCATTAAATTAACGATAGGTTTAATGCTGTTGCTCAAAGCTATCGTTAACTTTAACGATTGATTAAATCCCTCTTAAGCTTTGAGCAACACTGTTAAATCCTGTCATTTGCTAATCTATCGTTAAGGGATTTAATGATCGATTAAGCCTAATCGATCATTAAATTTAACGATGATTTGAGCAACGGCCCCTAACTCCAACACCTCTAAGTGCTAAAAAGTTATTGTGGCATTGAATTGACGTGATGGAAAAAAAAATGGAGCACATCCTGAATGTTTGGATTATTATTTGATCTCAATTATAGTGCACATACATAGTATTACTGTAATAGTTAAGAGTTTAAAGTAATGTACGGAGTATTGGAATAAACTTTGTTGCATTATTAAGTGTGCATATTTGTTACATTCTCGAGCTAAGATTTTGTTCCGTAAAAACCGATCTCCACTTATATAATGGGAGTGTATGGGAGAATTGGTTTCGATTTATGGAAATTCACTTTACTGAAGGAATTTGTGGAACGTAACCCTTCTGTAAAGCGAGGGATTACTGTATCCGGATTTGGTTCTGGATTCTCACTCAAATATAATCAATTTGTCCTTATCACACACCCAACGTGTCCACAATGTTTCATCTGAATCTGTCCAAAAACTTTTTCAAATATCCTGCTCACAGACAGACAGACAAACAGGGGTGAATACGTAACCTCCGTCCACCTTCAGTTGCAGAAGTAACAAGTGTAACTTTGACCAGAGGTTAGCCTGGAAGTCTCTTTCTACCCCTCCCCATAAAGCATTCATTCTTAAACTCTTTTAATATACCTTACTGTACAGATTTTATTGTGCAGTACTTTCAATAATTAATCAGTCATCGTATCTTTATGAGCTCCTTCATTCTCCTGAGTCAGTGTTGCCACATATCATGGTGGGGGAGGGAGGAGGTGTGAGACATTTAACAGGGGTAAAGCAATTTTCAGGCCACCCTGTAGAATCACCATGTATTTTGGATTTTAGGATTGCTTTGTCAGTAGAGAGTTAGGACTGACCAGCCAGGTCATATAATTTAAATCACTTGTACAACAAGCAGTTTACCCACCCCCCAGTGGATTTTTGTATGTGAATTATCTGCTGAATAAAGTATATGCTGTCTTGCAATAAAACCTGCTGGATGGACTTGATGTGCTTACGTGCAAGAGGTAGGACGTCCCTGGACGGTACCCAAATGAAACACCCACTCCCTATGCGAGAGTAATGCCCCTCCCTCCAGTGGGGGTCAATAAAGTACTTTCACAATGCAACGCATACAGTGCAGAATTGAAAGTCATCTTCACAGCTGACTTGTACCACCCTCTGCCACCACCACTAGGTGGTGCCTTATTCATCGAGGTTGATGACATACAAACATCATGTTTTTCACTTTTATTATATAGATTATGAAGATGCTCCTGATAGTAAGGCACATATTATTATTATTATAATTATTATTACTATGGGACCAAGCCATCTGGGCTGGAACCCTTCTTTGGATAATCTTCAAAGGGCTCTTCCAGCCAATCACGAAGATGATCATTTTGTGTACGTGTGTATCTAGATGAGTGCGAGTCCAAAGTCATGTTGTTAATGTATTTATTCAGATGATTCTGGAGTTGTTCTCGGGTGTCAATACTTACGACACTAGCAAAAATGTTGTTCCAATCGGGTAAGGAACGTTGAACATTGGTTAATAGTGTTGAAGGGTCACATTATGACGTTTCTGTTTTTGTGTGTTAAAGAAAGCACTTGCAGAGATAACCATTGTAAGCCACTGTAAGATCTTATAAACCATTGTAAGTCTGCTGGCAGTACGCCTCAAGGAAAGACATTGCCGTTCCAAGTCGTGAATATGCTGGAAACACTGCTTGTCTTGCGGTAGTCAGTCATTGTAGACAAACCTGGCCCCTCAATGTTGGATTCTCCAATCTCTAGATGTCCGATTTGGATTGGGGCGTCCCAAGCACTTAAACAGTATTCCACACGAAGTCTGACTTGTCGGCAGCTTCCCAGAAGGACGTGGGGGGAGGGGGGGTGCTCTTTCGTGTCGTGGCGAAGAAATCCCAGTTGATGGTTTCCCTTCCTTGAGATTGCATCAATATGAATTGTCCGTTTAAAAAGTCATTACTTATGAGCACTCCAAGGAATTTGTGGGAGCTGCACTGCTGGAGAGTGATGTTGTATATGGAATATATTATTATTCCATATGCTCCTTCTCTGAAACTGCTTAACCAATCGATGCGAAACTATAAATATGTAATCTACTACACATGGGAACTATAGTTTGGATTTAAATTTGGATCGAAGCAAAAACGTTTAAAATTCTTCTTCTCCGAAACCGTTCAACCAATCAATATGAAACTATAATTATTTGATTGATTCCCCATGGGAAAAAGTTTAACAATTATGTCATCGGTCACGTGGTGTGGTAACCATATTGGATCAAAGCAAAACCATTAAAATTCTTCTCTGAAACCACTCAACCAATCAATACAAAACTTAAAATATGTAATCTACTACACATGGGAACTATAGTTTGATAAAAGAATGTCATTGGTCACGTGGTCTGGCAGCCATAATGGATCAAAGCAAAAACCTTTTAAGTTAATCTTCTTTGAAACGGCTGAACCGATCAATGGGAAACTTAAAATATGTGATCACTTACCAATTGGAACTATAGTTTGATTAAAAGAAGCCGATACAAAAACAAAATGGCCACCAGGGATGCCATAATACTGGAACACACAACCAAAGACAACAGACCAGAAAAGGGATCATTAATCCATTGAGCAACAAACTTCAAAAAACAGGTGCAAATTACAGATACAACACAGGAAAACGAAACAGAAACAAACACAGCCCCAATGATTACAAAGAAAAGAAAAAAAAAAAGGACCATTACAAAAATAAATATCATCAGATATATTCTGGCAAATGAGAGAATGACAATAGAGCAGGAAGATTATTTAAAAAGCTTGACAGAACAGGGATCGACAAGAAAGGCTCTTTAAAATGGCGAAGAAGAGGTCAAATTAATTGGGATTGAGAATGAGTCATCATCGATGTCCAATACCAAGGACACAACACTAATGCCATCAGAAAATGATGGTATTAAACCAATCGGACAAGTGCAGGTTTTGTGGGGAAGAAACAGAAAGTACCAGTCATCTTTTGGGATGTTAAAAACTCATGTCAGAACAGCCGTACATAGAAAGACATGGCAGCTTCTGTAGAGCAATCCACTGGCACATCTGTAAACATTTCAACATCCCAGTCCCAGAACAATCATGGAAGCACAAACCAAGTCCAATCTTTGAAAATGAACATGTAATGCTCACGTATGACAAGATGATCCCGTCAAGTGTGAACATTGCAAACAAAGCACTGTGTCCGGACATGGTGCTCAACCACAAAAAGGAAAAGTCGGCATTCTTGATTGAGGTTTCAGTTCCCAATGACTTTGGACTAAATGCCACTGAAATTATAAAATGATCAAATACCAGGATCTGAAAAATGAGGCCAAGAGGACTTGGTAATTGAAGAAAGCTGAAATTATTCCAGTGATAGTTGGAGCGACAGGAATGATGAAGAAAACCCTTACTGAGTACTTAAAAATCATTTTAGGGAATATCACCAAACGAGCTACAAGTGGAGGCTGTCAGAGCTAGGTTCAGTGAAGATTCTGAAAAGAGCCTTGGAACGAGGCTATGAGAACAAAACTTCAACAGTTTGGTTCATGAATAATGATCCTTTACCAAATTATAGGAGGTGGAGATTTTGAGTTCTGGGAGAACTCCCTTCCACCTCCTAAAATCCACAAATGGAGATAACAACCAATTGGTAGTGGGTAATATCTCAAAGTTGCACCATTTTCTACCTTGTCAGAACAGGCTAATTTTAACACAACCGGAAGTGACGTCATCAATCAAAGTGGCCATATCTTCTGAACCAAGTGCTCCAGACACCTGGGAGTGGCATTATTGTGAACTTTAAAGAATAGACATCATTTTGGGCCAACCGGAAGTAATGGCATCGTCATTGAAAGGGTCTGCTTGGGCCCCGGCATCACTGCTTGCAGTTATATTTATTATCACTATTGTTGCTATGAACTATGCATAATTCAGAGAAAAATATATTAAAAAGCAAAAAGTACATTTTTTCCAAGTCAGCCCCAGATAACGTTTCTCCTGTCGATGTTGTTCCACTTTAACGCCTTTGATGATGTAGAGAACAAAGATTTTCTTTAAGTCACAACGTTCTGCTTTTCAGTCGAGACATTGCAACATTCAATTTTGAGATATGAGCTGTCGAGAAATTGCTTGCATCACATGGAGAAGATTTGTCAAAAGAAGATGTAATGGACCTCGAATCACAGTGAGCTGATGAATAAACTTCATGTTGAAACACCACTCCAGCAAATGTCAACAACAACGTGAATGTCAGAGACTTTTCAGCTTATTAAAGAAGCAATCGAGATATTTTCAGTGAGGATGATCCGAAGAGAGACTGCAGTTCCCAGCTTGCTGAGCTGGTGGCTGATGCCATTAACCGTTACAAAGACCTTTATCCACAGAAGAAAAGAGAGTCAGTCCAACAGTCTTTGGATAAATTATTCAAGATCGAACCAAAGCAGGAAGAGAAGACACAAGAGTTTACACATTCAGTTTCACCTACAGTTTCATCCGTGGATGAAGAGGGAGATGAACCTACTCCTTTGTCCCTATAAATACACCACACTATAAGCAAGCTTTGCAACCATCCCTGGTGAGGGTACATGTTATTTATACTTTATATTAAAATGACATTCAAACATGTACATGTCCTGTATATCAGCTTATGTTGTCTTTTATTATCGACAATATTTCTGAGTCAAGTGCCAGAGAACGTAACTAGCCTTTACACATGGGTTCCTATGGGAAAAATGGATTCGCTTTAAGCGAGACTTTCCAGGAACGCAACCCCGATGTTAACCGGAGCCAAAGTGTAATTCCTACCTCAATCCTCCAAAGGTGCAGGCCGGCATCATGGCCCATCCGTATACCATCCAAATTCAGTTCTGGCATCGTGGAAGTTCCTGCAGCACAAAAATGGTGCAAGCTGGTGCATTTTACTGTCGGTACATGGCACAGATGATACATAAAACAACAACAGATAATAACAGATAAAACAGGAGACATTGAATATCCCAGAGTTGCACAAGTTTCTTTGAAGAACTTGCTTTCTGATCATGTTTGAGATGACACTGAAGAAGAAATCCATGCTATATGAGGATCTTCCTCCACCACCACCACCACCACCACCACCACCGCCACTACAACTTTACTGGCCCCAATTAGTCACACGGTCTTGTGGAATCAACGAGGAACATGTTTGGTCTAAGTCTTTCACAAACCGGCTGACTACCTTGTTGTCACAAGGCCTGATGTTCAAATGAATGTGGGAGGAATTTAGAATTTGGTGAGGATGACAGCAACACCATGATGTGTATGGATATGCTAAATTATTCATTAATCACATAATCGTTTTTGATATTTCTCAGTTATGGAAGGCTTGAAGTTCGTTTGACAATCATATTTTCAAATAGTTTTAAAGAGCTGACCATGCCACATTTAAGAGAGGGTTAACACCCCCTCTTAAATATATATATATATATATATATATATATATATATATATATATATATATATATATATATATATGAAGCCTGTGGCTGCTTGGCTGCATCATTTTCTAGAGGCGTGGCTATGCCGCTGATGCAATGCCCCCCCCCCCCCCATTACTAGTGAGTTGGTACTCATTTACCAGACATGCAACAGACAGTCCCAGCACAGCGGCAAAGGGTACATATCATCCCTATTCCAAGAACGTCCCCTGCCACCATTGACAACTGGCATCCAGTTGCTCCAACTCAATTTCTTGAAGATTGCAGAACACTTCAGAGCTCATTGAACTATGGAAGAAATGAAGGATTGCCATGATCCCAAACAGTTTGGAAACATAAAAGGTGGATCAACCTCACACTGCCTGATTAATATTCGTGCACACACTTCATGGGCATGCAAAAACATCGGAATCAATTTCTTCAATGATGTGAATAGACTTCTCCAAAGTGTTTGACCATATTGATCACACGATGGCTTTTTCAAAACTCCTACAAATGGGAGTTGAATCATCTCTTGTTCCTTGGATAAGCGACTTCATTTCTAATCGCCAACAGTGTGTTAAGTACCTGGGCAATTGCTCTGAGTGGATATGTGTGGATGCTGTAATTCCCCAGGGAACTAAGTTGGGGCACATTGTATTCCTTGCCATGATTAATGATGCCGGTTGCAGTGAAGTTGCTTCTGGCATACATTGATTAAAATGTCGACGATCTGACATTTACTCTCTCTCTATTGAGTGCAGCCTGTGGCTGCTGGTTGCATCATTGGTTGGGACGGGGCTATGCCGCTGATGCAGTGTCCCCCTTACCAGTACACTGGTACTCATTTTGCTGACCTCGGAAGGATGACAGGCTGAGTCAACCTCCTGGTGAATTAATTTAGCAGCCAACGGGGCTTGAACTCAGGACCCTAGGATCCCAAACCGCCACCCTTACCACTGAGCCAACACCAGGCTTTGACATTTACTGAAAAGCGTAGTACTCGTATGGAATGTCGTGTGCAAGCCATTCTCGAGCAACTTCACAATTTACATGCAGATAATGGAATGTGCCTTCACCTCCAAAGTTGTGCAATTGTTGACATCTGTTTAGCTCGAAACAAACCATGCCCTTCCAACTTGTCACTGAATGATGTGGCAATCCAAAATTATAATATCGTTGTGGGAATGACTTCTAGGGGCTAACTTTTACAGAGGATACATTAGTTATTACCATTATTAAATGGATTAGCATAAGCATGAGGTAATTTAATTGTGGTATTAGATATGCGCCGTTTTGTGCATCGAAAGATGTCATCTCCCCCTGTTTGTGTCTAAAACCGCAATCCCTCAAAACCCCTTTTTAATGTCCTTTCCTTTGTAAATTTGGCCCTTTAAAGTGACCTGTTAGGCAATCAGGCATGAGTTTGGGTGGGAAAAGCAGGAGTTTAGATCCCGACCGAAGAAGGAGTTTTGATCCAGACTGAAGGAGAGAAATCAATCTCAATTTTCAGTGCTATGCTGATGATGATGATGATGATACCCAGATTGACACAAGCCGGTTGCTAGATGTGGTGGGAGAGGATTTACGGGATTTGAACTTCATTTATATGCAGCACAAGGCTTTGGGGTAGCATCATTGGCTGAGGGTGTGGCTGTGCCACTGATGCAATGCCCTCTGCTGGTCAGGGCAGGAATTCGGACTTTGGCAATGGTGTCGGCAATAGCTCACCAATTTTTCGCAAAGGACACCATGGGATCTTTAACATCCACTGACAAATGCTGGTAGAAAGGATACGAGTTCAACATCCATCCAAGGGATGGCACACACATTGATGAATCACCCTGACTGTGGAGCACCAGGATGACAGTTTAGAGCTGGGTCGGGATTCAAACCAAGGCTAAACAGCTATGAAATTAGTGCGTGTACCTCTCAGCCATCCTGTCAGCTGAGGGTTTAAAATTTAAATGAACGCCACCCTCCCCCACAGAACCCTTCCACCCCCAATAAATGTGGCCAGATTTTTTTTCAGATTAATTCGTTATTGCTTCTTCAAGCAGCATCAATGGCCCCTTGGCAAGATGAGAACATTATAAATATTGGCAAATAAAATACTGATGGATACTAAAACAGCAACAACCAGAACATACCTCCACCAGGCTGAACAGTTTCCATTTTGGATCCCACTGACCTGGATTCAGACCTGAACCAAAATCTAATCAGCTTGTTCTTATCCCCGAACCAACTCACCCACCGAGTTTTGTCATAACTCGTTCACAACCGTTTCAAATGTATTGCTATCTATTGTTTTTGGCCCCATCTCTTTATGGTGAAGAATCACTTGAAAAATTATTGTATCTGAATCTGGATCTTCACCAAAATCCAATCAATTTCTTCTCATCACACACACAACTTGTCCACCAAATTTTGTCTGAATCTGTCCATAACTTTTTGAGATATCCTGCTGACAGACAGACAGATATGAAAACACAGCCTCCACCCACCTTCGGGAGCGAAGGTAATTATAATGCTCCGAATAAAACAGACGTGTATTTTCAAGCGACATCAAAATTCCGTCAGACAGAGAGACATAGAGATAGAGATAGAGAGATTAAGTATTCAGCTTGGTATTTTTAACTTTAGAAAGTTTCACTGGAGTTCAATTTGCCTTTTATTAACTGGCGTGACACAATGTAGTTGAGCGAATAAATGCCATTCTGTTGAGCAGCTTTGGAATGTCCGTCTTATAACACGTTTGGAGACGATGAACATGGGTCAGTAAACATATACACTTCTTAATAGAGTGGGGTATTTCGACACAGGGGCACATATTTCTTTTGTACAAAAGCAACTCATTGCTAGCAGGCTTGGCTGCTTTTTCTCTCAAGCCAAAAAACTACTCAGAAAATAGTACATAGGCTTGTAAATTGCATCACATCACACTTCCCATAAAACACTTTGCTGGCTCTCAGATAGCCAACATGTAGATTTTTAAAATGCCAAAAACAAATTTGCCCCTGCCTACCTTTCTACTCTGTAAGAACCTCAAGCTCCATCATCGCAGATGAAATACGGTTCACACTCTTTACCAATACATACATGTCAACAACTTTTGGCATCATTTTCTTGTTAGCAACATTAAATATTTGCTCGTAATCATCTCAATAATTTGTGTGGAAAAATAAACAAAAGATGGACGAAAACAGGACTGACACTATAAAGCTACATGAAAAACACAAACATTTAAAACGACTATCCCTATGCTCTTCAATAGGAAGATAATTCAGCATTTGCTCAATGGTGCTGCAACCCATATCTCATAGCAATACGCGCACTTCAGTCTTTGTTCGGCATTTGCAAATTGACCTGGATAAAAATAAATTCTCCACGAGACTTTTGTGATAAATGAGAAGCATTTTCACTTTGCGGAACAGCAACATTCCAAAACACCATATTCTATTGTACAGTTACAGGTGAAACAATCAGGAACACCGTGCTTGTAAGCAGAAAGTCAGATGTATGCAAAGGAAAGGTGGATGCTCCAATTACCAGATTAAAACATTCTTAACAAGAGTGAAAATAGCTTTGCATTACATGTCCCTCGCCGATGTGATATTTTCTAAGTCCAAAAAGAGCATACTGTAACCGAAAAATTGACGAAACGGCGTGAAACTCAAACTTGTTCTGTAACTTATCATAATGAAGCCATGTACCAAGTTTCATTTGAATATGTAAAAAGGTATGGGGAAAAAAGTCACAAAAACTACACGTGGGATGGATGGACAGACAGACAGACAGAGAGCAAACCTATAGTCCCCTCTGGTGAAACCGGTAGAGGACTATAACTATACAAGAACAACTGCAAATCATTATTGATGAAGTTTTGAAATACAACTTTTTATTAATGCTTTAAGTGGTCACTCAGGGGCACAGCAGTTCACTTTGGAAGATTGATCAAATGACAGAACTATTACACTCGAGTAATAGCCCGAGTTGATTTGGACATATTGGGTCAAGGATAGTATTGTTACGTTGGAAGGGGGTACCTACGAGCTGGGATGCTCAGTTAGCTCGGTCCGCATGCTTGCTTAGGCTCAATCATTTTCTGTAGCTCGGGACCCATGAGAATAAAGTCATCCTGTTTTTATCCTCACGCTTTTTGAAAAAAAACAGAGGGCTATTCTAATCGGCTGCGTCCGTCTGTCCATATATCTCCTAAACGGTTGTGCAGAAATTAATCAAACCTGGTCGTTATAATCACCACATGGCACGAAGGTGCAAGAGCAGTATCATTTTGGCCGTGCCCTTGACGGTGGGGTCAAAAGATCATCCACTGAAAAATGTAAATACGGGCACATTTTAAACATTTTAGGGGTGGATGGGGACTTCAGGTCACAGGCGTCAAAACAGAAAAAACGAAAACAACAATCTTCGATGTCGCTACATCGCCAGATATGCCTCTGCCCACATTATTACCTCACAAGCCGAAACCCCGTCACAGACGGATTCTGTTCCATGAGCCCAAGATGACAACCAGTGGCGGCTCTTGTAAGAGCCAGATCCCAGTCGATGTACTCCATGGCCTAACCTAATGAGGCCTACAAAACGTCCTTGTACACGACATTTTTGGTGTACACTACTCCTTGTGAAGAAGTCCCCTGATTTGTGCACGTGTCTACTTTGACGTACAAACACCGTGTCAAAACTTCTCAGGTCACAGTACCGAGAAAAACGTGACGAGACCACGAAGAGGAGCACAAAATTGGTCCTTCAGTATTAATATATAGATTCTCCTTCACTTTACTGTTCAAAGTTGAAAAATGTGCCCTCCGGTGGACGATTCCAGGAACTACACCGTTTCCATGTGATGATATTGATATATTTATATTTATTTATTCTGCTTCAAAGTTGAAGGTTGACTATTGCCACTATGTGCAATGCATTCTTACAGGTATGAAGTTTCGTTCAGTCCAGGTCACAGTACCGAGAAAAACGTGACGTAACCGCTTGGAGGAGCACAAAATTGGTCCTTCAGTATTAATATTGTTCCGGCTGTGGAAATTCGCAGAGCACCATATAGGTCCTTAGATCAGTTATGTCGATAAGTCTGTGTTCAGATAGATTTCCCCACCGATGTTTAACGGGCAATTATTCGTGTAACCGGGCTGTGATCTTTGAGTTAGCCGTTTTTCTTTTACTATCGCTATTTTGGACCAACCGCCATTACTACCACCACAAAGCGCCACCAACCACAACAACCACGATCACCACAACCACCTTCTCATCAACCGCCAACATCCCCACAAACAACGAACAGCCGCCTTCACAACAACCACCTTAACCACCACCGCCAAACCACACCACCCTCACGACCACCACAAACGCCAGCCACACCACCCTCACGGCCACCACAAACGCCAGCCACACCACCATCAAGACCACCACAAAACGCCAGCCACGCCACCATAATGTCAACCACACCACCACCGCATTTCCATCTCAGCACGGTTTCCAGAAGCCTGGATTCGACGAGGGAAAGCAGGCAGACGACCCCTCCCCCCCTCCCCCCCCCACGGATGGCGTCTTCCCCAGCCAACACTGAGGATTCCACCCTGCGGGTGGATTCTCAACACGTGCAGAAAAGACGAAAGCTATGGAAAACACCAAAGAAAGGCCCCGATTCGGCAAGGAAAACGCCCTTCTTCTGGAAGTTTCCCGCGCGTGCTGGAAGAGGGGGGCGGAAGGGAGGGACAATGTGCCGTGGAGATAAAAGGGCACGCTGAAGGTCTGCTGGAGGTTGTGAGGTGTGTGGAGGAGAGGAAAGAGTGTCGTGTCGGAGTTGTGGACAGTTGTGTGGAGCCGCGCTGTGAGCTGAATCAGCCTGGAGTCTCTGCAGTCGGTGGGGAGCTGGAGAGAGAGAGAGAGAGAGAGAGAAAGAGAGAGAGAGAGAGAGAGAGAGAGAGAGAGAGAGAGAGAGAGAGAGAGAGAGAGAGAGAGAGAGAGAGAGGAGCGCAGCAGAGCCAAGGGGCGTGGCCTGCCGGACCGTGCCTAACCGTGAGTCGCTGGAGAGGGGACATCGAGGGTCGCCCTTGCGAGTCACCACGAGGGACAAGGTAGCCAGCCCGGTCTCTCGGAGCCTTTGCAGTCTACATGGCTCCGTGTTTCTAAAGACCCAAAGGGGTCCAGTCTACCCTTCGTCTGTCCTGGGGTTTTTCCTTGTTTTTCTTTGCATGAACGTTGTGGCGCCATCCATGTCTTTAAGTAGAACTGTTAAGTGTGTACATAACAGATAGACGGTAGTAGCTCTTTCGCATTGCTCGTGGTTTGTCCCTTACATGTTGCATAATTGCATGCGTGCTCTCCTTGATTGCACACATACCTGCATGACTGCATCACTGTATATGTGCAGCTTATTCAATAAATGTGCTTCTTTAAATGTTAACCCGTTCGTTGCGTCCTTTTCCCTTAATTGAGCTGCCGTTCTGCATTCGGAATATAGTTGGTTGTTAAATAGCCGATAAAGTGATCGGGTCCAATGGGGCTGCGCGATAAATACCCCGCTCAGTTATCCCAAAACGAAGCGAGCTGCTGAAGCGGCTCATTTCCAAGTGGCCCCGTTGAGGTACAGTCTCTCGGTAGTCTGCCCGCGCGATTAATTAGGTATATCGACGATTCGGCGATTGACCCTGTAGCACGGGTAGAGTGTTGACTAGGTTGTGGTGTGCTCAAAACACACCCGTGGCTGGTTTTCGGCGTTGATCCGGAAAGCCGCGACTGGATTGCTACGTGGGTGGGCGAAGCGGCCACTATTTGTTAAACGCGGTTGCTCGCACCCCGGCCGGCGGAGAATCCACAATATATAGATGATGATACAATACTTGTACCAAGTTTGATTTAAATCCCTGAACCCAGATTTAAGATATTAAATAATTCTGCCTGCCAGAACATGCATCCAATCAGGTTGAAATTTAAAACATATATTCCACATGTCTAACAGATCATAACTGTGGCGTTTCACATCAGGTGATGAAGCGGTTCAAGCGAAATTATTTTTAAAGAATTTCATTCAAACAATATGGCTACAAGACCATGTGACCTATTAATTAGTCATGAACACCCTGATATCCTCAAGGCTTGGGGAACATGCAAGTGAAGTTTCCCCACGATCAGTCAAGTCGTTCTTGAAAAGAAGATTTTAAAAAGTTTATTCTTCAAAAAAATAATTGCTGCTGAACCATGTGACCTATGACATCATTGGTGGAGCACATTTTGTTTGTCATGGATAGGTGATCACACCTATAAAGTTTTGACTCGATCTGTTCAGCCGTTACAGAGAAGATTTTTGAAGGTTTTATGTTAAAAACAATATGGCTGCCGAACCATGTGACCGATGATGTCATCAATTTTTTTTTTCCCCAATTACAATTTAGCCCGAGATGACCCTCAAAAATTTTCATACTGATTGGATAAAGTGTTTTACATATGAAATTATGACATCATAACAAAGCCACATATATATATATATGACAACAACAACAAAATCAGACTTGTTTCTCATGGGGAGTACTTCACATGTGTCAAGTTTCAATTTTTTCCATGGAGCGGTTTCGGAGAAACAGAGGTCCAAAGTTTTTCCTTTTTTCCAACATGGCTGCCACACCACGTGACCTATGATGTCATAGCTATCATAAAACATTCTACATGAGTAGTCGCATCGATGGTAAAAATTTCGTGAAATCTCTATGGTGAAAAAAAACACGATGCCGCCCCGCTTCGATCAGACACCTGACCCATGACGTCGTCTTTATCAAATCAAATTCAGAATGGGTGGCGAATCACATCTTTGGAGTTTTGCATTGATCGGATATTGGTTTTTGTCCAACATGGTTGCGAGACGATGTGACCGATGATGTTGAAATTTTCAACCAATATTCCCCATACCAAGTTGATCATGTTGAAAAAATATTATTTCTCTGAAACTGCTTAGCCTTTCGATGCGAGACTTTGTAGGGATGATCCACTACTGTTGCTGCAAATATTTTATTGAACACTGACATTCATCAGTCACATAATGTGGTTGCCATGCTGGTTTTAAGAAAATGATTAAACAATTATTTCTCTGAAACCGTTTAACCGATCAATACAAAATGTTGAAGTTATGATCCACTGCTCTTCGTGCATACACTTGACGTAGAAATGATGTCAACAGTCACATGGTGTGGCAGCCACATTGGTGTCAAGGAAAATGTGGAAAAAAAAATTGCATTTCAGAAACTGCTGTGGCGATCGACACAAAACATGACTTCTCAATTATTAGCTCACCTGGAACTTAGTTCCAGGGAGCTTATGCGATGGCGCGTCATCCTTCCGCCCATCCATAAATACTTGCAACTTTTTCTCTGAAACTACACATACGATTTCGATGAAACTTTACCACAACCTTCAGCACCATGTATGCACCAAAGTTTGTTCATGGTATTTACAAATTTTAAAAAATGAACAAATAAATCGATAAATCGGCCTTTTGGGGAGTCGATGGGGGTTGCCCACCCCAAATAGGTATTGGCTTTCTTTTCAGAAACTACACATGCAATTCTGATGAAACTTGACCACAACATTCATTACCCATGATGTACCAAAGTTTGTTCTCGGCATCCAAACTTTCATTAATTTGGTCATTCATGAAGCACATCACCTTGTTGAAGTGGGTCCACATTAGAGAGCACCCCATCGATGCAACAGTACATTGTGTGAGGTAGAATACCAATAGAAAATCAAGTTAGAGTTTGCATGATCATTTAATAGCTTGTGAAGTATGGGATAACATGCAACGTGGAGTATAGCTGCGGTTCTGTAAAACCACTGTATAACATGAGTATTGTGTCAAACCACATGCCTCTAAGGCAATGGCACACAACATCCAGTGATCCCAAGGCAGTTATTTCAATAGTATATGTCTTGGATAGTCCCTTCCATATGTCTATTGGGTAAAAAAGGGGAAAGATGCGTTACGTGGGACTCTCGTAGTTCGGTATTTTATATTTCTTATATCCTCACTTTATATGTTAGAAATGTATAGAAATGTATAGAAATATATATATATATTGTTATATATAGAAATAGAAATGTTCTGTATAGAAAGATATATAGAGAAATGTATAGAAATGTTCCCAGCTCGTTTTCCTGTTTTCCTTCAATGGTACCGCATAGCTCGCACCCTTGCTTTGCCGGGACGTTATTCCACAAAGATTCGCATTGTAGCCGGTACATCCTTGACAGTTCTGTTCAGCTGCACCAAATCCGATAGGTAATCTGGTTAACACAAGTTGGTATTGAGGGCGTGTTCCCCGGTAATGAGGTTACGTGACCCTAAGGTAAATGGTTTATTAGACGGTGGACCCTACGTCACGTGGTTGAGTTATTGGCATTCGCGCTCCAGTTACTGGCGTTCACGCTCCAGTTATTGGCATTCACGCTCCAGTTATTGGCGTTCGCGCTCCAGTTATTGGTGTTCGTGCTCAATTAGCGACCCGCCACGTCACGAAGTTATTCGTATGCGACGACCTGCGATTCCGGTGAGTCCAGCGAGTAACCCAAGGCAGTCCATCGGTCGTGGCCTCCCCTGTGAGGCCGGGACCATTGTGGTTTCATATGACCAGATGAAACCACAACAGTATTTGCCATATGAAGGCTGATAGGATGGTG
Source organism: Eptatretus burgeri (assembly GCF_056783735.1). Taxonomy (NCBI): domain Eukaryota; kingdom Metazoa; phylum Chordata; class Myxini; order Myxiniformes; family Myxinidae; genus Eptatretus; species Eptatretus burgeri. The sequence goes on along the minus strand of NC_140963.1, from coordinate 58,556,044 downwards.
TCGAGGTGGTGCACTTATCATGGAGCTCTCTAATCTGTGTTCTATTCTGAACACATCTTTTGGTGGTCGTAAAAGATCCCATTGTGTTTCTCATGACTAGTGGGTTAGTTATCGCTGGGACCTTGAACAAATTACCTTCAGCCGAAAATCAGACCTGATCAGCCGGTTCGTGAAAGACTTGTGCCAAACTTCCCCCAAACTCGACTCCACAAGAAGGTGGGAATAATTGGGGCTGCAAAAGTAGTTGTAATAGGTTGTCGTAGTAGTGGTATGTGATAAAATGTAATATTTGGCATTGTATAATGAGATTTATGTATGATTGTGCATGAACCTGGAGAGATGATAGTAAAACCCATATATCATATATATATGATGAGAATAGTTATGTTGTGATACATCCTGAATTTCTGGATTGACCGACTGGACACAACTGAGGTTGTGTACCCATGTTTGGAGAGGTACTGGGCTCTTGGGAGAAGGAAACAAAACCAAGCTGATGATCCAATCAGAAAAAAAAAAAAATCCAATCGGCCAATCAGTTAAAAGCAGTTGTCACTAAATTTGTGATCAGTATATTCGACTTTAGGAATACAATTATTATGTTTAAAGTCGCAACAAGGATGATGGTGTGGTTGAATTAGTAATGTGATAACATCACTTAAATGTTGATTCACAAGGTAATGCTTTGTAAATTGCTGTTACTGTTCAAATAATTGTTCAGGAGGAACGGTTTAATAAGCAAAATATAAGCTGTGTGTTCCACCTCTTTTGGGATTATGCACCCCATCTCGGAATTAATCACATCAACACATGACATGTGACCTGTAGGTTGCTGTTTACAGTTTTTCTTAGTCAAGCACAAGCTGATTTCTGATACCATCCAGGTCCATGACAGAGCGAGCCTTTGCCAAATCCCCAATAAATCTTTATGTCCAGACAGACGATGTCCACCCTCTCTAATGTCTGTGTCTAAAACCGCTTCTTCCTTAACCCTTTCTAATCTGTCTAATATTCCTTTTGGGAGAATAGCGGTCTTGCCTGCTGTGAAAGACACCAGTTTAAGCGCGACTATGCTGCCAGGAGCTCCAGGGGTGAGCTACGAAATGCAGAGGTGTGCCTCCGCATGAGTGACACCTGCACAGCCAATGGGCACAGAGCGAGCAGAGCGAGGAGACATCATGGTGTAGGAGGAAGCCCGAGGTGATAAAGGTGGGCACAAGAGGAAATCGTGTGAGATGCTTGTGGGCTTAACAAGAGAAGCTGCAGAAGGTCTTTGCCATGCATCATGCTCACAGCACTGTTTCCCCGATCGAGCGTCTGACAAGCCGTGCCCAAGATTTACCTTTTCTCACCAGCTGGTTTGTGATGTGCTGCATGGTTGCACAAACTGAACACACTGGGTTTCATTGTGCCCGCCGAGGTGCAATTACGGTATTCCTGTCTGTGTCCCATCCATTCTTCCTATGTTCTCTCGTAGGATGAATGAAGTCTTAAGACTTGGGCAATTAAGGATCTTTCAATTGTACGTTGTTTTGGGGGCAGGTAGTGAGTTTTTAAATGTTAATCATTTGCTTCCCTCATTGTAATCCCTGCCTCATTTTGAAATACACCATTACAATTCACTTGGTCTTCTAATTGCCACGATCGCACAAGTCCATTGAAGGACAGATTGGGTTTGGGACGATCAGCATCCAGTGCAAGACCATGCCGGCGTCTGAGCAACCACCACTCGGGTTACTACTTTTGGAATTTCAGATGCCCAAGCATGTTTGCCCGATTGGTTTCAGTTCAACCACGAAGTAGGTAATGTGGCAAAAATGTGCCTGGGACTCTGCTTGGAGAATCAAACTCAGTTGGCCAGTGTGACCACGTTCATCGGTTCATGGAGATTCGAACCAGGGCAACCAGGGCAACCAGCATGGATCCGACTGCTGCAATATCGGTGTCAATTAAGTGCGATTCGGACCCGAGGAGCGGGAAACCTTTTCCTAAAAGCAAAATTTATTATCAAACATACAGTTCAGTGCAAAATTTAGTGCAGCATAATGGAGAACGATCATGGCAGTTTGAACCAGGATGAGTGTCACTGGACTGACATGACTGTGGCCCCATGAGAAATGGAGGTATAGGGGCTAGTATAGGAGTTGCCCCCTTACCTAGAAGCCCGAAACCGCCAATAAACCCAAAACTCCAAGAAGTAGTTGCAGGGCTTTGTGGCCAGGTGCCATGGACATGGGCCTGTTGATGGCCATGTTTAATAAAATGATGGCTATCCAGGATGAAATGAAGGCTGGCCTAGGAAGGCAAGACAGCAGGGGAGCTGAGCTGGTGGTGGAAATAAAGACCATCAGGGCCAACCAGGCCAAAATGGCGGCCGACCAGGACAGTTTGGTAGCATCTTTTGCTGATGTGCGGGACACGCAGCAACAAATGGAAACCAGTCAGGCCAGGTTGGGGGGGGGGGAGATACAAGGATTAACAGGAGAGCTTAAGGGGTTAAAAGAGGATGTAGATGGGTTAGCAAGGGATGTAGTCGGATTAAAAAGGGAACAGATAATAGGGAATACAGAGGAGATTGGGGAGCGAAGGAAGGGACAAGGTAAATTGGAGCAGGCCCAGAAAGGAGTAAAAGTGGAGATGATAATGATAAAGAAAGAGTGCAATAATAGAAATGACAATGCAGCAAAGAATATGGAAGAGGTGGAAGAGGTCAAAACACGAAACAGCTGTCATTAGGAAATGATGTATCTCTTTACAAAGAGAATATGCACAACCTCAAGCTGTGTACCAGAAACGCATACCATGCACAGTATATTTTCCAGATGTTGGAGGGTGTTTTTTTTCTTGCAGTGACCAGTGGGCCTTTTGTCCTATGTCTTAGTAATAGTAAGATTGAAGATTAGTTTTCCATTTCGGAGCCATTCAAAAATTCCGAAAGCAACGACGTAATTTTTCCAGCACCCAGGGTATTACTTACGTAAGTAAAAAAAAAACGTAAGTAAAATTACATAACTAACATAACACCCGTGGGATGTGGGAGAGGATTACAATATTATCTCCCCCCCCTCAAAAAATTCCAATATCATACCCTCCCGCCCCCCCCCCCAAACTTTTTGAAATGGATTTATGCCACTTAGTGGAACAGGAGTTATCGGGAACAAACGGTGTCAGTTTGGAGCAAACGGGAAAATGGAGGAAGTGATGAAGGAGGTGGATGGAACAACAGGGAAAATGGGGGAAAAAAATGAAGAAGGTGGTTGAAGGACATGTGGAGGCTGTGAGGAGTGATGTATGGATGGCTTTACAGGAGCAGGATAAGAGGTTTGAAGCTTTGAAGGAGCTCAATGATGTGGAGGTGAAGAAGGTGAAAGAGTGCGTGGAAGCCATTAGGGATGACGTAAAGGAGGAGGTATAGCACTGCAGCAAGGTGAGGGCCACGATCTCCCCCAGCAGAGAGAGTGTGAAAGGGGGTGAGTGGTATGTGTGGGGGCTAAGGAACATGCCCAAGCAAGAGGGGGCAGGTCAAACGCCAACACGGACGAGGGAAGGAGGGAGGGGGGGGACAGACTTATGAGTGTAAGCCCCTACCGATCGAGAGGACAGAGTGTCTAAAAGGGCTGGGCCCCATGAAAGCCCCACAAGGACAGGCATTTGCGATTCAGGCCTCAGGATCTCAGGTGGTTCCTGTGGCTCCATATGATGATAAGAGTGACCTGGAGGCATTTTTGGCAAAATTCTACTGTGTGGGGAAGTAACGGCAGGAACCAGGATGAAGCTTTATGCGGGACAGTGGCAGAGGTCTTGACAACCATGACTGATGACCCAACATCCTTAACAGACCTCATTTTGGCCCTAAAAAGCCAAGTTGGCATAGAACAGCAGAGCGAGTTTTTTAAAGCTCAGCTTGCAGTGCGAAAGCGTAGACCTGAAAAATCGGAAGCGGAATTGGCTCAAGATCGCACACGCTGACATGGCCGCACCCGATCGAGAAAGCGTGGCGTTGGAACTGTTCATCCAGGCCATTCCGGACTCGGACCTGAGGCCCCCACCTAATCAGTATGACATCCAGACATCGTGTGTGAAGCAGCAGACACCACAGCCCGATGGGAGGTGGTGAGACGTCCACAAAGCAAGCACTAGCCAGGAGCAGGGCGAGAGGTGGGGCCAACGGGACCTAACAGGTCTGTAGAAATGGCCACGGCAGACTTTGGGCCATTGCTGCATGAGATGGTCCAAGCCATTATCGATGAGTGGTTGGCGGGCATGGGATCAGGGCAGGTGACTGATGGTAGGACCCGGTAGGCAATCGGAAGAGACACCAATTTGGCATACCAGAGGGTGGGGAAGGAGGGGGGGTTTGGGATTGAGGAGGAGCACACCTGTGTTTTGGGGGATCCTGAAGAGTTGTGGAGTGCCTTCAAAACTGCCATCCTTGATGTTGCTGGTGGGCGTCTTGGAATCCACAATCAGGCGGAGGAAGTTTGTCTCCCAAGGGACAATGAATACCATTGACCAGAGTCCTAGGACCAGGCTTAATAGGAGAGCTGAGCTGTTCAGGGAGATGAGGCGTAAAACTTCATGTTCACTGAAGGCGGACAAGGAGGCCGATGTGCGAGGAATTTGTGAGGGGGTAGAGCATCGCCTGTGGTCAAATGATTCTCATCCTGCTTACAGAGGAATCCGTGCAATGCGTTCGTCCAAGCCTGTGTACTGCAGTTAGAGCAGAGGGTGGTGAGTTCTTGACAGAGGAGCCTGAATTGAAGGCCCGCTAGGTCGGTTACTTTTGAGCGGTTGTACCAGACTAACCCACCAGCTGTTGAGTTGGATGTCAGATGTGTTACTATCCCAATTGCTGACCCTCCAATCAACTGTGAACCACTTTTGTTTGTGGGAACACAGGCTGCGGTGAACCCGTTGAAATGGGGTAAAGCTCCAGGGATCTGTGACATCCACGTTGAACTTCTCAAGGCTGGTGGAAATGCTGTACTCGTGTCGTTGCATGCAGTTCTGTGCTCTGCCTGGAAGACAGGCATCATTCCAACTGACTGGAAGAGGGGCCTTGTTGTCCATCTCTGGAAAGGGAAGGGTGATCGCCAGGACTGAAACAACTACCAAGGGGTGACGCTGCTCTCAGTGCCGGGAAAGGTCTTTGCTCGGATAACACTGAACAACAAAAATTTTTTACTGGAGATGTGTAAAGTGATTTAGACTAATTTGGGTACGCTGATTTCAAAAATCATAACCGTTTTGCTGCATCACATCAGGATTTTCAGTAACAGAAATATTCCCATTGCCTAGAAGTCAGGATTTCCATGAAATTTACAAAAATTCATTTATTCATTTATTTCATCATGAATGCTTCAAAATTATAGAAATTACAGAAAAACTCCACTAGAATGTAATTAAAAATGCTTTAGGCATTTGGCTTTGCGTTTGTGCTGCTCTGTGTCAGTTTCACGATGCAGGAACCAGCAGAAATCGCCCATCATGTTCGGGTTGTGCCGCCCTTGGTAACGCGTCTCCATGAGTGAAATCTCTTGGTGGAATCGCTCGCCGTGCTCGTCCGAGACTGCTCCCAAGTTGTCAGGGAAGAAGTTCAGGTGCTGGTGTAGGAAATGGATTTTCAGGGACATCCTGGAGCCAAGTTTCCTGAAGGACTCCAGCAGCTGCTGCACTATTTCTTCATAGTTGTCCGCGCGCTCGTTCCCCAAGAAGTTGTCCGTCACAGCTTTGAAGCTCCTCCACGCTGCCAGCTCTTTGGGGTTTAGAGTTGTCGGAAAAGTTTCGTCCTTCATAATCTGTCGGATTTGCGGTCCAACAAAGACACCAGCCTTGATCTTGGCCTCCGACAAGGTGTTGCCAAACTTTTCCTTGAGGTATAAAAACCCACGCCCATTCAGATCCATTGCCCGTACAAAACTTTTCATCAAGCCGAGCTTTATGTGGCGTGGTGGAAGGAAAACCTTGGCTGGGTCGACAAGGGCGACATGCTTCACGTTGTGTCGACCAGGTACATGCTCTTTTCGCTCTTCCCAATCTTTCTTCGTCCAGTGATTCTTGTCGTCTCTGCTATCCCAGAGACAAAGGAAGCACATGTATTTCGTGTAGCCTGACTGCAGCCCTAACAACAGCGCCACCACTTTCAAGTCTCCACAGATGTGCCAGTTGAAGTCATTGTACTTGATGGAATCAAGCAGCTGCCGCATAGTCTCATAGGTCTCTGTCATGCCGAACGCGTGAGCCAGTGGGACTGATGGTTTCTCGTTGCCATTGTGGAGCAAAACAGCCTTCAAGCTGTTCTTCCCCGAGTCGATGAAGAGGCGCCAGTCTGCAGGATCGTGATCACACCCAAGTTCTTTCAACAGACCGTTGATGTCACTGCAGAATGTCATCGTGTCTTCCATCTCAAAGAACTCAGCCATGTCTCTGTGACGTGCTCTGAACAAGGATATCTTGGTGTTAGGTTCAAGTAGATTCCACTGCTGCAGCCTTGATCCAAGCAGCTCTGCCTTCGCCTTTGACAGCGAGAGATCTCTTACAAGATCATTTAAGTCTCCCTGGTTCAGAAGGTGTGATTCTTGAGTGTCGGGTTCAAAAGGTTCATCATCACCATCCTCTTCACCACTGCTTACAGCTATGTTCTGATCAGCTGGAGGTGTTGGAACGGGGTTCTCGTCATCATGAGGCACAGGTTTACGAGCAGAGATGCAGTCAGCGTACTTGATGTGACCTTTATTCTTCTTGTTGAAGCCGGCGATGCTTGTGCAGCAGAAATAACAATCATCATGATGATTCTGCGGCTCACGCCATATCATGGGCACCGCAAATGGCATGCTCGCGCGCTTGCCCACCAACCACTGAGTCAAGGTTGTGTGACAGCTTGTGCAGCAGATGTGTGGTGCCCAGCTCTGTTCTTGGTCCCCCACCTTACACCCGAAGTAGTGAAAGTAGGCGGCCTTCATTTTCACTGCTGTAGATATACTTCGCTGTTGATCTTTTTTGGTATACCGACCACAGACATAACAGAAGTTGTCAGGATGATTGGTACAGGAACGCCGACTCATCTTTATCTGAAAGAAAGAAATATAACACAAGTTAACAACAATTGTACGAAATAGACATGTTAAAGACATATGTAAATTTCATTGAAATCCTGACTTCTAGGCAATGGGAATATTTCTGTTCCTGAAAATCCTGACATGATACAGCAAAACGGTTTTGATTTTTGAAATCAGCGTACCCAAATTAGTCTTAATCACTTTACACATCTCCAGTAAAAAAAATTTTTTGAAATTTGTTGTTCAGTGTAATTCTTTATCGAGTACACCACCATCTACTTGAACACCAGTACCCAAAGCATTCAGGCTTTACACCAAAGAGGTCAACGATTGATCGTATCCTTGATCTTCGGTTCCTCACTGGATGCAGGTGAGTTTCGGCAGGGGCTGCTTGCAGCCTATGTTGATCTCCACAAAGCGTTTGATTCAGTTAATCAGGATGCTCTCTGGAGGATTCTCAGTCTTTGAAAGAAAACCATAAGGAACCGTACGTTCACTGCCCCAAATATGGTGTGCTTCGCTGCATGAAGATCTTCCCCTGGAAATGCCAAAATCTTCCTTTTTTCAAGGCAATTGCCAGAAGTTACAGAAAAGTACTGGAGGTTTATCGGTTGTTCCTTCCTGCTAAACCATGCCCAGTGATAAGAACACATCATCCAGGTGTTGTTTGTTGAGAATGTAGATGGTTCAAACCGAGTTTGCTCATTTCGAAAAATTGTGGATGTAATTATGAATGATGAAAAACAGAAGTCACGACAAGCCGATTGGTTATTCCCTCCAATTATGGGAGAGAGATAACTTACAAGGCGAAGACAACATCTCTGAAAACCTTTTTACAGCAATGATTGGACTCGGTCCACCGGATAAGGTACTTTACCCAGAAAACCTTTGGCCTTTTTTCCATGTTTGGTATTGTGAGCAGAACACTACAAATACACACACACAGTGCCTCACACCATGCAAGATAAATGTAAATAACTATCACAATACGTACCACCCGATAGCGTATCACCCTGTAAAGAGCACAAGTCCAAGGTTGGGCTTGGCAGACCTGTGAAAAAGCCACCAAGTATGTGAGCAATTACACAATATTCATAAACATTAATCTGTTTCCAAGTTCCTTTCTGGCCAAGAGAGCTCCACCCAGGCCATAAACTCAGTATCAACAGGGCACCCAGAGTACATGCAACAGGTTTTATGAGATCATATTAAAGACTGTATCCTGATGCAGATACATTCCAAATCATTGAATGAAAGAGCGAGTCTTCAAAGCTGTCCCCAATGTTAATCTACATAAGACATACACAAAAGAAAAATGGTGCAATTGCAACCCTCGAACCTTCCGCACCTCCACCAATATACGTTTCCCCCATATCCATTTTCCCTTTGTCCCATATTCTAAATCCACCGAGCAGTATCACCAAACCCCTCCATTTTCACCCTTTCTTCAACACGCTACCTCCCACCCAACCTCCCTTGATCTATGTAATATGTAGGTGTACCCAAAGCCGCATGAACACAGCTCAAGATTGTGCTCAACTGTGACATCGCTGTCCTTCTTGTGATTTTTTTTCTTCAATTCAATTGTACATCATTAACTGTCCTGAGTCAAGTACAAGCATGAAGCAGAGACTCAAATCTGGCCGTCACATTTGTTCGCACTGGTAGATGTGAAACGTGTCACGGTGTATTTTGGAAAGAGCACAGGCTTCCAAATGAGCATCCTGAATTAAATTATTATTTATTATAAAAGGTGAGGCACAAGATTGACTTTTCCCTCATTACATCCATCCATCCATCCATCGGGACCATACTCTGTGCAGAGCGTTGGTGCTGCCTAAATAGTCTCCTTGGCTATTGGGCACAATCCTGGACGGGTCGTGACTACGACACAGGATACCAGCAAGCTGGCACTCATTTTGCCGACCTCGGAAGGATGACAGGCAGAGTCAACCCCACCTGGTATTAATTCAACAGCCGAGCGAGATTTGAACTCAGGATCCGAGGAATGCAAGCCCACCATCCGAACCATTAAGCCAACACCAGGCATGCATTACATCCAATCCTGGTCTATACCTGCTGAAGTAGGCTCAAACACGAGGTCAGGATGGATTCACAACACAGATCGGAAACATTATTTGGAAAATGTGCAAAAGCTATTATAAAATGAACAAATGAATTTTGTTTGTGACCACAACGAGGAACATTGCATTTTAATATGTGCAGAAGAAACTGAAAATTCTGGGTAATGAAAGCCAAATATGAAGCACGTCATACATTGAACCTTTGTACAAGATAGTGCACAGGTAGCGCACTTACCTTTCAGTTGTCTATTCCGGTTCGATTCTACACGAGACGACATAAAATGTTGGGTTGCAACTACGTAGGCAGGAGGTTGCATCTCAAACGGCTCCATCCCTCGGAGAGACATGAAGCTTTTTGTGTCCGGTCTGCCGTCAAATCCCAAGAGTAGGTGAGCTATCCCTGGCACCCTGAACTAATTACAAACTTATTTCCAAAATCGACTCAGACCAGCCAGTTACTGAAAAATTTGGACCAAAAAACATTCCTCGAGCGATTTCACAAGAAAGTGGAGTCGTGTACATCATTAAATTCACAGTCGTGAAGGATTTTCCTTCCCAAAAGTCCCCGTCATGTAAGGACCTGAAAGTCCCTGTTGTGTCCATCTTGTATACCCCGTGTTCCCCGCCCCATCCCTCTCCCTTCCACAGATCTCCTAATGTCTCTGGTAGTTGATAATGATGATGATACTTTTGAGTTCTAAGTCAACCCAGCGTTTTATCCGAACACCCTATAATTCTGAAAGTTGTGCGGCTGATTTCAGTAAAAATAGGTGCAATACCTCGGGGGGGGCGGGGGGGGGACTCACCTGGTAGAATAATGACACTGAGGAGGAAGTCAACATTGGACAGATCAGCAAAATGTACCAATGAACCAATGTTATAGCAAAAAGCTATTTCGGGGAGCAATCCCCCCTGTAAATCCCCTCCGGTCCCGATTTTTTAAAGAGCGTGAACAAACTGTGGTACATCATGGGTGATGAATGTTGTGGTCAAGTTTCACTGAAATAGTTTGTGTAGTTTCAGAGAAGAAAGTAAGTACTTATATTGGGGGGGGGGCAACGCCCCCCCTCCCATAAGACCACCTTAATGAGTGCAGATTTTGATGCGGTCGATACACCTTGGTAAATCACGGGTGATTAATGCTGTGATCAAGTTTCAGATATGAATGTTGTGGCCAAGTTTCATCCAAATTGTGCGTTTGGTTTCAGAGATAATGACTCGGGTGTTTACGGACTCACTGACTGACTGACTGACTCACCTGCAGGCAGACACTCCTCCATCGCATGAGCTCGCGTGACCAAAGTCCACGCGAGCCAATAGCAGTCACCACCAAGTGCGTTTGCCTCTATTGTAAAGGTTAGTTCATACGTTTACCCTTCATTTTAGATCTTCAGAAGGCGAAAACGACATGTTGAGGTCAAACATAAAAGACCCCATCAATGGGTTGGATTTTGGGACCTCACCGAGCTCGCTCTGTGGCACGACCAAAAAAAGGGGAGACCTTCAAACACCTCCAGCACGCACCACGAGAGATCCGCATTCGAGGTTCAGTTGAAGCGTAAAACAACTTGACGTGCGACAAATCACACGACGACTAAAGGTCGACGTTACGTGACAACAGCAAAAGGGATCCGCTGTTTGATGCTCGAGAACGAGAACACATCCAGCACGTTGGAGCACAAGAAGCGCCGGTGACTGAACGTGAAAAACGGATAAAATCCGCGCTCGTTCCCTCACGCACAACGTTCAACTCACCGATCAAGAAGTTCGTGAGAGGACGTTCGGTCCGAGTTCCCCGGAGGTGCTTCCACTGGTCCCAAGGAGGAGCCGCGATGCAGGGACAGGGGGTCCAATTTTTCCTGGTGAAGTCTCCGCCCACATCCTGCAAACGCTCACCGTTCGAGCCTTCTGATTGGCTCGCTCGCCAAGTGGGCGGGTCTGGAGCACATCAAACAAGTGGGATAAACTGAATGTGTGCGACGCGATCTTTGACCACCGGAGCGGGAGGATCCAGGTGAGGTTCAGTGGTTTGGACTAACACCCCTCACGTCCTCGCTCCTCACCCCCTCCTCCCTCGTCTCTCGTCTCTCCCCGTCGTGAAACGAGAATTGCTTTTTCCAAGTGAAACAAACAATCATTCACCGAGTTTATTTCACCTGAACAACGCACTTCACGCTCCCACTTTTCAACGGTTTCTTCACACAGTCTTCTACCGACAGTGTTCAAATGGAACCACAGAACGTTTGATCGTGTTTAGTAATCACACTACGTCACGACTTTGTATTTTACATCATAAAATGGTCAACAACGTCATTTAACATGAACAAGTGGGAAGAGAACAAAAACTCTCCGTTTCAGTGGAATGACCAGTTCCATGTACAGTAGTAGTAGTAGTCGTAGTCGTAGTCGTAGTCGTAGTCGTAGTCGTAGTAGTAGTAGTAGTAGTAGTAGTAGTGTGTGTGCATACGTATATATATATATATATATATATATATATATATATATATATATATATATATATATATATATATATATGTGTGTGTGTGTGTGTGTGTGTGTGTGTGTGTGTGTGTGTGTGTGTGTGTGTGTGTGTGTGTGTGTGTGTGTGTGTGTGTGTGTGTGTGTGTGTATATATATGTGTGTGTGTGTGTGTGTGTGTGTGTGTGTGTGTGTGTGTGTGTGTGTGTGTGTGTGTGTGTGTGTGAATATATGTATGTGTGTGTGTGTGTGTGTGTGTGTGTGTGTGTGTGTGTGTGAGTGTGTGTGTGTGTGTGTGTGTGTGTGTGTGTGTGTGTGTGTATATATATGTGTGTGTGTGTGTGTGTGTGTGTGTGTGTGTGTGTATATATATATATATATATATATGTGTGTGTGTGTGTGTGTGTGTGTGTGTGTGTGTGTGTGTGTGTGTGTGTGTGTGTGTGTGTGTGTGTGTGTGTGCGCACGCTGAAACATTAAATGGTAAACGGTATGTTTTGAATGCATTGAGAATGGGCGATCTGCTCCACTATCCACTCACCCCCACCCCATCTCCCCAAACCCCTCACCTCCTCCAAAATCCCGTTTCCCCTCCCAGATGATTATTATAAGTAACCATGGCAACAAACACAGATTAGATATTTTCAAAATGAAAAATCAGCTCAATATTAAACATGACCGGAATTACGCAAGTGTAATTATAAATAATCACTCAAAAACTCTGTACAACATGCGCGTCGCGTTCATATCGGTTTTCAAAACGGTCGAGAGGGTCCACGTCACTTTGTGTGAGGGAGAAATGGGTCACGTGGTCTGCAAGACGAGCTTACCACTCCAGACTTCACGATGAAGATCACCAGTCCACAATGAAGCTTACCACTCCACAATGAAGATCACCACTCCACAATGAAGATCACCACTTCACAATAAAGATCACCACCCCACAATGAAGATCACCACTCCACAATGAAGATCACCACTTCACAATAAAGATCACCACCCCACAATGAAGATCACCACCCCACAATGAAGCTCACCACCCCACAATGAAGATCACCACTCCACAATGAAGATCACCACTCCACAATGAAGCTCACCACTCCACAATGAAGATCACCACCCCACAATGAAGCTCACCACCCCACAATGAAGCTCACCACCCCACAATGAAGATCACCACTCCACAATGAAGATCACCACTCCACAATGAAGCTTACCACTCCACAATGAAGATCACCACTCCACAATGAAGATCACCACTCCACAATGAAGCTCACCACTCCACAATGAAGATCACCACCCCACAATGAAGCTCACCACCCCACAATGAAGCTCACCACCCCACAATGAAGCTCACCACCCCACAATGAAGCTCACCACCCCACAATGAAGATCACCACTCCACAATGAAGCTTACCACTCCACAATGAAGATCACCACTCCACAATGAAGATCACCACTTCACAATAAAGATCACCACCCCACAATGAAGATCACCACCCCACAATGAAGCTCACCACCCCACAATGAAGATCACCACTCCACAATGAAGCTCACCACTCCACAATGAAGATCACCACTCCACAATGAATATCACCACTCCACAATGAAGATCACCACTCCACAATGAAGATCACCACTCCACAATGAAGATCACCACTTCACAATGAAGATCACCACCCCACAATGAAGATCACCACCCCACAATGAAGCTCACCACCCCACAATGAAGATCACCACTCCACAATGAAGATCACCACTCCACAATGAAGCTCACCACCCCACAATGAAGCTTACCACTCCACAATGAAGCTTACCACTCCACAATGAAGATCACCACTCCACAATGAATATCACCACTCCACAATGAAGATCACCACTCCACAATGAAGATCACCACTCCACAATGAAGATCACCACTCCACAATGAAGCTCACCACCCCACAATGAAGCTCACCACCCCACAATGAATATCACCACTCCACAATGAAGATCACCACTCCACAATGAAGATCACCACTTCACAATGAAGATCACCACCCCACAATGAAGTTTACCACTCCACAATGAAGCTCACCACCCCACAATAAAGCTCACCACCCCACAATGAAGTTTACCACTCCACAATGAAGCTCACCACCCCACAATGAAGCTCACCACCCCACAATGAAGTTCACCACCCCACAATGAAGTTCAACGCTCCATAATGAAGCTCACCATTCCACAATGAAGTTCAACGCTCCACAATAAAGTTCACCACTCCACAATGAAGGTCACTGCTGTTTACTGATGAACAACGAAGTTCACCACTCCATAATGAAGTTCACAGCTCCATAATGAAGTTCACCGCTCCACAATGAAGTTCACCGCTCCACAATGAAATTCACCGCTCCACAATGAAGTTCACCACCCCACAATGAAGCTCACCACCCCACAATGAAGATCACCACTCCACAATGAAGATCACCACTCCACAATGAAGATCACCACCCCACAATGAAGCTCACCACCCCACAATGAAACTCACCACCCCACAATAAAGTTTACCACTCCACAATGAAGCTCACCACCCCACAATGAAGCTCACCACCCCACAATGAAGTTCACCACCCCACAATGAAGATCACCACTCCACAATGAAGATCACCACTCCACAATGAAGCTTACCACTCCACAATGAAGATCACCACCCCACAATGAAGATCACCACCCCACAATGAAGATCACCACCCCACAATGAAGCTCACCACCCCACAATGAAGCTCACCACCCCACAATGAAGCTCACCACCCCACAATAAAGCTCACCACCCCACAATGAAGTTTACCACTCCACAATGAAGCTCACCACCCCACAATGAAGCTCACCACCCCACAATGAAGTTCACCGCCCCACAATGAAGTTCAACGCTCCATAATGAAGCTCACCATTCCACAATGAAGTTCAACGCTCCACAATAAAGTTCACCACTCCACAATGAAGGTCACTGCTGTTTACTGATGAACAACGAAGTTCACCGCTCCATAATGAAGTTCACCGCTCCACAATGAAGTTCACCACTCCACAATGAAGTTCACCGCTCCACAATGAAATTCACCGCTCCATTATGAAGTTCACCGCTCCACAATGAAGTTCACCACCCCACAATGAAGCTCACCACCCCACAATGAAGATCACCACTCCACAATGAAGATCACCACTCCACAATGAAGCTTACCACTCCACAATGAAGATCACCACTTCACAATGAAGATCACCACCCCACAATGAAGAATCACCACCCCACAATGAAGCTCACCACCCCACAATGAAGCTCACCACCCCACAATAAAGCTCACCACCCCACAATGAAGTTTACCACTCCACAATGAAGCTCACCACCCCACAATGAAGTTCACCACCCCACAATGAAGTTCAACGCTCCATAATGAAGCTCACCATTCCACAATGAAGTTTAACGCTCCACAATAAAGTTCACCACTCCACAATGAAGGTCACTGCTGTTTACTGATGAACAACGAAGTTCACCACTCCATAATGAAGTTCACCGCTCCACAATGAAGTTCACCACCCCACAATGAAGTTCAACGCTCCATAATGAAGCTCACCATTCCACAATGAAGTTCAACGCTCCACAATGATGGTCACTGCTGTTTACTGATGAACAACGAAGTTCACCACTCCATAATGAAGTTCACCACTCCATAATGAAGTTCACCGCTCCACAATGAAGTTCACCGCTCCACAATGAAGTTCACCGCTCCACAATGAAGTTCATGGCTCCACATGAAGCTCACCACAATTGATAAACAAGAGCACAAGTGAGCACAATATACGCCCAAAAAAGTCTCTGTGACAGACACACACGCGCGCACGCACACACACACAATTATATATTTCCAACACGTCAATTTATGAAGAACAAGAAGGTATATACAGAATTGTGCTAGTACATGGAAAACAGCATCCTGGTTGCCATGGCAACCACTTTAGATGACGAACGTATGTCGCGACACACCGTCTCCACAGTCTGTACCTCTGAACCAAATATGAAACGTGAAAGTTGAAAACTTTGGGAGTTAGAGTGCGGATAGGAACGGACAGACGGACGGACGGACGGACGGACGGACGGTATCACATAATACGCCCCAATATATATATATATATATATATATATATATATATATATATATATATATATATATATATATATATATATATATATATATATCGGGCGTATAAAAATGAATCTCACCACTCTTTACTGATGACCAATGAAACCTAACAATTCACAATGAAACTCACTGCTCTTTACCGATGAAAATCAAAGGTCTTCACTGATCCACAATGAAACTCACCACTCCACACCGATGAACGACAAAGCACTTCATTGATCCAGAATGAAACTCACGGTTCTTTACCGATGAACAACAAAGCTCTTCACTGATTCACAATGAAACTCACTGCTCTTTACAGATGAACAATGAAGGCCAACGATCCACAATTAAACTCACCACTTCACAATAAAGTTCACCATTCCATAATGAAGCTCACCACTCTATACTGATGAACAACGAAGCTCTTCACTGATTCACAATGAAACTCACGGCTCTTTACCGATGAACAACGAAGCTCTTCACTGATTCACAATAAAGTTCACCATTCCATAATGAAGCTCACCACTCTTTACCGATGAACAACGAAGCTCTTCACTGATTCACAATGAAACTCACGGCTCTTTACCGATGAACAACGAAGCTCTTCACTGATTCACAATAAAACTCACTGCTCTTTACAGATGAACAATGAAGGCCAACGATCCACAATTAAACTCACACTTCACAATAAAGTTCACCATTCCATAATGAAGCTCACCACTCTTTACTGATGAACAATGAAGCTTTTCACTGATTCATAATGAAACTCACCATTACAGAAAGAAAGAAACTCGCCACTCCACAATAAAATTCACCATTACACAATGAACCTCACCACTCCACAATGAAGCTCACCATTCCATAATGAAGCTCACTGCTCTTTACTGATGAACAATGAAGCTCTTCGCTGATCCACAAAGAAACTCACCATTACAGAAAGAAATACACCACTCCACAATAAAGCTCACCACAATGAAACACCACTCCAAGATGAAGCTCAACACTCTAAAATTATGCTCACCACTCCAAAATGAAGCTCACCACGACACAATCTTCACTACCCCACAATGAAGCTCATCATTTGAGCTTTTCCTCACTCCACAAAAATTGATCGAGTCTTTGACACTTTGGTCTGATTTTATATTCCCTCAAATTAACCATTGGTTTGTCCAAGTACATATCCTTCAGTTTGTCCCAGTACATATCCATCAGTTTCTCTCAGTCCATATCCATCGGTTTCTCTCAGTCCATATCCATCGGTTTGTCCCAGTACGTATCCATCGGTTTGTCCGAGTACGTATCCATCGGTTTGTCCCAGTACGTATCCATTGGTTTGTTCCAGCACGTATCCATCGGTTTATCCCAGTACGTATCCATCGGTTTGTCCCAGTACGTAGCCATCGGTTTGTCCGAATACGTATCCATCGGTTTGTCCCAGTACGTATCCATCGGTTTGGCCGAGTACGTATCCATCGGTTTGTCTCAGTACATATCCATCGGTTTGTCCCAGTATGTATTCATTGGTTTATCCCAGTACGTATCCATCGGTTTGTCCCAGTACGTATCCATCAGTTTGGCCGAGTACGTATCCATCGGTTTGTCTGAGTATGTATCCATCGGTTTGTCTCAGTACATATCCATCGGTTTGTCCCAGTATGTATTCATTGGTTTGTCCCAGTACGTATCCACCAGTTTGTCCCAGTATGTTTCCATCAGTTAGCCTCAGTACGTTTCCATTGGTTTGTCCGAGTATGTATCCATCGGTTTGCACTCGAATTCCCCACCAGTACGTGTGCAATTTAGACATGCTGGCAATAAAGCAATGACTACCTGGAACGTTAAATGTCAAACCAGCATCTCGCAAAATGTTATGGAAGTTTCTAATATGTTTATTTATTGCTCCTCTTTATAATGAAAACCAATAATCTACTCCCTAAATGCGTCCAAATTTAATGAACTTGGGTTAAATATAATGTTCGAGTTGCTTTCGCATTTATTTACACCACACAGAAATAATCCCACATCAGTTGTTGACAAATAACCAATCTTTTATGCACATGTCCACGACGCACCTGCAGACCCAAAGTAAACCACAACATCATGCGCTTTTAAATGCGAGTGTACGGGCTCTGTAAATTGCTCCTCGTGTCTCGTAAACGTTTTTTTTGTGAATGACATCATTCCCCTCTATCCCAATGACTGCAAAGTTAATTTTATTTTATTCCAAAGTAATGGAATGTAACCTCGGCTCCTGGTGGAGCTTATGCTTAAATCACATGCAGGACACAGATGTGAATAGACAATGGACAAATAGATCATCATGAGCCATCGATACAGGTTTGAATGCCAATCAGGCCAATCTAACTTATGCCAACTTTCATAAAACGAATATAAAGTGGATTTGAACAATCAGGCTGAAATATTACATCATGCCGCTCGAGGAACCCATTGCAACTTCAACCACTTTGAGCTGGTAAAGTGTTTAAGGTTCAAAGATTTAAATACACTGTATATTTGCACGTAAATAATTTTACATTCGATCAAAACCATCGAAACGTGGTGGTTTAGCTTGTAGTTTGCAGGTATAATTTGTATAAATCCCGAAAGCATTTTGCCTCTGGATGCTGGAAAAGGACTTAAGATTTGATCCAGTACAAAGCCACATTTTTTGGGGTTAAACATGTATTACATATACAAAAGTTCATTTTTAGTTTAAAAAGTTTATTTAAAAAAAGATTTTTACAGTAATTGAAGGCAAAGTTTAAAAAGTTTTTAAAAGTTTGTTTTACAGTAATATTTTTACAAAGTTTAAAAAATGTTTGTGTTTTACAGTAATCTCAGGCAAAGTTTAAAAAGTGAAAAAAAACTTTATATTCCCAGTAATCTAAGACAAAGTTTAAAAAGTGAATAAGCTTATTTTTACAGTAATCTTAGGCAAAGTTAAAAAAAAGTGAAAAAAGTTTGTTTTTACAGTAATCTCAGGCAAAGTTTAAAAAGTAAAAAAAGCTTATTTTTACAGTAATCTAAGGCAAAGTTAAAAAAGTGAAAAAAAATTATTTTTACAGTAATCTAAGGCAAAGTTTAAAAAGTGAAAAAAAGTTTATATTTCCAGTGATCGAAGACAACGTTTATAAAGTGAAAAAGCTTCTTTTTACAGTAATCTAAGAAAAAGTTTAAAAAGTGAAAAAAAGTTTGTATTTCAAGTAATCAAAGGCAAAGTTTAAAAAGTGAAAAAAGCTTCTTTTTACAGTAATCTAAGACAAAGTTTAAAACGTGAAAAAGTTTCTCTTTACAGTAATTTTAGGCAAAGTTTAAAAAGTGAAAAAAGTTTATATTTCCAGTAATCTAAGACAAAGTTTTAAAAGTGAAAAAGCTTCTTTTTACAGTAATCTAAGGTAAAGTTAAAAAAGTCTAAAATGTTAATTTTTACAGTAATCTAAGGCAAAGTTTAAAAAGTGAAAAAAGCTTCTTTATACAGTAATCTAAGGCAAAGTTTAAACAGGGAAAAACGTATATTTTTACAGTTATCTAAGGCAAAGTTTAAAAAGTGAAAAAAGTTTATATTTCCAGTAATCTAAGACAAAGTTTAAAAAGTGAAAAAGTTTATTTTTACAGTAATCTAAGGCAAAGTTGAAAAAGTGAAAAGTTTATTTTTACAGTAATATTTCTACAAAGTTTAATAAGTTTATATTTACAGTAACATTTTTACAAAGTAAAATAAGTTAATATATACAGTAATATTTTAACAAAGTTAAAAAAGTTTATTAGCCCCCATTGGACTTAGTCCAAAACAGAGGCTTAGGGATTAATTTGGTCTCGATTTTCGCAATATCTCAGACATGTAAGAACCAATTCTATTCATACTTGGCACAAAGGCAACACATGATGGTAATCATATGCACATCAATTTATTTCGCAATCAAAGATGGACGACGGCCGGCAATTTTAGTTGGAAAAAAACCCCGATGTTGAACATGTCCTAAACCATTTCTCGGACATGCATTTACCGATGGTGTTTAAACTTGGCACACAGATAATGAAGGATGGTTTACATATGCACGTCATTTTTTTTTGGAGATCAGATCCAAGATGGCCAACTGACAGCCATTTTGTTACTTAAATGTATCCCCAACCATTTATCGGACATGCATGGTACGATTTTGTTCAAACATGGCAAAAGCACAGTAACATGATGACATACACGTGCCCCTAGCTTTATTTTGCAATCTGATCAAAGATGGTGGCTATTTTAGTTGCAATAAATATGGGCCAGCCCTTTAACTCTATACAGCAAAATTACTAAAACAACGGGGCTATGAAAATTTACGTCTTTTTTTTCCCTTGTTTTCACAGTAATCTAAGACTCATGGAGAAGCTGCGAGACATACAGGACAAGGACATTAGTCGACATCAGTGTACTTTTAGGTGAATTAAAAGTACATTCGTAGACAGTGAACAAATAAATACACATGCAAAATGGGATATAAACCTTGGATTCCCCACTTCGTCAGCGAGGGGTTCAGATGGGAATGCCAACAGGACAACGAGAATTAATATTTCAGAATGAGTTGAGGTTTTTCTGTTTCGAAAATGTGCACCACTTCAGGTCCTTCTGAACACTAATCATTGTAAAAGATGAATATCAATGGCCACGGTTTTCTCTGTTTTGCATTTTCCCAGCATCAACCAGAGAGCCCTCCAGTGTGGATGTTCATGACATTAAACATACAGCCATTCCTGAGGAAGTTATACCAGGGGATGTGAGGAGAATCTTGCCCCATCTATTGGAATCTTCGCTAATAATAAATGTCAGTGTGTGTCCGTCCATCAGTCTGTCTGTCCGTCCATCTCCTCCACAACTGCGAAACCATGAAGCATAGCTGCCCCAGACTTTGCATACATACTCAAGAAACTCCAAGGTGGTTCATGAATGAAAATTGGGGGTTTGGGTTAATTTGAACACACTTTTTGAAGATAATTTAGCGGGTGCTCATCACGAGAAACAAAATAAGATCTGGAATCCGGATTCGGATCTTCACCAAAATTGAATCATTTCGCCCTTGTCACACACCCAAAGTGTCCACCAAGTATCGTCCAAATCCGTTCACAATTTTTTGAGATATCCTGCACACAAACAAACAGACAGACAGGGGTAAAAATATAACCTCCTTCCACCATCGGTGGCAGAGGTAGCAAACTTTCTTCTTTATGTGTATGTATGTATATATATTGTGTATATGGTGGGGTGCAAAGGTATGAGTCGATTTAAATCAATGCCAAGCTTTTTCAAATCTCGATTTCAAACACAAATTCGTCATAATATTGAAAATACAGGGAGTTCCAAAAAGACCTGGACAACTTTGGTTGTTAATACAGAATACTTACAACCACAAATGATATAACAATGCCCTTTGGTTTATATGATACAGAAACTCATAAAGTTTTGTACACACCATTAATACACTTCAATGTGAGCTCCGTTTGTCATGTGCAAGACATCAAGGCGGAACACGAGTTCTTGCCATGTTCTGCTCAGCATGTTTGCGTCCAACAGTGCGCATGCAGCTGTGATCCGAGAACGAAGATCCTGTAGGTTTGCCACCTTGGTGGGGTGCAAAGGTACGAGTCCACTTAAAAAGAGAAGAAAGCAAATACATATTTTGGGGGGCAACCCCCCTCCCCCCGTAGCCCCCTCTCGACATCGAATTTTTTTAATGACATGAACAAACTTTGGTACATCACGGGTGATGAAGGTTGTGGTCAAGTTTCATCAGAATTTCATGTGTAGTTTCTGAGAAGAAAAAAAGTCCCTATTTTGGGAGGCAATCCCCATTAGAGCCCCTCACGGCCCAATTTTTTTAAAAGCCATGAACAAACTTTGATGCATACATGATGATGAACGTTGTGGTGAAGTTTCATCGAAATCGTATGTGTAGTTTCAGAGAATAAGTTGAAAGTATTTGTGGATGGACGGATGACACGCCATCCCATAAGCTCCCCGGAACTATGTTCCAGGTGAGGTAAAATTCAAAGGGGTTTATGTCTGGTGATTGTGGGGGCCAGGCGGTTGGTCCATCTTGGCCAATCCAGCGACCTGGAAAATTTTCATTCAGGACGGCTCAAACGAATAAGGCCCAATGAGGGGGGGGGGGCGCATCCTGTTGAAAAAATGACAAGAGGTTGCAGGTCTTCAATCTGTGGGAAGGTGAATCCTTCCAACATGTTCATGTAAATTGTTGAGGTCACTGTGTCCTCCGCAAAGAAAAACAGACCAACCAAGCGGTCACTAAGAAGGCCACACCATACGTTGTTGACCTTTGGACTGCCACATGTGTTCAATGACCATGTGGGGGTTTTCAGAGCCACAGATCCTCACATTGTCCTTGTTGACCTTCTCCGATACATGAAAGCAAGCTTTGTCTGTGAACATGACCTTTTTCAGCTAATCTTTTTGGAACACCCTGTATGTATCTGTATTATTTAATTTATTATCGTTATTATTGACTGACACTTTGTCTTAACAGAATAAACTAGAGGGGGAGCACTCGGTAGAGTGCAAAACCTCCGCCGCCAATACTGCTGGGTCACTTAAGTGAACCTGATATCCGATTCATTGTAGGTCAAAACGGATCAGACTCTACTGAACCACGATTGAATAAACTAAACTAGATCGACGCGCATGTAGAAATGCCAAAAAATAAAATCGAAATTTTTTTGAAAAAAAAGTTGCAAAATTTTCTTTTTTTCTCTCTAACAAATTTTGGGGGTGGGGGGGGGGGGTTGGAAATCACTTAAAACATGTAGAAATGCAAAAAAAAATTCAAATATTTTTCAAATAAAATCGAATTTTTTTTGAAAAAAAGTTGAAAAATTTTGTTTGTTTTATTTCTCGAACAAATTTATTTTTTTTTTGGTTGGAAATCACTTAAAACATGTAGAAATGCAAAAACAAAAATTCAAATATTTTTTTCAAAATGGCCGCCACAGCTATATTGGACTTTGAACCAAGTCCAAAATCTAATGGTATGATCCTTGGACCATACCTAATCCCCCCACCAAGTTTCGTCGAAATCCGTCGAGGAGTTTTTCCGTAATACTGTTCACAAACAAACAAACAAACAAACAGAAAGGGGTAAAAACAGCAACCTCCGTCCATCTTCGATGGCGGAGGTTAATGAAGGGTGAATACTGTTGCGGATTCGCGCCCGCCGGCGTGCAGACGGCCACGTAACTCGAATCGCGGCACGTCGCCCACCGGATGGACAATCCAGTCGTGACCCTCTCGGACTAACGCCGGGAACCAGTCACGGGTGGACCTTTCGGTCTCACCGCGATCGTGCCAATCGGCCCCCGCGTGGGATAGGGTTGCTCGCCAAATTCGACCTACCTAAGTACCCACACGGAGGGTAGACCGGGCGATCGCACCTCGCCGCAGGTCGACTTCGGACACGGGCCACTTAAGCGACCCGTTCCGTACTATCGGGATAACCGAGCGGTGTTATTCGTCGGCCTCGACGGTTCGATTAATTATCGGGCGTCTTAGCCCACGACCAACCCTTTACGTGAAGCAAGATGGGGATTGAATGAAAGAAATGACGAAGAGAAGCGGGAAAACAGTTCAACAATAAGCACATTTATTTCGCGATGAACGGAAAGCACACATATACAATTCCACCAAAAGCACATGTAAAAGAAGAAGACAATGCAATATTACACAAAAAGCAAATGCAACAATGCAGATCTATCCGACTACCGGGCACACGGCAACACTTATACAATTTTACTTCACAGACGGCGCCGACAACACACATTCCCAAAGCAAAAGAAAAGAGAATCACCCTCCAGGATGAGGGGGTAGGCGGGCCTGGGGCCGAGACCGTGTCGGGCCTACCCGTCTGATGATGTGACGCAGAGCGGCGGAGGCGCCTCAACTCCGCGGGCCTCGCGGACAGTGTCTGGTAGGGGGTGGGAGAGGGGCCCCCTTTGTCGCACTATCTCAGCGCGGGGGGAAACAGGAGGGGGTTGCTGATGCTCGGGGGAAGGAGGATATTACCCTGTCTCGGGTCCCGCGGCGAGCGTCTCCTCCTCCACCTCGGTCGCGTTGCTGGCCTCTCCCTGTGCCGCTCCCGGCACCGACGCGAGCACCACCTCGTCCGCCTTCGCCGCCGTCACCTCTCCACAGCTCCGTCCTCTTCACTCTGACTAGTACCACTTCTTTCCAGCTCCACCGACGACTCTCTTGAACTCCGCACACTCTTTCTCTTCTTCCAACTGAACTCAACTTGACTGACGAACGCAGTCGTTTTTATAAGCCCCGTGGCTTCGCTCTTTCACCCTTGACCCTCTGCCTCCGACCCTTCACCTCTCTTGCTGGCTCCCCATTGGCCCGAGGAAAAGTGGGCGTGAATGCTTTTTGATCCATGAATTTGCATATAGCGACCGCCCTCCAACGCCCTGGAGGCGGGGCTAAATCGCCCCTCGCTCACCGATTGGACGGAACAAAAGTGGGCGTGAGTCGTTTTTGAT
The DNA here is from genome assembly GCF_056783735.1 of Eptatretus burgeri. Lineage (NCBI taxonomy): Eukaryota > Metazoa > Chordata > Myxini > Myxiniformes > Myxinidae > Eptatretus > Eptatretus burgeri. Next base: position 58,531,741 of record NC_140963.1, on the reverse strand, counting down.
CCGTTTTCTGCGGAAAGTCCGTGATGTTTTTGAACACGCTGCTCGGTGCGCGCCCCGCACGAGTCCAGCATCGGCGCCCACGAGTGGCGCGAGATGGTGTGGATGAGATGGTGGCGAGTTGTGACGGTAAAGGTCGTGGCGGTTGTGGTGAAGCGGCGTTGTGGTTGGTGGTTGTTGTTGTGAAGTGGCGTTGTGGTTGGTGGTTGTTATTGTGAAGCGGCGTTGTGGTTGGTGGTTGTTGTTGTGATGGCTGTTGAGACGTGGTTGGTGGTGGTAATAATGGCGGCTGGTCCAAAATAAAGATAGTAAAAGAAAAACGGCTATCCTGAAGAGTCGCAGCCCGCATGAATGACATTTATTCCCTCTAGACAACGGGTTTGGGCCTAACTACACATATACTTACAGAGATATCTCACCTAAGGGACCTGAAAGGTGGTTTGTGAATTTCGTCAACCACAACACTACCCCCTCCCCTTTTTACAGACTCGTCCCGAGTCGTCAAATTTTCGTGTGCCATCATGTGTAGTTTTCCCCTAGTACATTTTACCTACGGATCCCTGAGTGCGACATTCATGGCATTCGTGTCCCCAAAATAAATAACCTAAGGGCTGAGTAACTACCTAAACAAACTCACTCACACGGACGACTTAAATAAAATTGCCGGCGCTAAGACAGACATGCCGGGGGCGCACTCATATGTACAGTACATCTTAACCTTAACTTACAAATTTTACACTAAACCATGGCCCAGGATCACTGAACTCTACAAAAAGAAAGCAGTCAGCAGGGAGCCAGGCTGCCCGCATGCAGTCTCTGGCTCAAAACAATGCAGGTGACAGGGAACTTGGCCGGCTGCTCACACGCAGTCCAAGGCCTTCCTTTTTGAACTGAACGCAGTGAACCACAACGGTGCATAGGCTGCACAAACGCAGTCTCCGTGCCAGCTCAAGTGGCACACGCAATGAACACAACGAATGGATGGATGAATGGTTTGAACTGAACGCAGTGAACCACAACGGTGCATGGGCTGCACAAACGCAGTCTCCGTGCCAGCTCAAGTGGCACACGCAATGAACACAACGAATGGATGGATGAATGGATGGACGCAAACACGGTGCACGGGCCGCCACTGCAGGCCCGTGTTGTAGCTGCCAACAGGGCAGTTCTTGCAGCTTGCAAACTGTTGCTTTCTGATCCTGGCGCACATGGCAATGAACAGGGGGGCAAAGCAAAAATTGAACGGGGCTGGTGAACAGGGGCAGTGGGCATGGCATGGCAAAGGCAGCAGGCAAACACAGCCCGCAGAAGAAGGCCACTGCAGGCAAACACAGCCGGCAGATGAACTGGCCGGCACAGGCCTTGAAGAAAAACAGCCAGCAGATGAAGTGGCCGGCACAGGCCTTGAAGCAAAACACGGCCAGCCGATGGCACAGGCCTTGCAGCAAAACAACAGCTGCCGACGAAGTGGGCCGGCCTTTGCCTTGCAGCGACGCAGCCAGCAGATGAAGCTGGCCAGCCTTTGCCGTTCAGTGGAGGTTGGTGGAGGGAGTGCGGTGGTGCTGGCCACTCGAAGGCGGGCTCGGACCTACCCTACGGTCTCCCTCCCAACCTATCGCCTTTGCCTGTCACTGTACATACCCACTCCCTTAATTTGTCAAACCCCAATTTAGCCCCAACTTATTTTTTTTATTTTTACTTCCCCACTATAAATCGTCCCCGAACCCCCTGTACTGTCCTTGTTCGGCTAACCTATCCTGTCACCTAGCCTACTCCCAACCCCTACGTTCCCTTCCCGGAGGGGAATAAGGGAGAGCTAACGTCCTGTGCCGAGGCCCAACGAAGCCTCAGAATGGCCTCCCCAGAGTTCAGCAATCTATAACCAAAGTGGGTCCAGCGGCCCACAACGAGAGCGAGGGGATGGATGGTGCGGAGGGGTACACTTCCTATTCTACCCTATCCATTTAACTGCTAAACTACCCCGGGGCTTTCAACAAGCGCCTCTCGCTTAAACTATTGGTTCTAACAACCCAGATTCCCGTCGCCTGTGTTGGTGTCCTCACAATTTCGGGCCTCGCCCCCCAATTTTCTCTCCGTGCCCTCACACGGTCTCATGGCTGGGACTCGTGGCTCCCTTTGGCAGGCACGACCCTCTGCCGAATCTCCAGCTATGGCACCCCCGGGCACTACACTGCCTCCGAGCCTACCAGCTCCCTAACACCGGGGAGTGCCCCCCATGGCACCTCCCCTGAAACGCACACGTGGCAGGCTGGCTTCCCGGGCCCCTTTCCGAGGGTCACCCGTGCCCACAACACTGCCCACGCGGCTAATGGCGCCCCGGGCCCCCGCACCAAGCAGGCGCACCCGTGCCCACTACGCTATCCCGGCCCCCCATGGGCCTTGGCCTACCACGGCCGACTAGCCTGGTGCCCGGGGTACCCACTCAGTGATACTCACCTTTCGCAGCCACGCTCCCAGCCCGTCAACAGGGCTCCTGCACCCCTCCAAACGGGTTTCGAGCCTACATTCACACCAACAACAAAACGACCTCCATTTTTCAATTTGACTAACCCAGCTAACTCACTTTACTCTGACCCCGGGGTCCCTTGGGCGGGAGTCACTCCTCCCCCTAATCACTCATCGCACCATGCATTCCCCATTCGCTCCACTCACACAGACCCGCTGGCCTCACTCACTCAACAAGTACTCACCTCACAACTCACCAACTCTTCAACACACTCACCGCTGAACTCTGCCATCCTTCTAACTACCTCTCCTAACTAACTCGTGCTCCCACGTCGTCCCTTACACTACAGCACATTCCTTTTAACACTACGTAGCTAAGCTACGTCCCCTCTACACATCCACAAGTCTGTCACTGTCTCCAAATAAATCATTTTATTTCCCAACCTAAAGCTCACTAAATCCCTCTACCTAATCCATTCCCCGGACTCCATGAGGACTTACCCCTGCCCCATGAAGTCGGTCGAGCTAAGCTCACCCTTCCCCCTAACTAGTTTCCATCCTGTGCCCTAGGTCAAGGGGGTCTTCCACCCTTTGCCCAGGAATCCTGTGCACCCGAAAGTGAGGCTTGCTTTTTCTTTTTCTTTTTTTTCTTTACATGCGCAGCACCAGCGCGGCAACTCGCGCACTTTACACCTGCCCGTGACGTCATGCAGCTGCACGTGTTCCTCGTCCCTCCTTGGACGGTACCATCCGGCAGGGATACCCCTCCTGCCGGATTCCAACCCCACGTGCAGCCATGACGTCACAGTGCGCATAAAAAAAAACACACAAGCCCCACGTCTCGAGGGGTTCCCCACGCGAACACATGTGCTTTGCCCGTTGGAGCTTAACACACACGATCGCGTGGAGAACCCGTCCGGTCCAAATCCGTTATCCTGCCTAAACTTTGTCCGTCCGCGGGATCGGCAAATCCACCGCGTGCGTTTCCGGACCGGGACTTCACTCTCGCAAGCGAGCACGTGGCGGTCTCGTGCGTTGCACAGCACGGACCTCGTGCTCACTGCTCGGTGAACCCGGCACGGTCCCCGAAACAACTACAGCCGCTACCCGACTTTCTTTCTTCTGTCGCCGTCGTCGTCGCCATTCAACACACGCACACCTGCGTGTTACGACGCTCACACTCCATTCCATTACATTCACACTGGGAGACGCGGCTGCGTGCTCCCGCATGCCAACCGACATCTCCCTCACATACCGCTCTCTCACACACACGGTCTCCCTTGCACACAGCGACCTTGCACACGGCCGTTCACTCACGCATGCTACCTCTCTCGCACACGTGGCTCCACGCACTCGCGGCCTTTCACTCACTCGTAGTGCCTCACTCACACACGCGGGGGCACTCACCCGCGGTGCCTTATCCACACACCGTGCCTCACTCACACACGCGGGGGCACTCACCCGCGGTGTTTCATCCACACACGGCGTGCTGGGAAGCACGTACTCCGGCACAATCGCCACCACACCACTCACACACGGGGTCGCTTCCACACACGGGGACGCACTCACACCTTGCACCACACACACAGGGACAACCACACTGGGGATTTGTGTCCCCACAAGGGTCTCCGGGGCCTCTATACCCCCCAAGCTCTCCGTGCACCTGTCCACAGCACCCGTCCCCTCAACCTCGCAAAGCACGACCGAACTCACCTGGTCGTGACTCGCCTCAAGGGGGCATACTCCCTCCCCTCGTTCCGGGAGGAGGCCATCCCGCTGCTCGCACTGGGCCTCCACCCAGTCCGCGAGCTTACCCCCATTATCCTCCACTACCTCCGTGTGTGTGTGTACGTCACTTACCCCGTCTTCATCGTGCAGTCTTCCCTCTATCGTTCCTATCTCCCGTGTCTGCCAACTCAGTCACCTCTTCACTCTTTACCTCCCTTGTCTCAACTATTATTATTTCCTTTGTCGTCACCTCGTGTCTCGTCTCACACGTTTTGGTCTCCCCATTTAATTTTTCCCTTTCGGTCATCGTCACGACCCTCGCCCAACACGTCCCCCGAATTACTTTTTTCACCCGCCTCCACCGCGGGCCCGACAGCCGTTGCACCCCCTTCCAGCTCGTTTGCTCCCACACGTGGAGTCACCATTTTTATCTCCCTGGTCACGGCCTTCATGCCCGCCTGCAGGCATCGGCCCATGTTCTGCGTCTCACCCCTCAGCTCTTTCATTTCTTCCCTCATTTGCTGTGTATTCGCATCCATCGTCGTTTTCACTTCGTCCATTTGCTTGTTCATTCCGTTTCTCATTTCATTTGTGTTTGTATCCATCTTTTCGTTCATGCTTTTTATTTCATCCATCCTCGTTGTCATTGCCGCCAGCATGGCGCATAGCTGGGCCATGTCGGGTGCGCTTGGGTGAGCCGTTTCGGCAAGGGTCGGGGGGTTTTGGTGGAGAGGGGGAGGGGAGGTGTCATACACCGCGGCCGCTGCCGCACCTATTTCGGGCTCTGGGTTCAGTTGGGCGAGTTCGTTTTCCTGTACAATTAACATTTCCTGCACGGGGATTTCGTCCTGAGCCATGGATTCTCCACATTCTACATCCATTTCTAATACCCCCGGCTCCCGCTCGCCTTGAGACGCCATCTTGCTTCTCTTAAAGGGTTAATTTAGCTCGCTCGTAATTTGGAGGGAATCGGGGGTCGCTCCTCTCACCCCTGGACCGATTCCCGTGAATTTAGCTGGAGACAGGAGAGCCCGTTTTCCCGTTCTCCGTTACCAGTGCCGTGAGGAGGGCGATGGGTTTATATCCCACTTCTGACACCAGTGTTGCGGATTCGCGCCCGCCGGCGTGCGGACGGCCACGTAACTCGAATCGCGGCACGTCGCCCACCGGACGGACAATCCAGTCGTGACCCTCTCGGACTAACGCCGGGAACCAGTCACGGGTGGACCTTTCGGTCTCACCGCGATCGTGCCAATCGGCCCCCGCGTGGGATAGGGTTGCTCGCCAAATTCGACCTACCTAAGTACCCACACGGAGGGTAGACCGGGCGATCGCACCTCGCCGCAGGTCGACTTCGGACACGGGCCACTTAAGCGACCCGTTCCGTACTATCGGGATAACCGAGCGGTGTTATTCGTCGGCCTCGACGGTTCGATTAATTATCGGGCGTCTTAGCCCACGACCAACCCTTTACGTGAAGCAAGATGGGGATTCAATGAAAGAAATGACGAAGCGAAGCGGGAAAACAGTTCAACAATAAGCACATTTATTTCGCGATGAACGGAAAGCACACATATACAATTCCACCAAAAGCACATGTAAAAGAAGAAGACAATGCAATATTACACAAAAAGCAAATGCAACAATGCAGATCTATCCGACTACCGGGCACACGGCAACACTTATACAATTTTACTTCACAGACGGCGCCGACAACACACATTCCCAAAGCAAAAGAAAAGAGAACCACCCTCCAGGATGAGGGGGTAGGCGGGCCTAGGGCCGAGACCGTGTCGGGCCTACCCGTCTGATGATGTGACGCAGAGCGGCGACGGCGCCTCAACTCCGCGGGCCTCGCGGACAGTGTCTGGTAGGGGGTGGGAGAGGGGCCCCCTTTGTCGCACTATCTCAGCGCGGGGGGAAACAGGAGGGGGTTGCTGATGCTCGGGGGAAGGAGGATATTACCCTGTCTCGGGTCCCGCGGCGAGCGTCTCCTCCTCCACCTCGGTCGCGTTGCTGGCCTCTCCCTGTGCCGCTCCCAGCACCGACGCGAGCACCACCTCGTCCGCCTTCGCCGCCGTCACCTCTCCACAGCTCCGTCCTCTTCACTCTGACTAGTACCACTTCTTTCCAGCTCCACCGACGACTCTCTTGAACTCCGCACACTCTTTCTCTTCTTCCAACTGAACTCAACTTGACTGACGAACGCAGTCGTTTTTATAAGCCCCGTGGCTTCGCTCTTTCACCCTTGACCCTCTGCCTCCGACCCTTCACCTCTCTTGCTGGCTCCCCATTGGCCCGAGGAAAAGTGGGCGTGAATGCTTTTTGATCCATGAATTTGCATATAGCGACCGCCCTCCAATGCCCTGGAGGCGGGGCCAAATCGCCCCTCGCTCACCGATTGGACGGAACAAAAGTGGGCGTGAGTCGTTTTTGATCCGTTTTCTGCGGAAAGTCCGTGATGTTTTTGAACACGCTGCTCGGTGCGCGCCCCGCACGAGTCCAGCATCGGCGCCCACGAGTGGCACGAGATGGTGTGGATGAGATGGTGGCGAGTTGTGACGGTAAAGGTCGTGGCGGTTGTGGTGAAGCGGCGTTGTGGTTGGTGGTTGTTGTTGTGAAGCGGCGTTGTGGTTGGTGGTTGTTATTGTGAAGCGGCGTTGTGGTTGGTGGTTGTTGTTGTGATGGCTGTTGAGACGTGGTTGGTGGTGGTAATAATGGCGGCTGGTCCAAAATAAAGATAGTAAAAGAAAAACGGCTATCCTGAAGAGTCGCGGCCCGCATGAATGACATTTATTCCCACTAAACAACGGGTTTGAGCCTAACTACACATATACTTCCAGAGATATCTCACCTAAGGGACCTGAATGGTGGTTTGTGAATTTCGTCAACCACAACAATACATTTGAGAGAAAGATAAAATTTATGTGAGCAGTTTGACCATGTTCTGGAGTACATTACAACACTGTTGGGAAAAGATTGACTCAAACATTATCAATAAACTAATTAAATCAATCCAAATGGAGTTGAGCCAGTTCTCAAAGTAAAAGGGGGTCAAACTTATTAAGATTGACCAGCAGAGTACCCACCCTACGGGGGATCTTTTTCCAAGCATGCAACACATTCTTCTGACGTATACCTTTATAAACGTATACGTATACTGTTTATATAAAACATACCGACTGCTTGCTTATAATGCAAAACACCTCACTGCACTGGAATACGTGGGGTCAAGAACACTGTACTGCAAGTGAAGACACCAAGCCTGGTGTTGCGATAGTGGTTAGGGTGGCTGGCTTAAGATCTTAGGGTCCTAAGTTTGAGCCCCGTTTGCCACTGAATTAACAACAGGTGGGATTGACTCAGCCTGTGATCATTCCAAGGTCGGCAAAATGAGTGCCGGTGCACTGGAATAGGAGCACAGCATCAGCAACACAGCCATGCTTCCAAGAAATGATAGCTACCTGGCAGCCAAGCTGCCATACACAAGGACATAACAGAATGGTGGCGACTTGTAATATCCTCCCCAACCTGGAGACGGTGCTACATGATACACATTTACAGAGAGAATTTGCTTCACCCGCACCCTTGTCCTTCCCCCAAAACCACCGGCAAAGATAAAAACACCCCTACACATTCATTGGGATCATGTTGATCCTCTGTAGCAAGTTTGGATGTAATTGGCTCAGAACTGTAGGAGGAGTAGTGTAAAACACACACACACACACACACACACACACACACACACACACACACACACACACACACACACACACACACACACACACACACACACACACACACACACACACACACTGGTCTTTCAATTGCAGTAAGGATTATTTATAAAGACAGATTTGATTTTTACCCTCGCTGAAGGAGAGGGTATTGCATTTTGGCCCCATTTTTTGTTTGTTACTTGGCAAAATTTATTTTTATTTTATAAAGTGTGTTGATCGCCTCCGTTTGTTTGTTTGTTTGTTTACCTGTCTGTCCGCACGCCTCCAACCCAAACAACTCACCCGATTGTTCTGAAATTTTCAGAGATTATGGTCACTGACCGACCTTGCGACGGTCCCGCATTGAAGTTTCATAAAATTTTGTCGACCAAAAAGGTCTACAAATTTTCTAAAATCCTCAATTTTCATCCGATCAACTCGAAATTAGAAGAGCATTTGCATTTCAGGTCAGTGAATTCAACCACCTCTTAATTTTGAGGTAAACTTACGCCAAAAGGTCAAAATAGGCCAAACCTCCAATTTGGGCCACATTTTCTAAAATCCTCAATTTTTATTCGATTGACTTGAAATTTCAACAGGATTTGCATATCAGGTCAATTAATTAAACCACGAATTATTTTTAAGGTCAAAAGGTCAACACAGGCCTGATTTCTCAAATTGATAGGGAGGGCCAAAAAAAAGGTATCATTTATATCTCAAAAAGTTGAGGACGAGTTATGATAAAACTCGGTGGATGAGTTGGTTAGGTGACAAGAACAAGCAGATTCGATTTTGGTTCAGATCCAGCCCATCAGTGGGATACAAAACATGAACTCTTCAACCTGGAAGAGGTATGCGCTCCACCGAGTGCCGTTCTGCTTTGTTCTGTTTTTCCAAGTGTGGCTCTACGAGTGATTTTTCATTTGTTTGTCCACACAAAACTTTGTTTTTCTCCGCAACCGGTTGGCGGATTGAGACTAAAGTTTCACCACATGTGCGACTACTTATGTAGAATGCTTTCATCATAATAATGACATCATATGTCACGTAGTGTCACAGACATGTTGGAAAAATGAAACAAACTTTGGACCTCTGTATCTCTGAAACCACACAAAGGAAAAAATTGAAACTTGGCACATGGCAAATACTCCTCATGGGGAATAAGTGTGATTTTTTTATGATGTCATAGGTGCCTTCGTTATGACGTCATAATTGCATATGTAGAATGCTACATCTGATCAGTATAAAACATTTTGAGGGTCA
>NC_140963.1:58285068-58505068 GCF_056783735.1 Eptatretus burgeri | reverse complement strand
TCATTGAGTCCCTCAAACAGTGGGAGTAGGTCCAAGAGCTCTGTGTCAGACATGTCATCAAACCAGGACACCACCGGGACCTGGAGAAAGAACAGTGAAAGTGCGAGTGAAGTACAGTTAGAATGTACAGAAATTGGAATTGCATCAGCTACGAAAAGATTCAAAATCATTTTTCGAACATTTTTGCTTGGGTCATCACTCCAATGGTATTAAATGACCAGTCCTTTGAAAAGACAATACCACCGTACTGAACATACAACCCACAATGCAGTAAGACGAGGGATAGAAGGGAAGGATGGAAAGAACCCCCCCCCCACACCCTCTTCCTCCTCCCTCATCCACCACCCATTTTAGTGGCTACTGTAGCATTAAGAGGGACACGGTACAGGAATGCAAGCACACTTTTTTTCTGAGCAACCTCATCCAATAAAAGATCGCATGTGAGATTTTGCAAGAGATTTTGTGCTGGACTCGTCAACAAAAACTCAGTTCGGATCCAGATCAGTAATTTTGGCAGAATTTGTTGGGTCTGGATAAGTTTGCAATTAAAAAGAAAAGTTCAAAAAAAACCCCCAAAAAACACTGCATATTGGTCACAAATTCGTCCAGAAACCTCCTTTTCCATTTCCACGATGCATGAGCAGTCAGTTATTTATATTGTGGGTACTTTCAATTTGCCTAATTTTCTGCGGAGGAAGAGAATGTGCATGTTTACGTATGCTGAAGTACAATGACAAAGCATGACATGGGCAACATAAGCATATACAGTTTATTTAAGCAAATGCAATCACTCACAAAAATTTTTTTTAAATCCAGGAGAGCGTTTTACAGCTCTCGCAGATTTTACAAACATGAGTTCCTGTAGAAGTGGAAATTTTTACTATTATTACTACTATGGCTATTACTAATATTATTATTTTGTAATCACGTTGACATTAATTATTATTATTATTATGCCATAATCAGACAGAACTGATCAATTTGTGGTTATAATAATTTTTGCTTCTGGTAGGTATGTGGACCAGCGATTCTTAGCTTATACATGTATAGTCTATATACAATTTCCTCAAAATTTCCCTCAGCTGAGTATCAAACAATGCTTGCGACCATTAAGAAGTGGTTATGCATCAAATAAAGGTCACAACTGGGCCGCAAGGGTGTTGGGAGTAACATCGCCTGTCATACTTGATGAGGCTCCAATGTGTTATAACCAATCCATATACTGTCCACATATAATCTGTTAGCTCGAAAAAAAAATCAGACAGGCAATGGGATACATCATTCACGCAAAAGACTCATAAAGCACCTACATTACCGGTCAAAAGTTTTTGAACACCCCCATTTTTCAGTTTTTACTGAAATTTAAGCAGTTCAAGTCCAGTGAATAACCTGAAATGATACAAAGCTAAGCGGTAAACTGCCAGAGGTTTAAAAAAAAAAATGTTGAGGTTACCAAAAACTGAAAAATAAGGTAAATTTCAGAGGTGTTAAAAAAGGCCCTTTTCGGGGAACAAGTAATGGGTTAGCAACTGCAGCTGTTCTGCAGCAATGGAAGTAAATTAAGCCTTGAAAGTTGATGCAAACAATTCCTACAGGTGTCCCAACTTTTGTTGATTAGTTACAAACCCTCTGTCTGTATAAAAACAGTGTTGGAACAGACTGTGTTGCTCCACCCTCTGAAGCATTATTTTGACAATATTGCACTGCAGGAAGTAGTATATTGCTAGCATAATGGTGAGAAAAAAACAATTAACAAAGGAAGACAGACAGACCATTATAACCCTTAAAAGTGTAGGTTTTTCCTTTGGAGAAATTGCAAAGAAGGCAAGGTGTCAGTGAGTACAGTTTCCTACACCATTAAAAGGCACTTGGAAACTGGAGGAAACTCTGACAGGAAGAGATCTGGCAGACCCAAAGCCACCACACAATCAGAAGACAAGTTTCTGAGTCAACAGCTTGCGTGATAGACGACTCACAGGACAGCAGCTTCAAGCACAGCTTAACACTGGTCGAAGTAAGGAAGTCTCAGTTTCAACTGTGAAGAGAAGACTTCAAGCTGCAGGTTTGACAGGTCGAGTAGCAGTAAAAAAAAAAGCTATTGCTAAGATGGCAAAATAAGAAAAAGAGGCTTGCCTGGGCCATGAAGCACCACCAGTGAACTACTGAATACTGGAAGAAGGTCTTATGGACCGATGAATCAAAATTTGAAATCTTCGGGTCATCACGCAGGGTTTTGTATGCCCTCGAGTAGGTGAAAGGATGGTTCCTCAGTGTGTGACACCAACTGTCAAACATGGAGGAGGAAGCGTGATGATCTGGGGCTCTTTTGCTGGATCCAGAGTCGGCGTCTTTCACAGAATGACTGACACCCTGAATTAAAAAGGGCTACCACAGCATTTTGCAGCGCCATGCAATACCCTCTGGTCTACACCTAGTTGGTCAGGGGTTCATCCCACAGCAAGATAACGACCCAAAACATACCTCCAGGCTATGTCAGAACTACCTTAGAAGAAAAGAACAAGATGGTGGGCTTCAAATCATGGAATGGTTTGTGGATTCTCCAGACTTAAACTTAAACACAGTCTCCAGACTTATACCCCATCGAGCTGGTTTGGGATGAACTGGATAGAAGGGTGAAAGCAAAGCAACCTACAAGTGCAACACATTCGTGGGAACAACTGCAACAGTGTTGGGAAGAACTTTCCAAACAATATTTGATTTCCATTGTGGAAAGAATGCGACGAGTATATTCGGCTGTTGTATCTGCAAAAGGTGGCTACTTTGATGAGTCAAATATTTAGATTAAATTTTGTTCAACAAAACGATTCCATGATTTCTTTTTTATCTGCAATTGTTTATGTGTTCTGTGCTTTAATTTCATCGTACATTGAAACATTAAACTGCTTAAATTTCAGTAAAAACTGGAAAAATGGTGGTGTATATTAAGCAAAGATCATTGCAGCCTACCTACAGGCCTAGCTAGTAGTCCGTTAGTCTGTGGGGGGTATCGCCCACTTCACAAATGGGTTATGTACCCATATACCCCTTCAATATGTCAACCTTCATTATGCAAGAGCTTGTATTCCATGATTTCTGATGGGAAAATTACACTTCGTTTCCTAACCACATTTTTTTTGATGTCTAAGCAATGTCATATGCTTGGTGTAATGATGGTTTTAGTTGCAAGTGACATTATGATATTATTATTTACCAAATGATAAAGACAGGAACACAATAATAAAGTTAATTTAGTTGGAACACTTACCAAAGTTTCCTTAAGAGAAGGCAGTGAGAGGTGGTGGAGATGATGGTTATTTTTAACCCTTTCATTCTGAAAAGTTAATTATTCACAAGCCTTCTGAAAAGTTAATCACCCCATTGAACAGTTAATTGCTGGAAAAACATATCGTATGCATCATCACCACGGGAAGCAAGTGACGTTGCACAATCCCCAGACAGCTCCCTCCTTCATCATAGCGAATGAACACCTTTGTTAAGTAGGGCCAAATTTGTAACGGTCTGGCCAAATGCATTCATTGCTCCTCACTACGGTGTGACTGGCAACTGCATGCATACGGTACGTGCATTATTTGTGCACTCTGATAATGTAATTTCGAAAAAAAAAAAACCTCCACTTCTACAATACTTCATTTCATGCGACAGAAAAATATCAGAGTTCTTTTCTGAGTTGACAGCCAAATCCAGCTTGACTAGAACTCAACTCAGAAGGGCAACTCGCCGACCTCGAGTTTGAGAACTCGGTTCAAGTACAGCACTAAATATGTTTCCTGTCGTCTATGGTTTGAATTAATTCCATTAAAAAATTCATACCATTAGGATGAATGTAGAAAGAAAAGAAGAAGAAGAAAAAACCATCCCTTGCATACTACAATTCGAAGAGTAAAAGTTCCAAAAGTGGTTGTGGTTTACACAATAGACGAAGGCCCTCAATGTCAGACATGACATCTAGAGTCCAGACATATCTCAAGCTTTCGATACAGTCTGGCATCCAAGCCCTGCTCTCCAAACTCTCTGCCTATGGCATCCAAGGTAAACTCCACTCTTGGGTGATTGATTTCCTCAACTCTCGTAGCCAACGTGTGGCTCTCAACGGAATCTTTTAATCTCATCTCCCTGTTAAGGCTGGAGGATTGCTCCAAGGCAGTGTTCCATCTTATTTGTAAGCTTCATCAACAATCTCGCTGACTCTGGAAAATCCTCTTCAACTCCTTGCTGAAGACACCAACCACTGCCATGACATCCAAAATCCTTCAGCTGGGCAGCAAGCAGCCTCTTACCTCTCTTCAGACCGTGATAGAATCACAAGCTGGTCAAACAGTGTGAATATGTCTTTCAATCCTGACTGAGACACACACACACACACACACACACACACACACACACACACACACACACACACACACACACACACACACACACACACACACACACACACACACACACACACACACACACACACACACACACACACACACAACACCATCTGCTAAACCTTCCCGTATACTTTCTTAACAACCATCTTGAAGAGGTTCAATCACTCAAACTCTTGGGTCTCATTATCAGCCACGATCCTTCTTGGGCAAAACACACTTCAAAGTTGGCCTCCAAAGCCAGCCGCTGACTGGGCATCCTCTGTCATACAAAGTCCTTACTTGGCACATCTGAATTCCTATATGCCTACAAGGGTTTCATCCACAGCTTAAGAGTACTGCTCTTCCCTCTGCGCTGGTTTCCAAACCTCACACCTTGCTCAACTTGACGCTATGGAAACCAAGGCCTTCGAGATCATTGGAATCTCCCAGGATGGAGCTGAGTATGGGCTTATCACTTTCCCATCGCAGAAAGGTCATTGGGTTCTCTGTTTTCTACCACCTACTTTCTGGTCTTGCATCCTCTGCTCTTTCTGTGCCTTGACCCCCTCAGGTTTTTGCAGGGCACACATGGTCCACCAGCAACCCTTTCTGGTGAAACTCTCAAAATCCAGAATCACTGTTCACCTCCACTCATTCGTTTCTCTTTTATCCTGCCAGTGGAACCAACTTCCACATTTTCTTCAATCACATTGTTCTTTCCAGGTCTACAAGACAGCTTTTCACCACAATATCAGATCATCCCCCATCCAAAACCATGATCTTTTCTAACCCCGTCAACCAACCCACACACCCCAAAACCACCTCTTTCCAAATTTCCAGTTTTTCCTTCCTGAGTTTGCTTCTGTATCCATCTTGTCCACCCCATGTGTCCTCCCCTTACACTCATTCCTCACCACATTCCTTATTTGTCCAAGTATCCCTCTATTTTGTTCCACAATTTCTTTTAAAGATTTTATGCAGAAGAGCTCAAAAAGATGAAAAGTGAACTTCTGATGATAGAATGATCAGGAATAGTCGAGTTATGTGAAACAGGCAACAGCAAGAGTGAAATAAATAGTAAAGTAGCTGGGCACTCGGTAGAGCGCATACCTCCGCCACGCAATGCCTGATACACGAGAACATATGGAGCCCGATACATTTTTGAAATATCATTCCATATTTAGTTTTGGCCCTATCTCTCAAAAGTGAAGAATCACTTTTAAAATTATCTGGATTCGGATCTTCACCAAAATTGAATCAATTCGTTGTCACACACCCAACCCGTCCACAACTTTTTGAGATATGTTATATATCATTTTTGGCCCAATCTCTCAATGGTGAAGAATCACTTAAAAAAAATTCTAGTAGTCGGATCCGGATCTTCACCAAAATCTAATCAGTTTGTCCTTGTCACACACGAAACCTGTCCACATAATTTCATCTGCATCTGTCCACAACTTTTTGAGATATCCTGCACGCAAACAGACAGAACGGGGTGAAAACAGAGGTAATAATTTATACAGTACTGTACTCTGCAAAAATTTGGGTGATTTTCACTTTTATGGACTCTCCTCTGGGCTCTGGAAAGCTATTCCAGTATTCCCTCTTCAACATTTGTGCGAAGTTAGAGGTGTGAAACATAGGTCGATAATCAAATTTCTGTGAAATTCAATCTAATATCATAGTTACCTTTAAGTACATAAAATAAATTAGGTAATTGAAAAAGTTTTATATTTGCTACACATCTGTACTAATAAATGTGTGTGTGTATGTGTCCTCCATAACTCCAAAACTATAAAACATTGCAGCCTGAAACTTTGCATGCACACGAAGAACACTCCAAGGAAGTGCAAGACTGAAAATTGGGTGTTTGGGTTAATTGAAACACCCCTTTTGAAGATAATTAACAGCGTTATTTAATTGTCCGTTATCAAAGTGTCATGCTTGGTCAGCCCTCTATCAGCTTGCTGGGGTCTTAATTTGCCATTTTGTTCAGCTTATTCAAACATGCCTTGATTTGGAAACACGATCTATTCTCAGACTAATTAAAGTACACTGTACTATAAAATGATACTGTTCTTGTTATTACTTTCGCATTTTGTTTCACACTTTTTATTTCACGTAAAGGCTGTTAATTTACAATAATAAACACATATGACTTATGATTGATAATTTGATGAGTTTGTCAAGTATGAATATCCTTGGAATAACCCAAACTTTTACACAGTACTGCATGTGCCCCTAAGGTATATGCAATTCAAAAGGTATGTTTTCACTGCCTTTGAAATTACAAAAAATAAAAATAAAAATAAAAATAAAGAAAATGGCAGGGATTTCACCATTTAAAGGTACTGATACCTCATTTTACAGGAGTATTTTGGTTACATATGCAATTTCATTTTTATTGCCGATCAGAAAAAAATATCAGACTTGGTGGCATTGTGGTTACAACTGCTCTGAGTTTGAGGTTGGCGATTCAATTTCCACCCTGACCAGGTCGTACGAGACCTCAAAAATTGCCAAGACAAAGGCTTTTTCCTCACTTGAGGCTCAGCATTTAGAGGATGGAGCATGGACACACCTCGTGGGTTGGTATTCCTTGGGGAGGGAGAACAACCCCTAAAAGTACACCACTGACTGGGGATATGAAAGTAGTTGCCACGAGATGGCCCCAATGTCACCCAGTTTGTTCCAGGAAGTTTCTTCCCTCAAGGTCAACAGCCATGTTTATCTGAAGTCAAGTCCTGTGTTGTCTTTTGTCTGTCTGCATGGTGGTACATGATGCGTGACAGCTCTTCCATTAGCCTTAGAAAATAATAATAAACATCAGTTACTCAGAAGCTTGGAATTAGTTGGGTTGCATTGATCTTC
Source organism: Eptatretus burgeri (assembly GCF_056783735.1). NCBI lineage: Eukaryota > Metazoa > Chordata > Myxini > Myxiniformes > Myxinidae > Eptatretus > Eptatretus burgeri. The sequence continues at coordinate 58,497,824 of NC_140963.1, read as the reverse complement.
TCTTTTTCAGACTCTTATTCTTACGTTTTTAGCATCAACAAGTGATTGTTGATACCGTTTTCTGCAGATGCCACACTTTAGCTCTGCTTCTCTTTTGAGACTGGTGACATAAACAAAACATCTTTTTACATTATATTTTACATGTTTATGTTTATCTTGATAAATAACGATACTATGCATCAATTGAGGGATTTCATTTTTTTACCAATTGTGACACTGGCGACAAAAGTACTTCAGAAAGGCGAATATGCACACGCTCCAAAAGTTACATAATTGAACATCTTTCGACACTCGTACTGTGCTGACACCAAAACAGAGTAAATACCCATGCATGGGCTGCGTCATTGTGATAATTGAAATCATTTAATATGATTGCCACGCAGAAGCATGAAAACCTCCACGGAAACCTCTCATGTCTGACAGTGAGATTGAACAGAAGCATAATGGTACAGGCAGAGGTTGGAGAGGGAATGCCACTTGAGGTTTGATGCTCGTTGATTCAATATAAAGAGGTTTCATTTTCGATACTTGATTATTGTAGGCCTCGATTAATCATATGATTGATTTTGTTGTAAATGATAAACTAGTATTGCTGGTGAAGGCCAGTGTTGATCTGCAATGGTGGACAGTTAAAATAATAGATTAAATGAACCAGGCATGGATTGAGGTGTGCTAACCACTGTGGGTTTATCCTTGCTTCCCACGGTGATTAGCATAACTCAACCAGCATCCAATTGTTTTCATCCATTATTTATTTAGTTAACTGGATAAATATTAAAGGTGAATAATGATACGTGGGCTTTTTAAGGCAGTCAATAGAACACTTTCCAACATTTGGACCATTGCATTGTACAAGACCAACTTGCGATTCCAATCAAAACTAGAGGGGGAGCACTCGGGAGAGTGCAAAACCTCCGCCGCCAATACTGCTGGGTCACTCAAGTGAACCTTATATCTTATTCATTAAATATGATGTCAACAGTGCTGACAGTTATAGTTCTTTTCTCCAACATTTTTTTTTGGGGGGAGGGGGTTGTAAATCACTTAAAACATGGAGAAATGCAAAAAAAAAAAATTTCTCCAACAATTTTTTTTGGGGAGGGGGGGGGGAGACCAAGTCCAAAATTTAATGGCATGATCCTTGGACCATACCTCACCCCCCCCCCCCACCACCAAGTTTCGTCGAAATCCGTCGAGGAGTTTTTTCTGTAATACTGTTCACAAACAAACAAACAAACAAACACACAAACAAAAAGGGGTGACAACAGTAACCTCCATCCATCTTTGAAGATGGAGGAGGTTAACCAGCATGGTTAGGTAAATGTGTTAGCAACTTACAGGCATAATAAAGGATTATGGTAAAAATGTATCGAGTGCTACATATTGCTTCAGAATTGTAAACCTTAATGCTACTATAAAATTTTAATCTCCATAATACTTAGTTTTTATCAGTCTATGTTCAATTTTCATAGCCATCGAAATGAACCAAGCAGATGTATGTGTTTTTACATATTGGATGCGTGTGTCAAAAAAAAATCAAGATATGTAAGGTGGGGTAAAGGGGTTTCCGTTTGATGGGATGGTTATAAGGGTGGGGGATCATACACACCGCATTGTCAGGGTGGAAGACGAAGGAAGCTGGGGAGTTATCAATGATGACTATTCGGTTGAGGTCACGACCCAGCCGGCTCAGGTCTTTTACGTAGTTGCCATTGTGAAAAACGCAAGATTCCCGAAACAGACGTGCTTGAAACACACTCCACTTGTCCAAGAGGTCTGCCACAGGGTCAGCATACTGCAAATATCAGGAGAACCACAAATTATTACAACAATAAAAAGACCAAGAGATACCTGTGGAAATTTTGGAAATAAATAAATTAAGCACATAGTTAAGCCTCAATTATTATATATGGAAAATTACTCAGTAGGAGACCAGAAGGACACTCAGTAGGAGACCGGAAGGGACCGACTTATGGAGTGACAAATACAAGTTAGATTTGCATCAGTTCAAGCACAGCTTTAATGTTAAAACGGCAGAAATCATATCGTCATGTTGGAAGGTTGTGACAGACAAAAGAGCAGCAAAAGGCTAAGCTAGGCCTCCGAGATTAGAATGCATACCTCTACCAGGCTGACCAGTTGACATCTTGTATCTCACTAATAAGCTGGATCTGCATCCAGACCTTAACCAAAATCAAATCGGCTTGTTCTTATCACATACCCAACTCATCCACATAGTTTTGTCATAACCAATCCACAACTTTTTGAAATATCGTGCAATATATCGTTTTTGGCGTCATCTCTCAATGGTGAAGAATCATTTGGAAAATTTTTTATCGAATTCTCAGATCCAAATCTTCACCGAAATCTAATCTGTTTGTCCTTGTATATGGAAAATCACGCACCCACTTTGTCCACCAAGTTTTGTCCGAATCCGTCCATAACTTTTTGAGATATGCTCACAGACAAACAGACAGATATACAGTGGGTGAAAGCATAAGCTCCGTCCACCTTTGGTCCCTAAGGCAATAAAACCTGAGTGAACATTGACCTTACCTTATAGGCTTATGCCTTATCTATGCACAGTAGTTCCAGCATGAGCATTAGGCTCAAGTGTTTTTGGGGGGGAAGAGAGAGAGAGAAAGAGAGAGACTTTTTGACTTTTATGTCCTGTTATTACAAAAATTGATTGCCTCACATGCAGAGGCTCACATAGTTGCACACAATTTTCATAAACAAACAACAAGAAAATTTAGACAGAGGGTATACAGTAACTAACAAGTAAATTTTAACTGACCCTCAGATACTTTACAGAAGGCATTGTTTACACACCATTGGGTCTAAAACACCTGTACCTGAGAGCAACACCAGAACTCCAGTTTGATTCTTGAAACACAAAGGGCTTTAAACACCTCTAAGCTATCTGTTGTATACAAATCATTACACATTTTTGATTTTCTTGTTTTATATATAGCAAGCTTAGCTTGTGAAAGGAAAAAAATGAATTAGGATTGCTGTTGGGAGTTGAAGGGCAGACTCGGGCCAAAAATAAAGGTTGGAAAATCAAAATGACTCGAGAGACATGCCAAAAGCATCTTCAGAAATATACCATCAGAGATGGGGAATCCCCCGCCATTGAATGAAAAAGGTCATACATATTCCAGATAATGAGGGAGGTGAATTGGAAACAAGACACCATTTGGTCATCATCTCGAAAAAGTTCCCCAGGGGTGAGGAACGTAGTAATCAAAAATAATTGAAATCAGATAAGCGGTTTTCCATTTATTACAAAAAACATTTTTTTCAAGATGGCCGCCCCAGTCGGCCATCTTGGATCCGGCCACGCCCAAAATCAATAGGGTTCTTCCTTTTCAGGTGGTACATGTGTGACTCAAATTTCAAATAGATATGGCGAAAAAAATTTTTTCAAGATGGCCGCCCCAGTCGGCCATCTTGGATCCTGCCACGCCCAAAATCAATGGGGTCCTTCCTTTTCAGGTGGTACATGTGGGACCCAAATTTCAAATCGATATGGCGAACAGTTTATGAGTTATCGCACTCACAGCTATAAATGTTGACGCCCGGACGGACGGACGGACAGACGGACAACCTGGGTGACAACAATATCCCCCTTCCGCCACGTGGCGGGGGATGAAAACAAATAAAGTGGTTAAACGGTTACAGCGTATATACGCGTGAGGTAGTGTTTCGGTTTGTCCACAGAAGGGACATTGCTCACTTTTTGTTTGTGAAAACCGGTGAATTAGAGAATTTGTTGGCAATACCCAATGTGCGATTCTCCATTGGAGATCTCCAACCCGTTTTGGTACAGGCGGTCTTTAGTACCAATTCCAAATAGGATAAAGGGGAGGGGTTTTTGTAAGACTGTGACCCATCTCCAGGATACGGGGGAGGACAAAGAGGGAAAAAGGACTTTTAGGCATTGTATGTTCAGGGTTTTTCGATTATTCCCAGAAAGGGATCGAGATCGGCCAAAACCAATAGGTTCTAGACTAGTAGAGCTAGATAGATAAAGGTTTGGGAAAGGTGGGGAAAAGTCAGAGGTGGGTATGGGAGGGTTTTTTTTCCAAACTTTTTGTGAGGCACAATTGGTGTGCTGTACCGATTTTAGCATGCTGTCCACTTTGCGACATGATCTAATGCCAACTTCTGATGCAAGAGCAGTGGCACTTAGCCACCTTTCATTGGTGACATTCTTCAAGTGGCACACTTTTGTTATTGCATTGTTTATGAACTGCTGAATGAAAGCATTTTCCCCTTCATTGCCTTCAAATAAACTGTTGTGAAACAGTGGCTCGTTGAAGAACATGGGTTCAGTGTTGGTCGAGGGGTCACGACGGCAGCCGAAAGCTTGCCATGCATTGAGTAGGCTTCGGTGAAAAGCAGGTAACCCAGATAAATCCATCTTGGTTGAGTCCATCAAGAACAACTCTTGTGCAAAGTTCAATTTTCCAGCTTGTCGGAAGATGCAACTGGTGAGTTGCCTCGAGACCAAACAGGGTTCATACAAGAAGTGCCAGACTGTTCACAGCCAGAAAGCCATGATGCGGCACTTGACATTCACAAGTCCTTGGCCACCTTCAGCCACTGGTAAGTTCAGGATTTCCAGTCGCAGCCAGTGCTTTCCAGACCAGAAGAAACGAGTGATGCATTTCTGTATGTTGTCCACAATGTCTGCAGGTGGCTGTAGGGCAAGAACCTTGTACCATAACGTTAAGGTGACCAGACTGTTGATGACTAATACCCTGCGTTGGTAGGACGGTTGGCAGAGTAAACTCTTCCATTTCAGTAAAATTAGTTCCACGCGTGCCAACAAACCTTCCAAGTTATGCCTCACAAAATTGCTCGGACCAAGAAACACTCCCAAGAATTTGATCCCGTCACTTTTCCAAGAAATATTGCCAGGGAGACAAGGAGGGAGAGGGAAAGGGGGGGGGGTGGATAAGGGATAGGTAGAGGGTTGGAGCCACAGTGCTGTTTTAGCCCAATTTATTCTGGTTGATGATGCTTTACTAAAGAGATCCAAGGAACTTGCCATCTTAACAATGTCCTCTGCATGATTTATGCAGACACAGATGTCATCTGCATAGGTGATGCTTTTTAAGGGATTAGTTCCCATAGTGACACCAGATAAGGATTTACGAAGGGTGTTTAAGAAGGATTCAAAAGAAAGAGTATACAATATTCCTGAAAAAGGGCAGCCCTGCCTTACCCCTCACCCAACCCCAAAAGGGGGTACAAGTTCATTGTTTATTTTTAAAATGGCCATCATGTTTGAATAACATAACTGTATATATGATAGAAAGAGGGGGCCAAAACCAAAATATTTTAAAACTTCAAAAAGGTATGTGTGAGAAACACAGTCAAATGCTTTCTCCTAGTCCAAGAAGACCAGGCCACAACTTCCATGATTTATCTCACAAACATAAATTACATCTCGAATAACAGAGATACTATCCTGGATATTACACCCGGGGACACAGTAGGTTTGGTCCATGTGTATATCCTTTAGCAGAGGTGAAATACGTAAGGCCAAAGCTTTTGAGAGAATTTTATAGTCTGTGCGCAGCAGGGACACTGGCCTCCACTGTGTGATGAGCAAGGGATTCCCTTTTTTAGGAAATCAAAGTAAGTCCAGCCCTTCTGCAACTTAGTGGGAGTTCATTCTTCTCCAGGCTCTCTCAGAAGACCAGAAGCAATTCAGGTCCAATCAGGTCCCAGAATTTTTTGAAGAACTCCGCTGGTAGACCATCCAGCCCAGGTGATTTCCCTCCATTCAGGCTCTTAAGGGGCAGCAAAAAGTTCCTAGAGTGCGAGTGGTGATTCCAAATCCAACTTTTGCTTGGGGGATAGAACACTGAAACCATCCACCAATTGAGAAACCAGTTCTAAATCAACATCTTTTGCCTGGTAAAGTTTAGAAAAGAAAAGTTTTGCGTCGTTCTTAATTTCTACGGGGTAAGTAGTGACCGAGTTATCAGGACGTTTTAAAGCAGTGATTAAGGAATGAGGCGATTTTGATTCAAAGTCAAAGAAAAACCGGGTTGAGTTATCTCAGAGATGAAGGTGTTGAAAGCGTAATCTTGTTAACGCTCCTTGGGTATGGTTGGTGATTATACTATTGAGAAGAGACTTTTTCTCATGCAGTCTTAGTTTTTGTTGGGGGGCAGGGTGGGTTTTTTGGTTGCTTTGAATTTGTAGAATTTCTTTCTCCATTTCCGCTTTTATTCTGTGTTCTACTTGTGCATTTAAAGAGCAGAAATGTTGACAGAAATTTCGAATTTGGACCTTTGTGTTGTCCCACCATAATCGCTGGTCTTTAAATTGGGGCTTAGCACCGACTAAATTGGACCATACACTTTGAAAGGCACTATTAAAAGGGGGTTATCTAATATGGAGATGTTAAGTTTCCCAAAAGAGTGGCGATTTGGAGACGACCCTATTCGGTAGCACATGGTGATAAGGTGATGGTCCGAGAAACCAGATGGAGAAATTCTCATGGTAGACGAGAGGTTAATAAGGGGTGAGTTTATGTAGAATCTATCCAGCTGGGCACGGGCCACCTGATTGTTGGCAACTTTACTCCAAGTAAACTGATGGGTTTTTGGATTTTGTATCCGCCATAAGTCTTGAAGACTAAAATCCCTTATTATGTCAGACAGCAGTCTGGCTGATCCGGGGTGAGGTTCTGCACCATTCCAATCACATGCGGGCTGAAGGGTGCAATTGAAATCACCTCCCATTACGATACACTTTTGCAAATCTAATTGCCTAATGTAGAGTCGTAACCTTTTGAAGAAGCTTCGGCGGTCAATGCCCTTTGAAGGAGCATAGACATTTATTCAAGTAAATTCGATGTTATTGTCAACAAAATCCAGGGAAGCAAGGTAACCTGGGATTATTTCCTGAAATGAAAGTTGTAGAGGGCAGAAGTGCGGACTAAGCAGAAAAGCAACTCCTGCTGTGCGAGTAGTTGGAATCACTAAAATAGCCGGTCTTTTTCATCATTCTATCCCAAACACTGTGCGATGCTGGAGTAGAGTGGGTTTCTTGTAAAAAAGCCTACATCTAATTTCCGTTGTTTAATGAGGTTGACTACTTGGAGCAGCCTCGATTGGCTTGCTCCACCATTAATGGTTCGGCTGCCAAAGATCGCCATAGTGATGAAGTGGTGGCAAGCAAAGAAGTGCATGCAGGTCATCATTTCATTCCCATTTTTGATTTAACAATGTGCTTTTTAAGCCTAGTGCACTGTGGCTCGGTGAAATGGGAATCATTAGGTCGACAAATTATATTTTTTGCTGTTTCAATAAAACCATGCGAGTCAGAAAAATATTCCTATATATCTACATGTCTTTTCCTAAAAGTATGATTTAGGAATTTAAGAATTTGCGATGGTGAGACATTAGGAGTACTGTTTGTAGGGAATTCTTCGATGTCATGTGGTTCTGCTTCTGACATGTCAGAAGCACTATCTGGAAAATTTTCAATTTCTAATTCACAAACCGTGTTTATACTCTGGAGTATACAGGTATCAGGTTGTTCTGTTTTCGACGGGGAGGGGAAGGGTGAGGGAGGCTCTGATTCCACCTTGAGTAATGTTGAAGGGGGGGGGAGGGGGAGATGGAGTGAGGGGAGGGGAGATGGAGTGAGGGGAGGGGGGAGGGTGGTAGTATCAGCGTCTGCCTCAGGTTTTTCAGGATGCGGTTTTTTCAGAGCTTTGTCACAACATTCAGGTATGACTTCAGGGGTATTCGATAGAGCAGTTTCCACCATTGAGGAGTCGTTGGCGGTTAACTCGTGACACGATTGGGGGGTTCTGGAGACAGTTTTTAAATCTTTTTCAGTAAGATCATTACATGGTTCAATTTCCTTATCAGAAGTAGGGATCTTGACTGTGGTTTTCATTATTTTTTCTGGGAGTAAATCCACTTCACATTGATCGACCAACAGAGGGTCCATTTCATCATTTGAGAGTGACTCATACCAATTTGTCATTGACACTGTGTCACATAAACCCGGAGTTGTTTCACTCAGAGCCAAAACCACTTTTTTCCCTTTATGTGGGTTCAGTTCATTCTTATCCGTTTTTCTTTTCCTTAATAAGGGAATAGTTGTAAACCCATCCCAAACACTTGAGGTACTGTCCTCTGTGTCCTTAGGGTCTGATGTTTCGTTCCCTGAGAATGTAACAGGGTCGCAGGTGCTAAAGCCCCTGTCACACCTTGACAATTTAGCCAGCGTATGGCAACGTATCAAAATTGATCTAAAACGCTGGCGTACGCTGAACTATTGATGTTTTTTTTTCAGTTTTAGGCGTATATTAACGAGTTGGACGTATGCATAACGTATTAGTAACATACACAGAACGTTTCGATAACTTAAAGATAACTTATACCAACGAATGCTTAGCGTGTTGTCGGCATTCACAACTTATGCCCAACGATAGTCTAACTTATGCATAGCGCGCGGCAGAGTATCGCCGACGATCACGTGGAGTAGCCTATTAAAAGGCTGCCGTTCGACGATTCAAATCATAACCGCACGAGAAATCAAAGTGTCAACATCACAGTCATGCCGAAGGAAAAAAAAAAAAAAAACATGGAGTCTGGAACACTGACGGGTTCCTCCTGTGAAGCTCATTTTTATATACCAATTCCCCTAAACGCTGTCAATACGCCATTATACGGTAGCTGTAAGTTAGAAACACGTTCAGTAAGTTCTGTGGTCGTCCGGAAGACGTCAAATACGTCTACATACGTCAATATGCGTTGGAGATACGTTACACATAAGTTCAAAGCACATTACTCATAGGTTAGAAATAAGTTTCAGGTACGCTAAACATTACCTCGACGTATTTCGACTTATGAGTAACCTACAAGTAACGTGTGTCGACGTGTGTCAACGATCGCATAACGTGCCTACAACTTATGGCCAGCGTATGCAGAACGTGTGAGTCATACGCCGAGCACGTCGAAAAATTTTGAGCATGCTTAAAATTTGTCGACGAGTTCAGCATACTGTGACGTATGCCAGCGTGCTTCAGAGTGCTCTTAACGTATACAAAACTTACCCATAACGTATTTGACGTGTACCAGCGTATTCGCCAAATTTTTCATACGTCGGCATACGCTGCCTAAAACGTCAAAGTGTGATAGCCCCTTAACAGGTGGGGCCGTATTAGACGGAGCAATCGTATCCTCGGCTGTTGGGGATGCAGTTTTCGGGCAGAAACGTTTTAAATGGCCGAAACCATTGCAGTTAAAACATTTCAGTGTTTCCGTCGACGCGTACACCTGGTACTCGTGTCCATCTGTGCTAAATTTAAAGACCACATTAAGCACTTTATCGACGTTCGACGAGGGAAGCACAATGTACGCCTGTTGTCTGAAAGAAATCACGTGTCGAGCCTTCTCGTTCCAGCATCGCAAGGGTAACATTGTAATCTGAGAGACTACGGTCCCGAATCGAGATAATTATTTTACCAGTGCTTCATTCCTTATGAAAGGTGGGACATTACTGAGTTCAATTTTGGTATTAGTTGTGGCAAGAGCGGAGGCTAAGATGAAACAACCATTTTCAGTTGTTATTCCAGTCGAGACGATGTCATGTACTCAATGATCGTCCGATACAAAAACAACTACTCGTTCATTCATGTGAGAAGCTGTGCAGACTTTTTCAAACCCAACCATATTACCAATGGCAGAAACAATGTCATCTACACTGACCTCGGTAGGAGGAACGAACACGACGCCATTTTTCCTCGTCAAGGCCTCATAGGCCACGTAACGGGAACGTGTCGACATTCTTTGATTTCAAAGAATGTAAGGGGAGGGGGTGAGGGAGGGAATGAGGGGAAAGGTAATATGACCGCTCAAATGTGTGTCTTGCTGAAACAAAAGACACACCCGTAATACAGGTAAACAGGAACGCACTCGATAACGGAGTGGGTTACCGACTTGAAGCTTATCTATACCACAAGCCGTGGGCTCTCTGTCTCTTTCTCGTCCCAAAGAAGAAAAGGAGAAAGGTAAGGGAATGAAAAATATAAACACAAAACCGTTAATATGGAATAGGCAAAGCCTCGAAGCGAACGTAGAATTTGTGGTGTACTGGGCCTGCGGGGGCAGGGCGTGATGCGGGGAGCGTGGTGGAGGCGTGGAGGAGTGGTTACGTGCCTGCACGGGATATAGGAGGTCGCGCCGCCTGAGGCGTTGTTGTAGCCGTTGTGGTCTGTGGAGCCTGTAGGTCGTGTGGCTGTAGAGTGCAACGAGTACGTAATAAAGTGGAGTTACGGGCATTGTACGCTCACACTCTCGCTTGTGGCAATAAAGCAGGGTTGTGCTATCCCCTCGCTTGTGTCTGCCTTGGCGCACCTCTACCACGACATTACATTTGGCGACGAGTCTGTTCGGATCGGCGTGTGCAGAGTGCCTGGGTTACGTCGGATTGACGTGCAGTTTTGGCCGGGGCGATTGGATCGCGGCAGCGAGTAACTCAGCGCATCTCGCGCGGTTCGAGGTCTACACCGGGCGTGGGTCCCGGAGAAGCGCATCGCGAGTTTCGCGCGCCGCACGCACAGGCTTTGGGGCCAGGCGTTTCGCCGTCACGGACGGCTCGAGGATGGCAGAAGGTCGGGGCACGGCGCACGGACGCGTACCCGTCTTCATCGGAGACGACTTCGAATTGTTTTCTGAACAATTGGGCTGCTATTTCCACGCGAATGATGTGGATGATGAAAGCAAGTGCAAATCGATCTTGCTCGCCTCGCTATCAACGGAGCATTATCGGCTGCTGAGTGATTTGGTAGCGCCAGATAAGCCCGGTGATGACGGGCTGTCGTTTCAGGACATTATGGAGAAGATGAAGGCACACATGTCGCCGGAGAAGTCATTGCAGCTCGCTCGATACCAGTTTGGGTGCGGAGGATCGCGAAGGGTGCGGAGGAGCGCGTTGCAGATTTCGTGGCACGGGTGAAGCATTCGGCCGTGGCTTGCAAGTTTACGGCGGAGGAGAGTCCAGCGCGACTCAGAGATCGTTTTATTTCGGGGCTGCAAGATGCGAAGATGGTGGCGGCCATTCTGCGGATGCGAAGTGTCGACGTTACATTCGACTCAGCGGTCGGGACTGCTTCAGCTGTCGAGCAGATGCTCACGGATGTCCGCGCCATCGCCGGCCAGGACCTGATGGGTAGTTCCGGCTGGGGCATGTCGGCTGACCCCGGGGTCCACGCGATGACCCAGGTGCCCCAGGTCGCACGCGCGTCTGGCGGTGCGAGCCATGGGCGCGTGCCGCAGCGCGGCCGCACAGGGAGCGAAATGGACTTCCAGGGGTGGTGGTCCGCACCTGCGATAGGTGTGCCCGTATAAGAACACCGTGTGTTTGCATTGTCACAAGGTGGGACATTTGAAGCGTGTGTGTCGGATGGCGGGGGCCGCCATTAAGGTCTTGGATGGCGAGGTGCGGGACGACCCCAGCGACCTGGGGAGCGGCCTGCAGCCAGGGAATAGCGATCCCGGCGGCCCGGAACAGGAGATGCAACCAATGTTGAGTCTGTTTTCGATTGGTCCGGAGGTGACAAGACCAATCACAGTGGAGGTCGAGGTGAATGGCGAGCCGATCGTATTTCAAGTTGACACCAGGGCCGCAGTGTCGGTCATGGGCGAGCGGGCGGCTCGTGGTCTTCGCGGTGTTCACCTGGTCAAGACGACCTTGTCGCTGTGCACGTACACCGGCGAAGCGATTGCACCACTTGCGGTGGCAGACGTCTCGGAAGTCTACCGGGGTCGAAGCGCCCTACTCTCGGTGTTTGTGGTACGAGGGGAGGGGCCCGCCCTTTTGGGCCGGGACTGGTTGGCGCACCTCGGGCTGGATCTCCAGTTCGTACCTCCAGGTGCTCCGGTGCCTCCTTCGAGACCCGAGGGTGAGGTTCTGGCGGCAGGAGCCGCAACGATGCAACGGGAGCGGCCGTTCATTGCTTCCTGCGACGATGATGTACGGTTCTGGAGCAACGGGAGCCATGCCAGCCGCGATGAGCTCTCGCGCTTCAGATGCGCTCATGATACAGTGTGCGCACGTGTCGTTCAGCCGATTTCAGCGGGGAATTGGAGCGAGCCAGTCGCGTTCAAGAAGTTCGCAGATCGCGACCGTCGACGACAAGCAGGTCATCGCAACGTCGCGACGGCGACCGAGAGACGGACACGTGATGTGATTCATGGGTTGCTGTTCGTTGCGTATTTGATTTTCATTGCTCGAGTGATGTAGTTTAGCGTTGTTAAAATAAATGCCGACAGTTCGTGTGTGAGCATATGTTTGGCTGGGATCAATCGATGGGATGTTCGATATGACCGATGTGATATGAAGGCCTTGGGGGTGATCGTGGCAAATAAAGAGGTTGTTATGGTCTCCAGCTGCGAGGGCAGTCCACGGTTCGCTACCCTGTCATGTGTGGGGATTATATTGGGAGAACGCGCTGTACGAAAAGGGGAGTTTACATCTGCGCAGATGATGTTCTTGTTGCTTTATGGCATGACTGGATGTGATGTGTGGTTTTGTATGGGATTGCTGGGACTGCAGCGGATTAATTGCCGGTTCGACTCGTGTGTGGGTCTCAGAGATCGACTCAGAGCCGGGGCTGCTTCGCTGTTCAGCGTTACCCCCACCCCTGGTTTCGGCAAGGTCAGACGTGCCTGGCGCCCTGGGGCACAACTCTCTGTTCTCGCCAAAGCGGTTCGGACGTGCGTTGGGATTTCGGCTGATTGTGGTGCGTGGGTTTGTTATGGGACTGATGGTGCGGCCAGCCAACGGCGCTGTTCAGCGTCACCGCCCAAGGTCGGAGGGGCTTGGCGCCGGGCGGCACAAACCTCTGTTCTCGCCAAGGTCGGCTGCGCTGGCGCCACGGGGCTTCCAGGCTCGGGATGTTTATCTGATTCGGGTCTGTCTGGGGGAGATGTGGCGCCTTGTCGGCCGGGGGAGTTTGATGGTGCCAGGGGAGGTTTGCTCGGGAGGTCAGCGCGACCTCGCCGGAGGGCGTGTAAGCATGAGCCGCCTGGGGGTGCTTCTGCTGCGTAGTGATGCTGTGCTTCCCGCCTTGCTTCTTGATATCTGTAACGTGGTCAGGGTTTTTGTGGGTTCGTCGTGCAACTCAGTCTTCGGAACCTGTCCATTGCAATTCAACTCGCTCGCATCGACACGTTATATGGTGTGATGTGCCTGTGCTTTTTGATTATTAGCGTTTTTGTGCCTCTGCTTTTATATCATGGTATTCTGTGCCGATTATGCTTATTATTATGATGGTCATTTTATAATCATAGTTTTAGGAGGGAGGAGTGTGGTGTACTGGGCCTGCGGGGGCAGGGCGTGATGCGGGGAGCGTGGTGGAGGCGTGGAGGAGTGGTTTTGGAGTGGTCACGTGCCTGCACGGGATATAGGAGGTCGCGCCGCCTGAGGCGTTGTTGTAGCCGTTGTGGTCTGTGGAGCCTGTAGGTCGTGTGGCTGTACAGTGCATCGAGTACGTAATAAAGTGGAGTTACGGGCATCGTATGCTCACACTCTCGCTCGTGGCAATAAAGCAGGGTTGTGCTATCCCCTCGCTCGTGTCTGCCTTGGCGCACCTCTACCACGACATTACAGAATTATTCTTACATTCGATGCTGCAATTTCCGGTTACTTCGACCTGGATTCGGGATCAGCAATCAAATAATGTAAATCACGATTAAAAATTATTTTTGGATGATGCGGGAGATATCTTTATTATAAAATTAGGTGGACTTAAAACTGCTAGAGTATTTACTCTTGCTTTGTTGTTAATTTTTTGTCATAAAGGTGTGATTGGGTATACTATAGATCAAATTAATTATTTGTGCATTTCTATAACCGTGATAACACCACTGCATATTACCTCAACATGACCTTCACAACAACACCCTCGAACAGGATCTCATCTAAAAAAAAAAAAATACTAGAAGCAAACGTAGAATTCTTCTTACATTCGCTTCTGACTTTACCTATAAGTTGTTCACAACTGTATACGCAATTTCCGGTTACTTCGGCCTGGATTCGGGATCAGCGATCCAATAATGTAAATTACGATTAAAAATTATTTTTTGATGATGCGGGAGATATCTTTATTAAAATCAGTGGAGGAAATATACACCATGTCTGATATTTGGGTCTTTCATGTCTCCGACGATGCCTTTATGTCCCAGCATGCATCATTCCCCATGACAAAAACCAGAAGCAAAAAAAAAAACCGGAAGCAAAAGGGTGATAGCCAACGACACGGATTCCAAATTGCCAGGGTGTTGTTGTTGTTTCCTATTCTCTCATGTGCACGTGTTAAGTATGAAGCTCACTACGTTCGCTATGAACAATGAAGGAAAAAGGGTGGGGGTGAGTAACGAACTCAAACAGGGTGGATGAGGATGGGTGGGAGTAGGGGGGATGAGGATGGGTGGGGTAGGGGGGAAGGGGACGGGGGAAAGGAGGGGAAGGAAAGTCGAGAAGAAGGGGGTGGGAGCGGAAATCGGAGCGGGAAGGGAAAAAAAGACGTTGAGAATATTAAACGACAGGGGAGAGAATAACACTGGACTCACAACACCGAGCAGGAGCTCGGCGGCCATGACACCATGCCCAGAAACCAAACCACCAGCAGAGAGAGAGAGAGAGAGAGAGAGAGAAAGAGAGAGAGAGAGAGAGAGAGAGAGAGAGAGAGAGAGAGAGAGAGAGATAGAGAGATAGAGAGATAGAGAGATAGAGAGATAGAGAGATAGATAGAGAGATAGAGAGATAGATAGATAGATAGATAGATAGATAGATAAGAGATAAGAGATAAGAGATAAGAGATAAGAGATAAGAGATAAGAGATAAGAGATAAGAGATAAGAGATAAGAGATAAGAGATAAGAGATAGAGATAGAGATAGAGATAGAGATAGAGATATATATATATATATATATATATATATATATATATATATATATATATATATATATATATATATATATATATATATATATATATATATATATATATATATATATATATATATATATATATATATATATATAGATTCCGAGATTCCAGTTCTGCTCCCGAAGAAATTTTAGCCCAATGACACTCCCCAGCTTTAAAATGTATGTGCATTCATTGTCATTGTCTGGGGATGCTCATAAGCACCAATTAAGTAAGAAAAATTTAAACAAGAGCCTTCTATTGCTTTGAAAATAAATTCTGCCCTGTAAATTTTGATTGAGATCAATCAATCAAACCAAGTTTCTCACCTTGAAGTATGCAGATGATCATCTTGCCCAACAGTGACTGCTCTTAACTAAAGATGAAATATCTACTGCAACTGCTTTCAACAAAAATTATCTGGTTACTCCCACAAACAAACCACCATGATGTGCACCTCACCTGCGGCACATAAAAATGGAAAACTACTGTATAAGGGTCGGATTAACAGAAAAACTAGAGGAAAGCCTCAGTGCCATAAGAGCGAGAGCATTCACTTGACGGTTCAAACCCTGGCCAAATACTACTGTTGCGAATTCGCGCCTGCCGGCGTGCGGACGGCTGCTCAATTCGAATGGCGGCTGCCTCGCCCACCAGACGGACAATTCAGTCGTGACCCTCTCGGACCAACGCCGGGAGCTAGTCACAGGTGGGGGTTTAACCTCACCACGATCGTGCCAATTGCCCACCCGCGCAGGATAGGGTCGCTCGCCAAATTCGATCTACCTAAGTACCTGCGCGAATGGTCGACCGGGCGATCGCACCTTGCTGCAGGTCGACTCCGGACATGGGCCGCTTGGGCGGCCCGTTCCGTGCTATCGGGATAACCGAGCGGTTTTATCGCCGACCTGGACGGTTCAGATTAATTATCGGGCGTATTAAGCCCACTACGAACCCTTTACGTGAAGCAGGATGGAGGGTCAATAAAGAAAAGACGAAGCGAAACGGGAAAACATTTCACACAATACACATTTATTCACACAATACACGACACACGGAAAGCACACATATACAGCCAAACAGTCAAAATGCACATGTAGCAGTTAAAACAAAAGAAACAACGACGCAAAGTTACTACCGACTACGCGCACACACGGCAACACTTATACAGTTCTACTTTACAGACGGCGCCAACACACATTTACTCAAAAGCAAAGGAAAGAAGCCACCCTCATAGACAAGGGGGCAGACGGGCCTGGAGGCCAATATGCACGAGTGACCTGAAGGAGCGGCCAGGCCCGCGAGACCGGGGGGGCCCTACCCACGTCCTCGTGACGCGTTGGCGGACGAGCTGCAGATGTGGCCGCGTGGCTGTGCCCCGACTCCGTGCTCCTTGGCGGGTTTCGTTGGCACGACGTTTGGAGTGGGGTGGGAACGGGGCCCCCTTGTTGCACTATCTCAGCGCGGGGGAAAGGGGGAATTGTTGATGCCCTGGGGGAGGGAGAATGGGTGGCTGGCTTGGGTCCCGTGACGAGCGATCTCACACCGCGACCTCGTCGCCGACCGCTGTCCTTCTCGCCTCGGACCCGAGATCCTTGGCCTCTTCCCACAACTCTCCTCAGCCGACTGCAGAACCCAACTCGATGCCTTCACCACCCGACTCCACTCTCTGCCACACCGATGATTCGACTCACTCTGCCCTGCCGACACACACTGCTACTGCCACACTCTGCCGCTGCCACACTCTGCCGCTGCCACACTCTGCCGCTGCCACACTCTGCCGCTGCCACACTCTGCCACGATTCGCCTTGCGCTCGCCGTTTTATCGGCCGGCAGGAGAAAACAATATGCAAATTTCCGGATCAGGATGACCTCGGGGGCGGAGCCACGCTCACCAATTGGACGGAGGAAAAGTGGGCGTGAACCTCCCCTGATCCTAGAATTTGCATATATCGATTTCACACAGACGCGCCTGGAGGCGGGGCCAAGCCGCTCCGCGCTTCCTAATTGGACGGATCAGAAGCGGGCGTGTGGAGTTCTTGATCCGAATTCTCCCTCGGAAAGGCCGCTATTTGCACTCGCAGCTCGGTGCGTATCGCTTGAACGAGCCCAAGACAGCCCGACGCTCAGTGTTCACAGGTGGTGCGGGAATGGCCGTAGAAGGAGAGAGGTGAGGGTGGTGGAGGGTTTATCGGTGGTGGTTTGATGGTTATGGCGGTTGAGACGTGGTTGGTTCAAAATAAAGATAGTACAGAAAAACGGCTATCTCAAAGTGTCGCAGCCCGAATGAATCACATAAATTCCTTCTAAACAACGGGTTTGGGGCTAACTACACATGTACTTAGAGTTATCTCACCTATGGGCCCTGAATGGTGTTTTGCGAATTTCCACAGCCGTAACAATACCAAAGACCTGATAAATGGCAGGTGCTGCTTCATTGCTTGATGTTCAGCATTTAAAAATGACAGACCACGGATAAACTCTCAATTTTAATGGACTTCTCTCACATCCCCTCTTCCTGTCCAAGCTGGAGTTCCTCAAGGCAGTGTTTGAAGAGAGTGTGGGAAGAGTTTGAAGAGAGCCCTGTTCTTTTTCTGGTTTTCATCAATGATCTCTCTGGAAAATCCTCTTTATCTCTTTGCTCGACAACTCCACCCTCTGCCATACCATCAGCCATCCCTCAGATCAGCAAGCAGCAGCCTCTTCACTCTCTACAGATCTGGATAAAATCACAAGCTGGTCCAACACATGGAACATGTCTTTCAATCTTGAGAAATCTCACACTTTCACCACATCTCTCCAAAAGGACCATCTGGAACCCCCCCCCCCTCCTCATCTACTTTCTCAACAATCCTCTTGAAGAAATCCTTTCATTCAAGCTTCTGGATCTCACTATCTGCCACTATCTTTCCTGGGAAAGCTACATTTCCAAGCTGGCCTCCAAAGCCAGCCGATTAGGCATCCTCCATCGTGCAGTCCTTCCTTGGCACACCTGAGCTCCTGACCACATACAAAGCTTTCGTCCGCAGCCTGATGGAGAATTGCTCTCCCCTATGGGCTGGTGCTCCCACCTCTCACCTTCACACTGTGGAAACCAAGGCATTTCGGATCATCGGAAGCTCCCGCGATGAGGCTGAATCTTTGGGTGTCTCACCACAGGCAGGTTGGTGGTCTGTCTTCTACAGTCTCCTCTCCAGCCTCACCCCCCCCCCCAGCTCTGTCTGAGATATGTCCTCCCCCCCATATTTCCGCAGGGCACTCAAGGTCCACCAGCAACCCCCTTCTGGTATAACTACCAAAATCAGAATCACTACTCACCTTCACTTTCCTTCCTCTTTTTTCCTGCATTTGGAACAAACTCCCACACTCTCTTCAATCCCACTCTCCCTTCCAGGTCTTCAAAACAGCTGTTCACCACCATCTCTCATCTCCCCCCCCCCCATCCAAAACCATGATATTTATAAACCTCGCTAATCCACCCCAAACCATCCATCCAACAATTGGGACCATACTCTGTGCAGAGCGTTGGTGCTGCCAAAGCAGTCTCCTTGGCTATTGGGCGCAATCCTGGACGGGTTGCCACTCCAACACAGGATACCAGCAAGCTGGCACTCATTTTACCGACCTCGGAAGGATGACAGGCAGAGTCATCCCCACCTAGTATTAATTGAACTGCCGAGTGGGATTTGAATCCGAGTGATCCTAGGATCCTAAGCCCACCACCCTAACCATTAAGCCAGCACAAGGCATACCACAAACCCACCTCCTTCAAATTTCCTGCTTTCCTTCCTGAAAGTCCCTGTCGTGTAAGGACTAGAAAGTCTCTGGATTGTCCATCTTGTTTACCCCATGTACCCTGCCCCATCCAGGGCCGGATTAACCACTAGGCCCTTGGCCTACGAAAAATATTTGGCCTACAAAAATTTCTGACGACTTTTTTTTTTCAGTCGTAATTATGTGACTCGAGATGTGCAGCAAGACTGTACACACCATGAGCGAAGGCGGCTGGCACGCTGCCAGACAGTGATCGTCGACAGCGAGTGTGGGAACCATGTGATCACATCACAATCAGCCAATCATAGGCGTCGCCGCTATAGTCTGGCTGATGGGTGGAGTAACGTTCGTGCTGAGTATGAACATACTGGCACCCTCTTACTTTCCTATGAGTTATCGAGCATCCTGATGCTTGCAGTTCTTCGTTTTGCTCTTATTTGTCGTTTCTAGCTCGCCTGTTCGAAGAACAGAGAGCGATAGCGATACCCCCGGCGTGAGCGATACCCCCGGCGTGAGCATCAGCGTGAGCGTGAAAATGTTAAAGTTTTTGGTGCAAGTTATTTCCTTTCTAATGTTTTTATCTACCACACTATTTTTTACTGATTACAATATACAAATACAAATATTGCTTTAAAATGATTTGGATCAGACTTCACTGCAATGCTTTATAAAAAAATATTATTGGACTCGTCTTTTAAAAACGATAAATGTATAAACAAGCGAGCATTGGGTGGCTTTGACACCACTCTGGTTTATTCTTGACTATGGCCGACGGATATATTCGGCACCACGAAAGTGGTACTTGCAAACGCGACAAAAAGAAGAGACGTGAAACAGAAACAAAAAGACTGTCTGGATCCATCTTGAAATTTTTTTCACCTCACCAGAGTCGAGAAGAGCAAACGGAATGGGCGCATGCAGAGTCTTCTGATGTCAATGTCGAGGGATCAAGTAATCTCGCACTGTATCACATTTCGAAAGCTGATGATACCAATACCGTCGCATCGAGCAACGAGAGAAGCATTGGAACAACTGCAGCCAGTGCTGTGGCTCGTAGTTTCAATCCTGATCCTGCTGAATGGACTCTTTCCGCAGAACTCGTGGATAATTTCATCCAGAATCCTCCCTGCCAAGATAGGAACGCAGATTTTTCGTATACGGCCCGAGTGTATCCAGATAAAACACGGTATTTTCAGCGCGAACACTTTCAGCGGAAACTCACAAACGAGGAAACGGTGAACAGGGACTGGATGCTGTTTTCTCCATCAAACGGTAAACTTTACTGCTAAGTGTGCAAACTCCTATGTCCAGACGGCGATGATCACGAAAGCCATCACAGTAATTTTCGAATCGGATTCAATGATTGGAAGAATGCTTCTGCACGTCTCGCGTCGCACGAGCGTGGGACTGCTCATATTCTCGCAATCAAAAAGTCGCTCGAAATGAAGGTGACAGACAGGATTCACACATCATTTGAACAGTGGTACCTCCACGAGGAAGCTTACTGGACTAATGTCCTGAAGCGAATTGTCGCTGTAATATCGTTCCTCGCAGAAAGAGGGCTTCCATTCCGGGGCACGACTGAGCAGCTGGGTTGTGCTAACAATGGAAACTATCTTGGTTGTCTTGAAGTAGTCTCAAAATTCGATCCATTTCTCACCCAGCATCTTGAAGTGTATGGGAACAAGGGAAAGGGAAATGTATCGTACCTGTCATCAACAATATGCGACAAGTTTATCCTACTACTTGCCGAAAAAGTGAAATCTACCATCGTGCGAGAAATAAAAGATGCTAAATATTATGGTGTTTCCATCGATTCGACGCCAGACGTTTCGCATATCGATCAGTTGACGGTAATATTTCGATATGTGATGCAAGATGGTAGCGCCGTCGAAAGGTTTCTACAGTACGTCGTCATTGAGCATCACGATGGTGAATATCTGTTTGGAAAAATGCAAGAGGGACTGGAAGCCAATGGGATTGATCTCATGGATTGTCGAGGGCAGTCATACGACAATGCAAGCAACATGTCCGGTGTCTATTCAGGCGTACAAGCAAGAGTCTGTAAAATTAATCCATTGGCTCAGTGGGTACCATGTGCTGTGCACAGTTTGAATCTGGTAGGAGTTGCTGCCGCAGAGAGCTGCTTGGAAGCCGTCAAATACTTTGGACTTATTCAAGCCATGTATAACTTTATGTCAGCATCTCCCCAAAGATGGGCCATTTTAAATAAGTCACTCGATGAACGTGCCATCAAACTCAAATGTTTGTCCGAGTCTGATACGAGGTGGTCAGCTCGCGTGGACGCTTGTAAAGCGTTTTCCGCAAGCTACAAGGACATAAAGAAGGCACCAATGAAGATAGCCGAGAGCCCTAAAGACACTCCGTCAGTGAGACTGGAAGTCAAAGCATTGGCTGAGAAGATGGAACTGACCGAAACAGCAATCATGTGCGCTGTCTGGTCTGATCTACTTGGCCACATTGATCAAGTAAACAGATGTCTCCAACAACCTGGAATAAATGTCAGAGCGGTTAAGCAGCATTATGATGCCCTCGATGAATACATAGAGTCGCTTCGAAATGATGAAAGATTTGATGCATTTCAGGACCGCGCCAAAAAGATGGTCGAGTCCATCATTTACGCTGATGATAATCGTCGGGTCAAGAGGCGAAAGAAGGCCTTTGATGAAAATGACGAGGAGGAAGAAACCCCAAAATCTGGCAGGGAGAAGCGCAGAGTTGAGACGTACTTCTCCATACTCGATCGCCTTCTCACAGAAATCCATAGGAGAAGAGAGAGCGATCAGAAAATCACGGATCTGTTTGGATTCATCCCCATGGCCAACAGCCTCGACCATGATACGCTCTCTCGCAGAGCATAGAAACTGGTTTCAGCGTACCCTGCTGACGTTGAAATGGACATAGTTCAGGAAATAGAACTTTGCTTGAAATACTCCAAGTTCATCGATGCATCGAACATGCTCAAGTACATTATTCACAACAATTTGACACAGACATTCCCCAATATTTTTGTTGCCCTCCGAATATATTATTCGATGTTTGCTATGAGCTGCGAAGGTGAACTCTCCTTCAGCACACTAAAGCGCGTGAAAAATTGTCTTCGGTCGACCGTGGGGAAGGTGCGCGCGTTCACGCTCGCTCTGCTTTGTGTTGAATCTGAGTTGATGAAGCAAATCGATTTCTCCGAAGTGATCGCGTCGTTTGCCAATACAACCAAAAGGCACAAAAGAAGGTGTTTATGCAGGGTGGAAATTGAATATACATACATTCCTCCGAATTTGTTTTCTGTATCGTTTGTTTCTCAATTTCGAAGCCGAATTGGATTTTACAGGCACTTGTATATTTGAAAGTCGGACAAATCGCCATTTACCGCAGTCTGTTCCGATTAAATTTCATGTTCAAACTCGTCGTTTTGGTCACTCTTGAATTTGGCCTACGAAATCTCAAGGGCCTTGGCCTACGAAGACCTTAATCCAGCCCTGGCCCCATCCCTTTCCCTTCCACAGATATCCTCATGTCTCTGTTCCCCACAGTTTTTTTTCCTTTCCCTCTCCCACCCCTCTTGTCTCCTGCTCCCCTTGTTGTACGTTCTGTGTGTTAGCTCTCATACGAGCCTCGACAGTGTATACAAAAAAAAAATCCTTTATGGAAGATACATACGTGCAAGCTAAAACAAAAACCTCAGATGCCAGTGTGTAAAAAGTATAAAGTTATTGTTGAACCGTTTCAAATATTTGCAGGAAAGACTTGAACAGAAATGTGAGGAAACAGACAATCGCCATGTAAAACAGAATAACCAACAATAGATTATTTTCAACAACACCACAATCCTTCGTGTCAGCCACAAATAATACTATAGGGTGTTTCAAAAGTAACAGTGCACTCAATGAACCACTTGTGTTTCATGAGTTTGTTGATCCTAAAATTTAAATGTATGTACTTTCAGGTATCATTCATTGTTTATTTCCAGGTATCATTGAATTGCTCAAGTGTCTGTTGTATTTGACAATAAATACTTTTCTCTGAAAGACTCATCTTTTTGCACAAGAGGTGCTAAGTTTCAACTGCACCATTTCTTTTCAAACACCCTGTATAATCAAATTCCAAAAATAAAACAGAGAATGTCATAGAAATCATGTCAATGCCAACTCCCTCCCACCCTATCACATCAAAATCATGCACGATTATAAAATGGTAACCAAAATATGGCAGACTATTAACAATATTATGCAATTTATATTTGTTATGAGGTCATTCCTAGCATTATTGGAATTATAATTGTCTCACAATAGTTCAAGTCAGCTTTTAAATTTTTTCAACACAGTGTCCCTTGACTTCATTGCATCGACTCAATTTGTCCTCAAACTGCCGATGCCAGTAAATAATAAATTTCCAGATTTCTCCTTTAGCCAACTCATTGGACAAGTCCGTTCCTTGTCAATGGTGAATCAGCAACCACGTGGGTGGGACTTCATATTGTCAAAACTGAAAATAGTCAATGGGGACCAGGCTTGGAGGTGAATGATCAAACTGGTCCAAGCGACAGTCCTAAAGGGTGGTCTGCACAGGCAAATTGTCGTGAACGAGGAGCACACCTTTAGTAAATGTCCCTTGGCGTTTGTTCTTGATAGCCTGCCACAATGTTTGCATGAGGCTCGAGGGATTTGTACTTTTGTGAGGAAAATAGTCAATCAGCAAGATTCCTTTGACGTCTCAGAAAAATGAGGCAGTGATCTTGTGGGCAGAGGGTTTGGCGAGAAATTGATTTCGAGAAAGTGCAAGTGATCCCTTGTCTTTCCATTGCATTGATTCCAATTTGGTTTCAGGTTTCAGGATTCCAGTAGTGAAGCCAAATTTCATCACAAGTTAGCAAACGAGCAATAAAGTTGGCTGGACTTGCAATGAACAGTACAAGAATATGGCCACATGATGGCAGCTGTGACTGTCGATTGTGAGTGCTGAGATTTCAGGACACAACTTGTTGAGATCTTGGACATGCCAAAATCATTGTGGCCGATAGTGAAAATGCTGCCTCAGGAGATTCGAAGTTCTTTGGATATTTTTACAACTTCAACATGGCAATCTTCCATGGGCAACAGTTCGTCGATCAGTCAAATCAGCCCACTATCCTTACCTGAGGTCATCTTCAAGGAGTCTTGTCCATACACAAAAATCACCCACCTATGTGGCGACTGGAGAATACGAGTATGCCCTTTCTCCATACATGGCCACCATGCATTCATGGATATTTTTTCTGGAGCCCGCATCTTCTCGGCATGAAGACATACGACCTTGATGATCAACTTTATTCGGAACCATAGTTATATTATAATGTAGCAAGCTTTTGGATTATACTAAATACCTCATTTGAATATCTCGTGACTCTCATTTAAAGGTTTGAGTGTGAACGATTAACCAATTCTTCAAACTTTTTAACGCCCCTCATATCAAGATTGCAATTTAGCAATGGCCTTGGTAACAAATAATAAAGTCACATGAACGTGCACATATACACTTGTGAAAAAAACAGCACAACTGCAACAGCACAAACACACATGCACATTTTCATATGAGAACAGCAAAGCATTGCAACTTGGCCTTCAAAATGGGATCCCACAAAAAAAAGCCCTCCCCCCCCCGGAATGGAAGGGGATACTTTGAGCCCTGGGAGGACCACACTCTTCCTCCCAAAACCTTCACACGGAAATTACAACCAACACGAGAAAGCATGTAATGAAATAATTTATTGAGAAGTTTGAGAACGTATCCAGCTTGCGCAGTGGATGCTCAAAGCATGAAATGAAAGATATTGCAGGAACAAAACAAACAATCATTTGGAGAAAGTGGAGTGAGGCTGTCGGCATAAACAAGCAGAATGACAGTAGAAACAGCACATGGGATTTTTTTAGCTTTGTTTACATGTAAGCAAATTCTTCTTCATTCTTCTTCGTCTTATTCTTTTTTCCTGATATGTCGATGGCTCCCATCTGTGGATGGGTCCACCAGCTAACAGGTTATTTCAGCCTTTCCACCTAAAGTGGTGAGATTTACATTCTTGTTGTTTTTCCATTAATAAAATTGGTGATAATGGACCTTGCACAGAAATGACACGCAAGGCAAAGTCTTGAGTAGACATCAGCATTCTTTTTACATGAACTACGATTAGACAGTGGACAAATACATGCACCACATGGGACTTGAACCTGGGTTTCAAGCATCATGGGTCATTGGTTCAAATGAGAATGCTAAACAGGCCAAACTATTTAGTGTGTGTGGTGGAAAGCTTTGAGGGTTGAGGAACATCCTGCACTCCAAGCAGTCGTGGCAGTTTTATTTTACTCTTCGGCTATCCTCTGTCCACATCCTAAGAAAGATTCCCACTAATCCTACTCTAAAGGAGACCGTCTTGGCTAATTACATGGTAAGTCACTAATTGACATTGAACCATCTCATATCAAGATTGTGTGAAAATCATCACAGCTCTTGTTTGTCTACCTCGAGCTTACCTCAAAATCTCTCCTGCAATTGGACCCCAAGGGATCGGTATGTGTATCCTAAAAGCATGCGCTGCAGAAATGCAATCTGCTCTTCACCCAGGCCTCCTTTGTGGAGAACAAGTCTGCCTTTACAAAAAGGTGCAAATGTCATTGTGACGCAACAAGGGTGACAAGAATAGATCCACTTAATTTACAGATCTCTTCTATTACCAACAGCGATGGAATCCAAAATTGCAGCAGCTATTAAAAAAAAAAATACTGCTCTTCTGTCCAAGATAGAGGCTCATTGAAGAACGAGGTGACACGGTGAATTGGCAACAAACTGACAGGAGGACAGTTGAGCGACATATGCACAAACTAAGCAAGGTAAAGAAGAAACAGGAAAAGAGGAGGGTAGTGAGGAGGAGAAGGAGGAGGAGGAGGAGAGGAAACAAAGTAGCATGCAAGTAATAGGGTTTGGCCAGGCAGGGTCAATCGTCATCATAGTCATCCTCAGGCCTGTCACTATCACAACATTGCGCAAACTGAGAGATCTCCATGGCATGCTGTCCACACACAATCTAGTAGCCCCATCCCATGACAATCCCAGGTAGTGGTGCAGCAGTGGTATAAGGATATTATTACGGATCTGGAAACCACATGCATTCAAACATACAGACGTCCCAAAAGTCAATTATTCCGTTAAGTACATGTGAAGACAGGTCCCTTCCTTTTGTCCAGTGGGAGAATAAAAGATGTGCGTTGCGATGTTTTTTTTAGGTAGGTTATTAAATCTTTACATCCAACAACCATCCCATCCCCCATCACAATCCACTTCCCACCCACTGTCTACTCGCACCCTGACTTGCCGAGGCAAGATCTTGCAGCCGTTCCTTGCCGCTTCCACAAACGTTCCTTTTCAATGTTGTAACTCTTGCTCGACGAGTGCAAACACGCGTGGAGGGGGGGGGGTTCTCCCCAACAAGGCAGAGACCCCGCCCAGAAGGGGTGGATCCGTGGAGGCGCTATCCAATCAGGGCGGAAAGTGACGTCTGTTCCACCGAGCCCCCACCCCGTTCGGGGAGGTCCATAAAAAGACGACACCATCCTCAGTCTTGAGTGGAGTTCTTTGGAGGAGTGAGTTGGTGGGTGTGCGTCGTGTGTTCTGAGCTGGAGTCTGAGTTCAGTTCACTTCAGAAGGAGTTCAGCTCTGCGTGGGTCATTCGAGGGTGTTCGTCGGAGGTTTATTGGAGACGGGGCATTCATTGCTGGAGTCTGGGGCGTTCATGGAAGTTTTGCTGGGTCCTGTCCACGACCCTGACCCCCGCCCTGGGACTCCGACTACTCCTCACAAGTTCCTCCGTGGAAATGAGCCCCCACGGGTGTGACTGTGGGCCGGGCTGCACGGCCATTGGCAGGTGCCGCACCACAGAGCACCCCAAACCCTCCAACGTGCAGGTACCCCGCCGAACCGCGACCCCAGCTCATCTCTCTCCCTGGCTGCGGGGGTCCTAATAAAACACCTGGGTTTTATTTTCGTCTGTGTGTGTGTATGTCTGCGTGTGTGGCGCCGTCTCTTAAGTAGAACTCCTTAAGTGTTCATTTCTGATCATTGTGAATTCTTTCTTGTATATTCCACGATAAGTCTTGCTCTGTGTCCTTCTTATTGTAAATAAGCCATTATTAAAAATGTTCCCAGTTCGTTTCCGTCCTTTCTTTCATTGGTCCAGCATGGTTCGGATCTGAGTTTTAGCCGGGTCTTTGTTCCCGTTAATCTGCTCATCCCAGCCGGCACAGCTTTGGCAGCTCCGCTCGACTGCACCCGAATCGGAGTTGGTAGTCAGTAATTGGAACTCTACCACAGTCGGTAGAGTGACCTGGTTCGAGCAAGACGTGCCGAGGGTGTGAATCCCCAGTAGCCGAGACCGCGTGGTTACTTAGGTAAATTGGTTCCAGACAAAACGACCCTAAGCCACGTGGTCGAGATATTGGCATTCCACGGTCGGTTCAGCGACCCGCTGGCTCATGGAATTATTCGAGAGCGACGGCCTGCAATTCCGAAGAGTCTGGTGGGAATCGACGTAACTTTCCCCACCTAGCAGTCGTTCTCGCCACCGGAACTCCGGCCCACAACAATATCTTTCTTCCTTGTGTCAGGGTGTCATCGGAGGATCGGTGAATAATGATACTGCTGCATCACTGTCAGCAGAGACAGCCAAACATTTGGAACTGTATGCGATCAATTGCTGTTGTAAGCTGTGTTTACTGTACAATTTGGAAAACTGCTTGATTCGTGATGTGGTCCTGCCAAAGGATTCTCAGCATACATCTCACTGCTCCCATTGGAAAACCATTGATGTGTGTTAATAGGAGTAGTTGCTGTCGAGGTTTCACAGCCATAGCAGAAAATTGAGATTATCAGAGCTCTGTACAATCACAGCTTCAGTCCTTGTTTTGCAGGAGACTTCCAGATGGCAGGCAATGATGCTAACAAGAGCAGCATGATCGTGGATCTGACATAGAGTCTCCAGTAGAGGTTAATCGAGACCCAAGACATTCAAATTCAATGTATCTACAGTAATTGACATCTATAGCTATTGCAGGCAAGAGAGTTTCGCCCTGTGCCAGCTCACTTTTTTTTGTATACAGTCGAGGTTCATGGAAGAGAGAATTAGTATCCTGAATGGAACAGGACACAATAGGACAAAAGGAACAGTTGAGAGAGGGGGGCACCAACAGCAGAGTTGAAGGCCAAGACAGAGGGAGACTTGGACAAATAATGGGTGTAGGGAGGAAAGATACAGAAGGAAACTCTCAGGAAGAAAAACTGAAATTTGGAGGTAGGGATTGGGGTGGATTAACAAGAGTAGAAAAGCTCATGGTTTTGGATTGGGGACAATCTGATGTGGTAGTAAACGGCTGTTTTGAAGACCTGGAGGGAAGAATGAGATTGTCGAGAATGTGGAAGTTGGTTCCACAGGTGGGAGAAAACAGGAATGAATGAGTGGAGGTGAGCAATGATCCTGGATTTAGGTAGTTTCACCAGAGGGGGTTGATGGTACACTATGTGCACCCTGCAGAAACCTGGGGGAGGGGACAAAGCATGGAAAGAGCAGAGGGTGCAAGACCAGAAAGGAGACGGTATAAGAGACTACAGACTTATCTGTGATGGCATAATGATAGACCCATCGACTTGGAGTTATCATGCGAGATTCCAATCTTGAAGGCCTTGGTTTCCATGGTGTCAAGCTGAACAATGTGTGAGGTAGCGGAGCCAACCCAGAGGGAAGAGTAGTCCTCCATCAAGCTGTGGATGAAGGCCTTGTAGGTGGATAGGAGTTCAGGTGTGCCAATAAGGACTTTGTATGACAGAGAATGCCCAGTTGGAGGCTGGCTTTGGAGGCCAACTTAGATAAGTGGTGTGCCGAAGAAAGATCATGGCTGATAGTGAAACCCAGGAGTTTGAATAACCGAACTTCCTCAAGATGATTGCGAAGACAGTAGATTGGGGGGGGGGAGGATTCCAAACTGTCCTTTCAGAGAGAGATAGTGACAGTGTGAGGTTTGTCAGGATTTTAAGACATATTCAAAGTATTTGACCAGCTTGTGATTTTGGCAAGGTCTGAAGAGAGGGAAGATGCTGCAGCCTGCGGAATGTTGCAGCAGAGGTGGAGTCATCAGCAAATAGATAAAGAAGATATTCCAGAGATTCAGAAAGATCACTTAGAGCCCAAAAGTGGAAGCATGCCTGCTAAATTCCTGTTGGGGCGGCACAGTGAGTGTGTATGCTTATTCAGCAAACAGGACCACATTATCTGCATAGTCAGTCAGTGAATGCCTTATCATTTCCAAGGGAGACTCCACAACGCTGACCACCATTTTGCAATGTGCATTTCATTACATAGTCAATGGCTGGAAGGAAGAGTGTCAGCGCCAGAACACTTTGTCAAATGCCTCCATGAATTTAAGCAAGTGTCATAAGTTCCCTCAACACGAACACAGCTTTCGTTGTTGATGTAGACAGCCCAAATGGGCATGATGATCTTTGGTGGAATATCCAAGGCTTATAGAAAAAGCCACAGGCAGGTGCAATTTAGAGAGCTGAAGGCCTTCTTGATATCTGGAGAGGCTCCAAGTGTGGGACGAGTGAACTCTCTTCGTTTTTCTCTAATCTGATGCAAGG
Source organism: Eptatretus burgeri (assembly GCF_056783735.1). Taxonomy (NCBI): domain Eukaryota; kingdom Metazoa; phylum Chordata; class Myxini; order Myxiniformes; family Myxinidae; genus Eptatretus; species Eptatretus burgeri. Next base: position 58,468,398 of record NC_140963.1, on the reverse strand, counting down.
AGATGACTTGTTCGATTGTTAATCTATGTCCTATGAAACCAAACTGTTGTCTCCACTTTCTGTCTAACACATCCTAAACTTTGCTTAAGAGTATCAGGGTAAATAGTTTGGCTCCAACCAACAGGATGGTAAAGCCTCTCTCGTTGCTGCGTTTAGTTTAATTTCTTTATGTTTCCAGAAGTAGAGAATGATACACTGTAGCCACTGCTTTAGGATGGTTTCTTGGTTCCAGATGTCACAGAATAATGCAAGAAAACTGAAAATGGTAGCATGGTTGGCATTTTTTAAAAGCTCAGGTGAGATTCGACATTTATTCCTGGAACCTTCCCTCACCTGAGCCTGTGGATGGCACATTAGATCAATGCACGAGTTGGAGGTTCGGTGTTGATTTTTTCGTCAGGTGTACATGCTCTGGCAAGGGCAGTCAGTTTATCTGGTCGGTTGAGGGGAGTGGAGAAAAGATGGCTGGAGCTGTACTTTTGCCACCTTTGGAGCGAAGTTGATGTCTCAATTATGATTTCCAATCTCAGACTCATTTGAATGGCAGATGGGGCGAAGGTGCTTCTCCTCGAGTTTCTTATTGATCCTAAACATCTGCCGGGTGTTTCCAGTGGCTGCTACTTCCTCTGCTGTTTCTACTTGACCTTCAAGAAATGCATCCTTGTCTCAACAGACACATTTATCTACAAGATGAAAAGGAGATGGTGATGCACCACCTACTTGAAGTCCTCAAGGGAAGAGTGAGACAGAACAATCTTGAAAAGATAGTTCCACAGACAGACGCTAAGAGCAAAAGACTTGAGGCATACAGTCATCCAGGATTTTTGGAGTTTAACAAAGAAGGGGTTACTGAAAGGATGTGTACATCTTGGAGTTGCTGGGGAGGGTAGGAGTACCAAGACAGCAGAGGGCAAGTGACCAGAGGACCCTTCTTGTGTTCTGCTCAAATTCTATCAACTACCAATTTCGTTTATATTATTACGGTTCTCGGAACCGTATGCATACAAACATACAGTTGTCCCGAAGTTAGTTATTCCATTAAGTATATGTGTATCTAGATCCCTACCTTGTGTGTAGTGGGAAGACACTAGGGTGCGTTGCGATGTTTTTTTTTAGTGAGATTAATAAATCATTATATCCCCTCCATTACGATCCACGTACCATAGCGCTTGCAGCCCTCGGTTCGCTGGCCACAGCGCACCATTGTCCATCTGCTGTCTCTGGAAGCTCGTTTCTCGAGGCAAAATCTTCGCGTTCACTGCTCCAGTTCCTCGGCTTCCCCAAATGTTCCAATTCATTCTTCACGGGTCCAGACACACGTGGAGTGGGCGGGCTTTCCCGGCCTGGCCGAAACACCGCCCAGGAAGGGCGGACCCCATGAAGGCCCTGTCCAATCAGGACGGACGATGACATCGGCTTCGCCAAGGCCCCTCCCGACCTTGGGGATCTATAAATTACGACACCATCCTCAGAGTAGAGTGAGAGAGTCGGAGAGTTCATTGTTGGTTGAGGGAGGAAGAGGTTCGCTGGTTGGATTTGAAAGTTCGTTGGTTGGTTGGTTGTAAGAGAGCTGAAAAGACCTCTACCAGGCCTTGGTCAGGTCCTGCTCCTGTCTGCAGCCCCGTTCATACCTTGGACTCCACGCTCTCCACCCGGGCTCCTTCGCAGACAAGGTCTCCACACGTGCAGCTGTGGGCCGAACGGCACGACCTCTGTTGGGTGCCGCACCACGGAGCATCCCTTCCCTCGGAACGTTCAGGTACCAAAAGAACTGCGACCTCAGCTCCCTCCCTCCGTGGCTGCAAAAGTTCTTTGCCATTCAACTGGGTTTATTTTGTCCGAGTGTGTGTCTGAGTGTGTGGCGCCTGTCCATTAAGTAAAAACTTTAAGTTTTTGATTACTGTAATTCTTGCCTGTATTATTCTCGCGACAAGTCGGCTCTGTGTCATCTTTTGTAAGTTGCTGTAAAATTGTCGCACTACATATCTCTTCTGTCTCCTGCATAACCCACCAATAAACCTGTTCCTGTACCACATGTTTTTCCTCACCAGTGTAAATAAATGATTGTAGAAATGTTCCCAGCTCGTTTTTGTCTTTTCCTTCATTGGCCCAGCATGGTTCGGATCTAAGTTTAGCCGGGTCTTTATCCCTGATAACCTGTTCATTCCAGCCGGTATGTCCTTGGCAGTTCCGCTCGGCTGCATACGATCCGGAGTTGGTAGTTGGTTGTTGGTACTCTACCGTAGTTGGTAGCGTGATCCGGTTCGGGCAAGGCGTACCGAGGGCGTGGTTCCCCGGTAGTCGAAACCGCATGGTTAATTCGGTAAACTGATTACACCTGGCAGCAAGACCCTACGCTACGCAGTTGAGGTATTGGCGTCCATGGTCGATTAAGCGACCCGCCGCGTCGTGGAATTGTCCATGGGCGACGGCCTACAATTCCGGGAGTCTGGTGGGAGACGTCGTAACTTCACCCACCTTGTGGTCGTTCTCGCCACCGAACCCCGGCCCACAACAATCTTTTCAGGTTATAAAGCATATACATGCCCTTGCTCACAAACATGAACGCTCTTGACTCCAAACAGTAGACTTGTTGTATCTTAGACCATCTTTTTATATTCCACAGCAATATTCCCAGTCCTCTGCTCATGGTACCCATGGATAAAAAAAGACTTGTCCAATAGTTTCAGGACTTTGTACAATAAACCCTTAAATATCGCAAGTTTGAATATCGCAGTTACGACCAATTGTAGGCAACGAACCTCTGGTAGCTTGTTTCTGTTGCTGCATTTGAGCCTGGGAAGTAACTGCTGAAATCTATCTCTCCGGGTTCTTCCCCACATCTTTTGTTCTTTGTTCCTTTCATACTTATAATTTTTTTCACAATTTCCTTTATTCATTTAATTTCTTGCTTTTCTGTTCTTTGATCGCTTTCTTTATCCATCTATATAAGGAGAAGTTCATTCTTGCAGAAATGTTTCTGTAAGGCTCACTTGGCTGCGTCTGGATGGGTTTGAGGGTGTTGGAGTAGCAGCTGAAACCCAAATCCTATCCAGGTTCCTCCTGATGACTCCATCTTTGCTCTTTACTTCTTCCGGTTCCTTCTGATGACTGCAATATGGTATTTGGTCTTCCATTTTATTATGTACATCCCAATTTAGTGACAGCAGGGCTTATTTCCAACGAATTACGGTTTTTGAGCCGAGTTGTGATGGTTATCTCGCACCACGAGGCTTTTCTCGTTTCTCGCGTACCATTAATAATGGAATGGCGCCAAAGTGAAAAATTATACACAAAAGTGTTCATTTTATTATATATTTTTTAACAGAGCTGCAGTACGTTTAAAAAATATATATTGACTGATTACAAAGGAAAACTATTTAAGAGATTAATGGGGAGGAAAGGTGGGGGTGAGGGGCAAGTTTAATGGCTTCTGAACATTGAATCTGCTTCAACACAGCAGGAAACTTAATCATAAAGAAGATTTATATTTATCTTACATGTTTATTCAAATTGTGGTGTGCTTATTTTTGGTTGCCGCCCACTTTCCTCTATATTTTCTAGAAGCCCAGGAACCGAACCCCCTTTTTCATGCAGAAAATTGGTTTTAACTATCACAGTTTGGAACATTGCGACATAATCCAGGAACGTAACCCCGCGATATTTCAGGGTTTAACTTTCACTCTAATGGAAAGACATATTTGGAAACTTTCTTCGCATACTTAGATCCCATGTATGTTGCAATGGAAATACTCTTGCATTGCAATGGAATACATCAAATTGTTGTGACCGTGGAGTGTAGTAGTATCTATTCATGGACCCAACAATGTCCAAAAATAAATGGTAAACAAATATTTTTTGTGCTTCACCCTTTTCCCTCTTTGTACTGTACTTTGTACAATGTACTGGATGTCCCTAAATATTTGTTGTTTTGCGTTTCCCTCCAGTCACAGTGATGCTTGCCCCTCCCTATTTATTCATTCACTATTTGGTTTGTGCCATATTCAGCTGTTCTTATTGGTTTCGCAAGTTTTTCCATCATCCATGATAGCTTTAGAAACACGATGGCAAGTATCAAGAAGTATAGTGCAATTTTCAATTTGTCTGGGCCTTGTACCTGTGCACAAACAATGACATTCACTTATCAACCACCTTTATCTGTGTACAATCTGAAGCCTATTTCCTCACCTTAACCACCATTTGCTGGGCATTTTCCTTCTGCAATAAAACTAGCTCGCACGGAATAGCAGTGTTTTCACCTATTATTTGAATAATTGTCAAAGTATCGGTGCTACCTGCTTGGAGAATGCAAGTGCATTTCTCATATCAAATGTGGTGCTGCATTTTCTATCAATTTTTCTGTCCAGTGCAGTGTACCTAGCATTCATCCAAAGCAGAAGAGTGGAGTACTTATTTGTGAATGCCTCGTGATGATCTTTCCCTGTATCAACTTTATCGTGCCCTTCCCAGTAAGCAATCTTGTCACACCAATCTGCATCTCTAAATTTGGAATCTTCTCTGCCATTTTGTTGCTGCTGTCAATTCCTTTCTCAAAATATCTTCACAGTTTTTCTTCTTTACACTGCTTGCTGTCTGTGGACTTTGTTTTGAGGTTTGTTTGTTTTATGGCTGCTTACAATTCCACATTTGATCTTTCAAATCAACTGTGGTATCGGAATGCTGTGCAAGATGTACACACTACACAATGCCATCAGTTTCTTTATTTGCTTCATGCATTTGTTTTATTCTAAATATACATCTTCCTTGCTTTGCTGTGAATATAAATATAATGAAGAATAAACAGAAAAGCATTTTGTATTGATGGGTACTGATGTAGGAAATCTGACCTCATTACCTTTGCCAGGCTGGCAGTAAAAAGGATGCATTCAAAGAGCTCTCCCATTCGTTTTAGAAAATCATCCACATGTGGTCTCTTCAAAACATACACCTGCCACACGCAAAGGCACAAATGAGAAAATCCAGGGTAAAGCACGTTCAATATTTTGATCCCTTTTGGAGGCTCAAAGTAGACATTATGATGTAATCAAATCGACAAAGTAAAATTTTCAGTATGAAATTAAACCACCACAATCAGGATATGCATCAAATCATAAACCAGTCGAGCACCTGTGGGAAACCCCTGGGCATGGACATGTATTCAATTTATTACGCCCAAAATGTTTCAAAGTATTATGTAATTATACAGTTGGAAAAGAGTTAACTCGCTTTAAATAAACTATTTATATACACCCTGGGAACATGAAAAAACAATCAGACTACAGCTCGATGCATAACTTCAGCTTTCAGTCGCTGTACTTTTACAAAGTAATAATATGTAAACTAATTCCCCAGCAGGGAACCCTACCCTCCCTCTTCTACTCCTCCTCCCCACATCGTGTCCGACTAACTGCATTGAAAACGGATATTATAACTAATTCCCTAGCAAGGAACCCAACCCTCCCTCCTCTCCTCCCCTTCCTCTCCTCCCTCTCCTCCCCTCCGCCCAAATACATTCAAAACGGCTAATAGAATGCATTTTTGTCTAAAAATGCCAATATTTATCCGATTTTATCACTCCAAAAATTTTAACGAGAAGGTGAATTAGAGTTAAGATAAAGCCGTGAGGGGGATGGTCATAAAACTTTATATTATAGGCCTTAATTTCACTTAAAATGCATTTTTTGTCTGAAAAATGCTAATTTTTTCCCAATTTGTTTCCCGTTTTTTTTTGCAACCGAGTCTTAAACCATCTGAGCGACCATGAAAAATTAAATCAGATGTCGAATTTGAGTTAACATGAAGCTGTGAGAGAGTAAGAAAGTGCGAGTCTAACAAAAGAGGCTATGCGGAGTGAACAAAATGGCGGTGATTTGATTTTGAAGCCCATCCCTGAACTGGGAAGCCCTCCCTGAATGAACAGACCAACCGACTGGCGGAGATTATATGTGTATTGACAAGAAAACAGAGAAGGGAGCAGATATCAAAATAAATGAAACAAGAATATAAACATGTTTATCATGGTAAATAGCCAGCACTGTTGAGCCACAAAATAAGAAGTCCACCGAAACCATGTTTAGCAGTTTGGTGGTGTCAAAATGATAGATAATGAATGCAACTGTGGTCAACGTTGTGCAACTCAATTCAGCAGAAACATCCGACATGCATTACATGTAAAACAGGCAAAGACAAAGTCACCGAAGAAAAATAATAAATCACAGCAACAACACCAAGAACAACTAGGAGTGCACAGCACAACTCTAGTTGCTGCCACAATGGGACTGGGTTGGCACAGATGAACCGCCTTCCCATCCAAGTAATCGAGGACAGGCTGAAAGGCATGGCACAACCTATCCTGGATTACTTGAATGGGACTGCGTTCATTTCAACAATCCTTTGAGGAAGCAGAATCTTGTGCAGCAGGCATGCAAAGGCAACGAAGGACATGAACTGTATGCCATTACCAATTTTGTCAACGAGCTAGATCTTTGAGGGGAGGCAAAAAACGTTCAACATTTACAAGGCAATGTTGTGGTGACTTCAGTGAACCCTAACCCCAACAGTTTCATAATCCAACTTCCCATTATCCTGATTCTGCATTTCAGCTTTGTGGATGATTTTCCAAAACAAGGAAAAAAAATAAAAATAAACGGAGTGCTTTTTTTCTTCCCAGATTGGAAATTTTTTGTTGGTCATATACATAGTACATAAGCAAAAATTGGAATGTTTGACCCCATTCTCAAGTGGTCTGGATACACCCTTTGATTCACTGAAAACATCTCATGTGAGCAATGCCCTCAAATACCAGCCACGCTTTGTATTACCGATAAGGTGACGGCAATTTAGCAATGCTCAATGGATATTTTATTCTTGTGCTTTGTATGGGTGGGGAGGGAGTGGAGGAGAGGGGAGGGTAAATATCAATGGTTGAAGGTACACAGTCTATAAGATCAACTCACCTGGTGTACTGTTCCATCAATCTCCACCGGGACAACAAAATCAGCATTGGTGATGGGCTGCAGCGAAAAAAGAAACAGACGGCACATCCATTTAAATCTCTTGAACAAAAGCAGCAATGCTTGCAAAATTTCACTTTTGCTACTTTTCTCACAAGCAAAACATGTCCAAAGTAGGAGTGAAAATAGAAATGTCCAAGTTTCCTTCGTGGACCACAAGGCTTCATCTCACTTTCAAACACAAAAGCAAATCAGATCAACCAAAACAATTAATTTTTACTCTTCATACGTAAACTCATTTGGATAAACATAATTTTGACAAAACTAAAGCACAGTACAGTATCGCCAAATTTGTGGTTGGCCTTATGTCATCAGGCATTTTATAAATGTTAAAAGTGATCTGGAATGATCTCGAGACATAGAATCCGAATTTACAGAAAATGTGGTTTAGGTGCCCATTGGGAAATTTAGGGCAATCAGACATGTAGACATGCTTCTTATTGTCCATATGATAGGTCGTTTACTGGCCATGTATCTGTTTAAAGGACGACACGTATCTCAGAGAGTGAAGAGAAATACATGCAATGTTACATCATATGTGGTTCAGGGGTCCATTTTTAATGGGCATCAAATTATCGAAAAATCCTTTCATTTGGTTGTTGTTGATATTACATGGTGTGTCAAAAACCACAACGGTTAAATGCAGGAAATGAAAATTGAGGTTCATGAGAATTGTAAACGAAATGGCTGCCAAACTCGTGGTATTTACAAGAGGACCTGCAAATCTTGACGAAATTATCATTTAAACATTCCACATGAGTATTTGCACCTATGGTGAAAATTTCATGTCAATCGGAAAAGCGGTTGCAGAGAAAACAGAAAATTAGCACGGATGGACAACTTGAGAACATAATGCTTCCGGCAACTTCGTCAGTAGAGGCATAAACCGGAAAAACATTTTTCTTGAGAAAGCAAGGACTTGTCCTTCGAGGTAAATTGTAACTATAAAAAGGGATAATCCTCGCTTTTGCTAAGTAGTCCTGGTCCCAAATATGGCCATAAAGTAAATATATTTTATCGAGCCAGTAAATTCTTACAAGTCAATTCAAAATGGCCAACAAGCATATACAGAATGTACAGCTCCACTTCTGATAGATCATGGGTTCACACAACTTTCAAAGGGTTGAGCTGTCGGGTTATGCTTTTCGGACCCACGGTAAGTTGCTTGATGGAAGGTACACAATACCAACTACACATTCTGTTCCAAAGCTAAAATAAATAAATAAATAATTAAAATACACTATCACCAATGAAGATTTTTACGTTACTTTTTCGACATCGTCTACAAGATTCTTTTCGTCAGAGTCGATGCCCTCAATGCCTTCTGGATCAGTATTTTCACAGCAACTATCACCCGAGACACGGCACATTTCTATACAGGGCAGACATTCTTTGTAACAAGAGCATGATCTAGTGTCACATATGTCTCATGACAGTTGCACGTGATGAGCGCTATGATGGCTGATGGTGCAGTACCAGTTGTCAGTGGTATTGGGATCCAGCCGTTGTGCTCACGTTGCCATCCAAACTGACCAAATTTCACATCGAGCAGTGTGCAATTGTGAAAGATAGGCATTACGCCACATGTGTGCCTGGACTCGGGCCCTCAGGACGTGCTGACTAAAGGCATTAGGTGTAGGTGGAAGGTTCTCTCCCTCTGCCATATTATTGGTGAAGAGATGCCGTCGAGCTCCCTGGAGTGTGTGAGTGCTCATTCTACCGAGTTTGATAGGTCTGTTGCAAGTCCAAATTATTTAAATCCACCAATGACAATCTGGTCCTCCTCTGTGTCCAGTGATATATAAACACTCCACCATGTCCTCCTTCCAAGTCTCACAAATCTTCCAGTGGTATCACAACCACATGTCACGGTGATGACGGTACATAATAGACATCTGCCTGAAAGGCATTGTCCAATGCTATTACCTTTCATGGCTTCGGTGCCTGGTTTGACGAATGACTAACAAACCTACACAGAGAGCTCCCATTCTATTAAGACACGATTCAAGCAGTCACAGAAAAATTTTTGAAAATGTGTTATTTAACTAATTGATGGAAATTATATAAAGTGCCACATAATCCATCCAGAAATGGGACTTGCAATCAGTTACTTTGAGTGTTGGACCTGTGAACAGTGTTTCATTATTTCATATAAATTTCCCTATCCAGTCAAATAAATAAATTTGTTCACGGAAAATTCTGAAATATCTGCCAAGTATAATGATCAGTGGCCAAATAATGCATGCTCAAGGAAAGGCCCTCATAATTTATCTTGTTGATTTTACAAGTGTGGGAATGTTACCCTTTACAATAATGTGCTGTTGTTTTAAGTCATAAATGTTTAGGCTACTGACTCAAAGAATATGGGTTTCTTGTTGATTATTGAGACAATTCTTTTTAATGGGCACCTGAACCAAGACTTAATTGCCAATGAAATAGACTCGAAACACAATACCCAATGGTCCTCACACATTTTAATCAACATTCGAGTACTTAACAGCTGATCATATAGCCTTTTTACAAATCTTACAAATATGCGTCATAAATGAGCACTTAAATCAATTCCCCCCATTCTCTCCCCCCCAAAAAAAAACAAACAAAAAAAAACAATCAGGACTGGAAACATAAAACTTTGGATTCTACGTGTCAAAGTGGTCCAAGATTGGTTTTCAGATCGATTTTACCATTTAGAAAACACCCGACCCCTTTTTTAGACATAAGGAATCCCACTAAATGTCATGGCAGACATTGGGCATGTTTCTAAAAGAAACTGAGGGATACTTAACATCTCAGGTCTGCTGATAGGGACACAGGACATCCACTTTGGCACAAAAACATCTGACTTCAGGTGTAAGTGCAAAAAATAAGATAACGGTCAAAAGTATGATTAACTAACATCAGTGGCTCATTCGTTAGTTACATAGAAGTATGATTCCTACTGAGGGTGAAGGAAGCCCTTCAACAAGGCCAAATTTGGGTTTCTCTGCAAGCAAATCAAGCTGAAGTGTGGAACTTTTTCACTTGAGAAACGAATATAATGATGGGCGAATCAAAACTTACCAGCAAGATTTTTCGGACAATTGTTTTTTTTCCAAGGAAGTCGGAGAGATCAATTGGAGCATGATCATCCTCCAAGCTGTCTCATCTTAGTATAGAATTCTATCCTTGCAAGGTTCACGTAACACAAACTGCCAACTATTGTTGTGACAGCAGAGGGTGTTGTGCCAACCAGACCACGATCCGTCGGAATGTACAACGAAATGCTCGTTTCCAATGGAGGCTAGTGTTGGAATGTGTGGGTGAACGAGTTAACCAATTGATTATAATCAACTAAAAATTAACAAGAGTATGTATGCTGTTGTGGGAATCAGCTGTGATTTTAAATTCAGGTTGAAATACAACAAAATAAGAAAAAGTCAAGGAGTGTGAATACTTTCTCAAAGCACTGTATAAGACAGATGTGTGTGTGTGTGTGTGTGTGTGTGTGTGTGTGTGTGTGTGTGTGTGTGTGTGTGTGTGTGTGTGTGTGTGTGTGTGTGTGTGTGTGTGTGTGTGTGTGTGTGTGTGTGTGTGTGTGTGTGTGTGTGTGTGTGTGTGTGTGTGTGTGTGTGTGTGTGTGTGTGTGTGAGATCGTTTTCCTGAGATATGGCTGAACGGATCTTCGTCAAACTTTCAGAGGTTCATCGGTGGGAGCTTTAAACAAAACAGTACAAAAAATGTGAAAAATAATTTCCTTTTTTTTGTTTTTAAATAGTGCCTATATCATTGTAGTTATGTAAAAGGTAACACTGAATGATCCCTGACCGTATTCCTCTGTGGGTGTTGGGAAGTGTTTCAGGCCCTCACAAAAAAACAAACAAACAAACATAGACTGGGCAAAGCTGGGTACTCCCGCTATTGCTGGATAAAATCTAATCAAATCCACATACTTTAGCTGGTTCAAGTTTCTAGTGTACTGGTTTAAATCTTAGCCACCAAGAGGTAAACTGGCAGGCTATCCCACATGCAGGACCAAAAAGGTAAACTGGCAACCTATCCCACTTCAACACTAGTGCACTAAAGTTCAAGGTTAGTGCACCTTTGGTGTTCATGGCAATGTTAATGCATCTACTGATCTTTGTTCAATGATTAGTTGAATGGAAGTAGCCTGGTGTTTGATGGCTTCGTGGTTAGGGTGGCGGCTTGGGATCCTAGGGTCCTGAGTTCAAGCCCCGTTGGCCGCTGAATTAATATACACCAGGAGGTTGACTCAGCCTGTCATCCTTCCGAGGTCGGCAAAATGAGCACCAGTGTACTGGTAAGGGGGACACTGCATCAGCGGCATAGCCGCGTCCCAACCAATGATGCAACCAGCAGCCACAGGCTGCACTCGTTAGAGAGGGAGAGTTGAATGGAATTCGAAATAGGAACCTCAACTTGAAAACCCTTTTATAATCAAAACTTCTGTGATGTTAGATAACCTCGTTTACTTCTTAGCAGCTCATCAATAACCCACACTCATGTAAACACTCGACCTGGAGTGAAACCGGTTTTAAACTGGTATAAACCACTCATGCAATGAGACAGTGGTGGCACGTGTTGTGCAATTTGTGCAATTCACGTGAACCAACTCGCAATGGCAATTTTTGCAATAAAATTGATTCAATCCTGGGGGAAGGGAAATGTTGGTGAAAGAACGGAGCCAAAGTGGAAAGATTCGTCAGCACCAACTCCACAAGGAGCATTTTGAAACAGGCTCTTCTCAAAATGTTTACTTTCTGTAAGTGTCGCTTTTTAATGAGGGAGGGGAGGAGGTTACCCCTGTTCATTTGCCATCACACGAGAAGTAAGTATATTCAGTCATATGGGAGAAATATTCCTTAAAACTACATCTGATTAAAAGTACGTCTCTCTGACAGCTTGTTCTGTTGTGTTCAGGGGGGACAGGCTATTTGCAGCACCATGGTGCCAAAAAATATCTGAACCACACCCAGCCATGCTTCCTTCCTGTCACATACCAAACCAAGGCAACTGAGCTCAAGTATTCTCTCCCCAAAATAATCCCCTCCACTCTATAATAAGTACATCTTTAATAAGCCTCGACCATTCACAAAAGTCCAAAAATGTTGGCTAACCGTTTATAGAAGTTTTTTTAAAGTTTTTTTTTAAACTTACGAAAATGACCATAAAGGACAGGCAAAAATGCTAATCATTGTGAAAAATAAATCTAATCACAACATTGCACGTAAAAGTGCTCCCAAACACCTCGTGAGGACTGTTTTCAAACCCTAACCATAAGAAGGTCATGGCCTCCATCCCAAACAAAGGACATTGGAAATCCAAAGGAGAGGTGGGAAGGAAGCTGGGAAAGAAAACTTGGGGTTGAAGCCAATAATTTATGGAATCCATCACCACGTGGTTCGATACGATATATGCTCCTTCCCGTCACTGCACTCCGCCCCCCTCCTCCCTTTTCCCTCCAAATAAGGGACGACTGTGCTAATATACAGATGTTCCTACACCAAAATGGTAATCCACAACAAGAATCAACAACATTAAAACTTTGATTGGATATGATGAACAAAAAGCAAAAGTGTCATTTTGTATGGAGGAAAAAAAAAAAAAGACAAAAAAGAAACAACAAAACACTGGTGTGGAGGAATATGCAGTTTGACAGCAGGAATTAAAGCTATTGTTTTGGGGACAGGAGTTAAAAGTCAAGTTAAGATGAGAACACATCTTCCTCCACCTTTGCCTGAGGCCTATGAAGCACACAGGCACTTGCCCAACCGCATCGCTGAAGTATCGCGGGAAGGAATGGCTATGGCACTGCTAAATATAAACGCCTCTTTCCCCGAACCAAGGAATCTTCACTGTTGCAATTATTACAAAAAAAATATACAACAGAAGTTCAAGATAAGCAGTTTCACAAAATAACTTTTCTTTGTTTAAAAGGCAATATTACCAAACACAAATTTGAGGAGGTTGTTAATATCGACCTGGAAGGTAAATTTGTGGATCATAAATCATATGTCAACCTCAACATTAAAATCCAAACAAGAGCGGCAGAAGCAAACAACAACTGAATATGTTATAAACATTTCTGTTGAATGACAACAACAACAACAAAAAAAAAAAACACTTTGCAAATATTCCATTCCAAAGAAAGTCAGTTGATCGAGCAGGTTTATACAAAATACGTATTTAAAAACAAATTTAGGAATGTGAAATTAAAGCATCAAGAGTAAAACAAAATGCAGTATTTTGATGCAGGTTCCGAGAGTTCTCAACTGTTTCTGACCGTCATAATTGCAGGAACAAACACCAATTTGGAACAGAAGAATGAAGTGAATAACTCAACGTTGAATATTTCATCAACACAAGAGTGTGTACTCATTCGGTTCAGCACCGTGTTGAATCTATACGGTACGGATTTGAAATCACAAGAGCTTCAATGGAAAGCAAATGCTTCCCTACCTACATAGCAAAGACACTCAGCAATGGTAAAATTACAAGCACGTTTGAAGCTCTCAGTGTGCGATGCACGACATTTCAAGCTTAGGTTGTCTCTTGGCAAAGAGAAAAATGTGGAGTAAGCTATGCATGGACACCAGTTATGGAGACATGCCCATAAAACCTAGTCCAAATGTAGAACCAACCTGTAGTCGCAGACAGTAGCAAAACGCAACCTTGAAGGATTTTCACATACATTCCACCAATGTCTGAGCAAAGGTGTAACCGATGACAAATTTGTTGTGGTGCTGTCCAGGATAACGAAAGATTCCACAGAGTCGGCAAAGGCTGTTGAAGATGCTGTTACATTTATGCTTTCACAAGATCCTCCCACCCTCAGGCATTGCAAAAGATTTTCCGATTTCAAAAGAGAATTTTACACCATCAGCCGACACTATCTGTACGGCAATCAAGATTAGAATGGAGGAGGAAAAAAAAAATCTGCTTCGTGTTATTTTTGCATTTTAAACTGAGCAAACAAACACACTTTTGCCTGGAAACAAGAAAAATAAGGAAAAAGGAAAGCAATGAATTATCACTACAAGCAGAAAAAGCAAACGCCCGCCCTGCGCCATCTTTCCTCGGGCAGAGTGATAAGCAGTGAAGCCAAAACGCTCAACCCGACATGCCTCGGGCCACAGACTTTAAATGTCGCACGACCAAAACCTGCGCCATGCAATGCCCGAAAGTCCATCACATGTAACACGGAAAAGCATAACGTAGAAAGAAAGAAAGTATGAAAAAGCCAATTAAATACAGTACAGCAATTGGGCAATCGTTTGCTCATATTTCTCCCGACGATTTTTGGTTGTGCAACCACCGAATAAAGTGCCTCGCTGAATGCTCGCCCGATACAGAAATGTCGGTGCTGCTTATTCCTTTCCAATATCAGAAGTTTAGTCGTGCATAAGAGCCAAATGTCACATAACTCGATTGCACCTTCATGTGGAGGTTTGTGAATGACTTGAACAGATGAATGTTTGACCATCATCTTACCTTGAAAGAACTGTGCACTAAAGTCTCATCCAGGTCGATGACCACACACAGCTTCTCCCTGTCTGTAAGCTTCACTTCCGGTAGCAGAAACCTGCCAAGCGGCTGCTAGGGAAGGAGACCGATGAAAAGTGTATGAATTAAAGAGAAAGAATTAAAATATGACCCAAGGGTGCCGGCACAATTTACCTGTTAAATGGAAGCTGTAACAAAACATTATAGGCTCAGGCTTGCTACAGATTTTCAAGCACACTGAACCTATTGCTCCTGCAAATAATTTAGCTTCCAATCATATAATTAAAAAGTGTCTTAACAATACTTTCATCAAATACCATTACCAAGTTACAAGGCTGGTATTATAGTCTACCCCCCCCCCCCCAACAAAGTTATCTGGCCCGAGTTCGAATCTCGGCTCAGATGTAAACTGTTATAGTAGTGTTTACCAGACAGGAAGACACAAATTTGTGTGCCATTAAACTGGGTGTCTCGTCTACTAGCATTAGTTGTTGATTGTTAAATAACCCATGGTGCCCTTCGCAAAAAAGTAGGTGAGTTATCGCATGCACCCTGAACAAGTTACAAATCCCTGTCTGGAGTGAAGGTAGCACATTGTCTTGTATTCTTGTATGTTACTTGACAGCAGGTTACACCACTCTCTATGTTAGAGTGCGGTTGCTACCTCGACAGCAGCCTCTGTACCAAAAACAAACTGAGTAAGTGGCTCATGTTTTCATGCGAATGACCATCTATGGATGAGAAGGGCAACCTATACTGACTGCACCAAGTGGAAAAAGTGTGTCGGTAAAGGAAATAGTTAACTAAATAATATTAATACTTATTACAAACATAAATTATGGTCAATCGATAAACTCGTAAGTCTGTTTTCAGAAACAAATGCTTTTCAGGAACAAAATTACAACATAATTCTGGCCTTGGACAATAAAGAAAAATCGTTCCACTCTGAGAACTTGCTCCATTGCAAATATATATATATATATATATATATATATATATATATATATATATATATATATATATATATATATATATATATATATATATATATATATACAATTATTTTTATATACGTTTCCATGCCACAGAAACCATTTTGAAAATGGTTCCTGATCCTCTAAAAATATCACACACAAACAATTTCAGTCTTGTCCTGCAGTTATGAACTCTTATGTCGTGTCCAGAGGGTTAAGGCCCGGTCACACCTTGACGTTTTAGCCAACGTATGCCGATTTTTGAATTTTTTTTCTAAAACGCTGGCACACGTTGAATACGTTATGGGTAAGTTTTGATAACATTGAGAGCACGCTGAAAAACACTGCCATACGTCGTTGTACGTTGGCTTTAAACGTTGTACTTTTTGGTTGTCCTCAAATTTTTTCATGCTTGAAATTTCACGACGTATGTCGGCGTATGACTCACACGTTCCGCTACGCTGGCCACAAGTTGTATGCACGGTCTGCGATCGTTGACAGACGTCAACACATGCTACTTGTAAGTTAATCATAAGTTGAGACACACCGAGGTAATGTTTAGCGTACCCGAAACTTATTTCTAACCTATGATTAACGTGTTGTTGGCACGTTACGCGATCGTTGCCACACATGGACAGACGTTACTTTTAAGTTACTCATAGGCTGAAAGACGTCGGTATAATGGATCGTCCTTGCGTCAGCGTCCACGGCCACGGCCAGGACACTTATTTGCAGCATTCTTCAAACTTTTCTTCGGCATGACGAGGATGTTCACACTTCGATGTCTAGCTTGGCTATGATTCCAATTGTCCATCGGCAGCGTCTATTTAAAATAGTCGAGTTTGAGCGTTTTAACACGTTCAGAAGAAACGCTTCAAATTTCCAAACCCCAGGGTCAAAAAACAAAGGCGAGTGACAGCAATTTAAATCGTTCATTGTAAACAATGAAAATGGCTGAGTGGTACCGTTTAAAAGTCGTTGAGTGTAAAAAAAATCCAATTGTTGAGCGCAAGCATCTACTTTCAATAGTGGAGATGCAGCCATTTAATTCGTTGAGTGGCAGCCTATGAACCTACCCGTGGACACGCGGACGCAAGGACGATCCATCATAACCCACACCCTCCCCCTCACACTCACCTACTACTGCCAACATGAACAAACTACTACTAATACTAATACTAATACTAATACTAATCCTGATACTGATACTGTTACTGCTGACATGGACATCGACTCAAAAAGGACTCGAAAACACTGTTGGGTTCCCCTTTTATGAGCAGCATTTTTATATACCAATTCCCAAAACTGCTGGGAACACGTCTTGATATGGCAGTTGTAACCTAGAAACACATTCATTTATTTTTTTTTTTTGTCGACCGGAAGACGTCATTGGAATACGTCTACATACGTCGATGTGTGTTGGGACTACGTAAAGAATTGGTTCAAAGCACGTCAAACATAAGTTAGAAATAAGTTTCGCGTAAAAAAGACATTACCGCGACGTGTTTCGACTTATGAGTAGCTTATAAGTAGCCTTTGTGGACGTGTGTAAGCGTCCACATATCGTGTATAAAACTTATCCCCATCGCATGCGGAACGTGTGTCATATGCCGAGTACGTCGTAAAATTTTGAACATGTTTAAAATTTATTGACGTACTCTACTTACTACGACATATGATAGCGTACTTTAGCGTTGTACTCACGTATACCAAACTTACTCATACCGTATTCGACGTGCCCCAACGTTTTAGACATATTTTTCTTAGGTCGGCATACGCTGGCAAGATCGCCAAGGTGTGACCGCGATGTTGTCACTTCCATTTCTACGGCAGTTATGATTCGAATCGTTGTGTGTCAGCCTTTTAATAGGCTACGTCACGACATCGTCGGCGATGCGTGCAACGCGCTATGCCTAAGTTAGACTGTCGTTGGGCATCGGTTGTGTAGGCCGACAACAGGTTCAGCATTCGTTGGTATAAGTTATCTATAACACAACGAAACGTTCTGTGTCCATTACTAATATGTTATGCATACGACCAACTCGTTATGAATACGTCCGAATCTTAAAAAAAAAACATCAAAAGTTCAACGTCAGCCAGCGTTTTACATACATTTTAATACGTTGCCATCGCTGGCTAAAACGTCAAGGTGTGACCGGGCCTTTAGCCCCTACCTGGACGGATGGCCAAACAGTTCTCCCTTGGATGCTTACAGCCGAGATTCTCGGAGATTATGGCACGCGCGGGAAAGAAACAGCAAGACGCTTCACCAGGACGGGAGCACAGCACAGGAGTTTTACTCTCAAACCCACAACAGATACACGGACACAAGCAAATTGAATAAATAATGATTTAATAACCAGAAAATCAACAATTGTAATTGAAATGAATCAAGACGTGAGGGAACCTAAATTAAATTTAGGTGATTTTCACCAAAATCAAATCAATTTGTCCTTGTGACACGCCCAACCTGTCCACCAAGTTTCATCCAAATCCGTCCACAACTTTTTGAGATCATGCGATGTATCGTTTTTTTGGCCCGATCTCACAATGGTGAAGAATCACTTCAAAAAATTCTAGTCGTCGGATCAGGAAACGGATCTTCACCAAAATCTAATCAGTTCGTCCATGTCACACACCGAACCTGTCCACAAAATTTCATCCGGATCCGTCCACAACTCTTTGAGATATCCTGTACATAAACAGATAGACAGACAGACAAACAAGCAGACAAGCCGGTAGGCGATATGGGTGGTGGCTATATAATTGCATATTAGTCATACAGTTTTTGACGGATCGGGCTGAAAATTTTGACAAAGAGGTTGATTATAGTGCGCATAAAAGCACGGAAGCCGATTTTTGTTTTTTGAGGAAAAAATATTTTTCGGATTTTTTCAAAAATTTCAAAGTCCCGTTGCTGGGCAACGGTGGCGTCCATAGCAACGGTGCTCAAAAGCATACAACTAGAGCCTGGTATGAACCTACCAGTCAAGTTTCATCAAAACTGGTTGACTCCTCTTGTCTCCAGAGCTGTCCATTACATACAAACAAACAGACAGACATACAGACAGACGGAAAACCTGAGAATAAGGGTAGTCTCGCGACCACCCAAAATGGGTGAAAACATAACCTCCTTCACCTTCGGTGGCGGAGGTAACAATCCCTTTCTTATTTAAGCACTTAGGTTCGGGTCCAGGAGTGAGTTTCAGGAGCTTTAAAGTCACCAAACTGCTTAGTCACTGCGTGGGAGGGCACGCCCCAAAATGGCGCTGTGCCGCTGTCAACCCTTACATCGTCCTTACAGACGATCGATCGTCCTTACAGACGTCGATCTTCTGCTTTGCAGAATGGCACCGTCTCTTTCCCCGGATGGCTCGACACGAGGCTTTGGCGCTGGTCCCACAGGTGGGCAAATTCACCTCAGCACGAACACAAGAATCATGCGGTCTTCTTCATGCGTCAGAGGACAGCCAGCCATAATGCCCTACTCTTTCGACCACCGATCCTGCCTCTCTCGCTTCTGTCCAGCTTTGAGCCTTCGTCTCTAAGCGTGTCTCTCTCCTCCTGCAACGATGTGCCTCCCCGTTCTCTTTTCAGACACGCGCCATTCTCTTTGATCGCCTCCTTCACACCGAACTCCCTCGGGCGTTCGCTTCTAATCTCCCTTCGAGAACACGCCCATCAACCATCCACTCCGGGGACATGACTTGTTTGTACGAAACCCGGGAAGGCGGACCCTCTTGCCGGCTTGGTCGTGCAGCTCGGTTGTAATGGTTGTTGTGACAAAACCGCAACTCCTTCATGGCTGGCTTGCAAATGCAAAAGCGTAGGGGAAGGCCACAGGGGGCAATTATATACTGGGCGCATTTATCCTTAATCCCGATCTAATTAACACCGCACCACTCCCCGTGTGTTAAGTAACACTTAAGCTCACAGTTTCCATCGAGATGTCTCCGACAGTCCACGGACCAAGCAACTCTATACGATCCTATCTTTCCTATGAAATTCCTCCATGTACTCCACAAACATAACGAACATTCCCCAAAAAGTTTATTTACCATTGGAATGCATGGCCTGACAGTACTTCTTTCCTTTGCCTTTTATTGAGAGTTGGGGTACCTGATGTGAAATGATACTAATGTAAACTATCATTGAAGATATATATTTTTTAAAATAATCCCTTCCCAACCCAGATGACAGGAAAGTCCATAATGAAAAACAAGTTATCAGCCTCACCAGTTACTGAAGAGATTGGAGAGGATGCTGACATTGTGTGTGTGTGTGTGTGTGGGGGGGGGGAGATATGGAGAGATAAAGAGAGAGAGAAGGGAGAGAGAGGTTGAGAGGGGAGAGAGAGAGAAGGGAGAGAGGGGGGAGGGAGGGGGAGAGAGGGGGAGAGAGGGGAGGAGAGAGGGGGAGGAGAGAGAGGGGGAGAGAGGGGGAGAGAAGGGGGAGAGAGGGGGGAGAGAGGGGGGAGAGAGGGGGGAGAGAGGGGGAGAGAGGGGGGAGAGAGGGGGAGAGAGAGGGAGCGAGAGTGAGAGAGAGAGAGAGGGGGGGAGAGAGGGAGAGGCACAGAGGGAGAGAGAGAGGGAGAGGGAGGGAGAGGGAGAGAGAAGGAGAGATCAACTTTAATTTTGATCGTTCATTCCATCTCTACTATTAAATGTCAGTGTGTGTGTGTGTGTGTGTGTGTGTGTGTGTGTGTGTGTGTGTGTGTGTGTGTGTGTGTGTGTGTGTGTGTGTGTGTGTGTGTGTGTCCTCCATAACTCCAAAACCATGAAACCGAGCAGCCTCAAACTTTGCAGGCATACTAAGGGAACTCCAAGGGAGTGTCGGAGTGAAAATCGAGTTTTTGGGTTAATTAAAACACCCCTTTTGAAGATAATTAATGGCCTTCTTTAATTATATCATTATCAATGCGTATCATCGGATACCGCGCTATCCCTCGATGGGGTCTCAATTCACCATTTTCTTTGGCCTGCTCAACAATGCTTTGACTTGGAAACAGGCCGCAACAATTTCGTAACAATAAAGTTTTTTTTTTTAAACTTTCCTCACACATCATCAAATGCCTCATCATCGTAGCAACAAATCGATGGATACACTGCAATGCCTATAAATGCACAGAGACACCAGCGTTTGTGTCTATTACATTTCCGCACATGCCATAACATCTAGAATCTCCGAAACTAAGCCAAATTACAAAATTTAAGCTTCAGAATTGAACATAGCACCAGTTCTGACTGCTAAAAAAAGTGTCAATTTGTCCAATTCGCACATAGTTTGACAGTTCAGGTGTCACTGGGAGGTGTTTAGTATGACAGATCAGCGGTTGCGAATCGCTTTACAAGCCAGCTGTTCATTATCTACCGTTTTGTTGGAGTGCTTGCTTGAAGGCTTAAGCCACTTGGCAAGCGCTCTACAATGTTCACACTTTCACTGATTACTGTACATCGATCAAATTGAACAAAGTTCAAGGGTCACTCATTTGCATTTGGCCGCATGTTGTTCTACGGTGCGTCGGGAAGTGGCTGGCTCACTGAAAATGTGAAATCATACTTCACACCACATTTTCCCCTTTTGTAATTGATCTTCTTTCATTATATGACACAGTCACTTCGGCATTGATATATCAATCCAAATTTTTTTTTCTTTATATTATAAAAAGTTTCTATTATGTAAAAGTTCATATTATAAAAAAAGCATTATAAAAGTTTCTCCAACTGTTTGGTTGAACTACTTGATTAAGCCACTTGGTGTGCGCTCTTCAAGCTTCGATGGCGATACTGCGGTTCGATACTGGAGTTAGGAAAGCAAAACAAATGAGTTGATTACAATGAGTAAAAAATGTTTTTAGTTGTGACAAAGCAATGAATCGCCACATCAGGGCAGGCTAGCCGAGAGGTACACACACTCGCTCTAAGCTGTCTAACCTGGTTTCAAATCTGAACCCAGCTATAAACTGTCATCCCTTTCATCCCCTCTTCCTGTGCAGGCTGCAGTTCCTCAAGGTAGCGTTCTGGGCCCTGTTCTTTTTCTGGTTTTCCTCAATGATCTCTCGGACTCTCTGGAAAATCCTCTATTTCTCTTTGCCGACGACTCCACCCTCTGCCGTACCATCTGTCATCCCTCAGACCGGCAGGCAGCAGCTTCTTCTCTCACTGCAGATCTGGATAAAATCACAAACTGGTCCAACACGTGGAACATGTCTTTCAATCCAGACAAATCTCACACTCTCACTATGTCTCTTCAAAAGGACCGTTTAGAAAACCCCCCCATCCACTTTCTCAACAATCCTCTGGAAGAAGTCTTTTCTTTCAAGCTTCTGGGTCTCACTATCTGCTATGACCTTTCCTGGGAAAATCACATTTCCAACCTCGCCTCAAAAGCCAGTCGCCGACTGGGAATCCTCCGTCGTGCAAAGTCCTTCCTCGGCCCTCTTGAGTTCCTGACCACTTACAAAGCTTTTGTCCGTAGCCTGATGGAGTACTGCTCTCCCCTCTGGGCTGGTGCTCCTGCCTCCCACCTTTCTCTGCTTCACGCTGTCGAAACCAGGGCATTTAAGATCATCGGCATCTCCCGCAATGAAGCTGAGTCTTTGGGCCTCTCACTCAATCACCGCAGGTTGGTCGGTGGTCTTTCTGTCTTCTACCGACTCCTCTCCAGCCTTGCCCCCCCCTGCTCTCTCTGCGATTTGTCCCCACCACATTTCCACAGGGTGCTCAAGGTCCACCAACAACCCCCTTCTGGTAAAACTACCAAAATCACGAATCACTGCTCATCTTCACTCTTTCATTCCTCTTTTTTCCCACCTTTGGAATAAACTTCCTCACTCTATTCTTTCCCATTCTTCCCTCCAGGCTTTCAAAACAGCTGTTCACCACCACCTCTTGTCTTCCCCCATCCAAATCCTCGATCTTTTATACCCCCGATAATCCACCCAAGCCCACTTCCTTCAATTCCCCTGCTTTCCTTCCTGAAAGTCCCTGTAATGTCCATCTTCTCTTCGCCATGTTCCCCGTCCCATCCCCATCCCTCTCCCTTCCACAGTTCACCTAATGTGTCTGTTCCCCACTGTTTTGTCCCTTCCACTCCCGCCCCTCTTGTCTCATGCCTCCTTGCTGCGAGTTGTGTGTTAGCTCTCATACGAGCCTCGACCAAGGTATACAAAAAAAAAAAAAATCCCAGCATTTTACAGGCAGGGTAATTCATCAATGTGTGTGCCGTCTCTTGGATAGACGTTAAACTGGGCGTCACATCTGCCAGAATCTTCCCTCTCCTATTCTATTCTCTTCTCTTCTCTTCTCTTCTCTTCTCTTCTCTTCTCTTCTCTTCTCTTCTCTTCTCTTCTCTTCTCTTCTCTTCTCTTCTCTTCTCTTCTCTTCTCTTCTCTCTCTCTCTCTCTCTCTCTCTCTCTCTCTCTCTCTCCCAAGCCTCTCTCTCCCTCTCCCTCTCTCTTTAATTGAATCTCCTCTATGCCTAATTGTTGGTTTCAAGCAAGGCTCTTTGTAAGTTTCAGTTTTTTTGTCATCTCACAAACTGTCTTCGATTATATCCAATTTACTGAAATTTTGACTCATCTGTCCAAAGCACCTTGGACCATTGTTCCATAGTCCAATTTCCGTGTTCTTTTGTATATTTCAGCCTTTTAGTCTTGTTCTCCTTTCTTAACAGAGGTTTTCTTACTGCAACACATCATTTAAATCCCAACTTCAAAAGTAACCTTCGTACTGTTGATGGGTGGATAACGACGTCTGAGCCTTCTGCCAGTTCTTTTGTCAATTCAATGCTGGTCTTCTTTCTATTCCTCAAGGGTATTATCTTAAAGTATTGCTCATTCTTGGTAGACAGCATTTTAGTTCTTTCAGTCAAGGGTTTGTCAATTACAGATGATGTTTCTCTGTACTTGTTGATTGTGCTCCAGATACCACATAATCGAGATATTTAATTTCACTCAATGTTTTTCCTTCTTTATGCAGAAACAATTATATGGTGATCTTCTACTGAAAGTTTAGCCATTTTGTTTGAAGCTATCAGTTAATCATGATAAGTCTGTATTATGTGGTATTAAATGTAGGCTTTTAGATTTATGGATGTGTGGAGAGGAACACCTGATGTTAATGACAAGAGATATCTGACAATGACTCATCAATTAGATTTGATTGCTAAATGTGATGCATCAGTTACTACAATACTTCATATGAGCTGCTTAAATGCAGTTTACTTTGAATCCTGTGGTATTGCAACTCCCTGAGCATGTCTAAGACTTTTGCACAGCAATGCACACATGCACGCACACCCCAGTTGCGACTCTGGATTTCACCTAATTGAGTCACCACTCGGCCATTCTCGTCACGGAAGGCCGGATAAAACAACCAATAACGTAACCCAAGGTAAACTCTTTACTGTAATTGTTTCCAGAAACAAATGCTCCAAAAAAAAAAAAGTGTACAGTGGGGTCTAAATGTACGAGTCCACTTGCAGTGCCTTCAGAAGGTATTCCCACCCCTCCACTTTGTCACATTTTGTTGTTACAGCCTCAATATAAAATGGATTAAACTGAAATTTTTTGTCACCAATATACACAAAATACCCCAAAATGACAAAGTGAAAACATATTTTTAGAAATCTTTACAAGTTAATAAAAAGTGAAAAGCTGAAATGCATTGATTCAATAAGTATTCAACCCCTTTGGTATGACACCACGAATTGAGCTCAGATGCATCCAATTTACTTTAATCATCCTTGATATGTCTCCACAACTTGATTGGAGTCTCCCTGTGGCAATTCAATTGATTTGACATGAACATATTTTTACATCCCAAAGTTGACAAAGTTGAGAGTGCATGTCAGAGCAGAAGGTCCCAAAGTTGACAGTGCAAGTCAGAGCAGAAACTCCACCATGAAGTACAAGGAACTGTCCCAAGAACTCTGAGATATAAATGTTAGGAGGCATAGATCTGGGGAAGGGTATAAAACAATTTCTAGACTGTTGAACATTCCCAAGAGCACAGTGAGCTCCATCGTTAGGAAAAGGAAAGAATATGAAACGACCCAGACTCTTACTCGAGCTGGCCATCTGACCAAACTGAGCAACTGAGTAAGAAGGACCTTGGTCAGGGAGGTTACCAAGAAACCAATGACCACACTGACAGAAATAAATACTTTCTTGACTGAGATGCGAGAACCTGCCGGAGAGACAACAATCTCTGTAGCCCTTCACAAATCCAGGCTTTATGGGAGAGTGGACAGAAAGAAGCCACTCCTGAGAAAAAGGCACATGACAGCATGCCTGGAGTTGGCAAAAAGGAATGTGGAAGACTCAGAGCATGAGGCAAAAGATTCTGTGGTCTGATGACACGAAAATGGAACTCTTTAGCCTGAATGCAAAGCGCTACGTCTGGCGGAAACCAAGCACAGCTCATCACCCAGAGAACACCATCCCTAACGTGAAGCATGGTGGTGACAGCATAATGCTATGGGGATGCTTTTCAGTGGCAGGGACTGGGAGACCTGTAAGGATAAAGGGAACAATGAATGGACCCAAATACAGGCAAATCCTTCAGGAGAATTTGCTTCAGAGTGCAAAAGACCTAAGACTGTGGTGAAGATTTCGTCCAACAGGATAATGACCCAAATCATTCAGCAAAAGCAACACTGGAATGGCTTTAGAACAACATGGAAGTCCTTTTGTGATCCAGCCAAAGCCCAGACTTGAATCCGATTGAGAATCTGTGGAAAGACTTGAAGATTGCTGTTCAGACGCTCCCCATCCAACTTGACAGAGCTTAAAGGTCCCATGACACCCAAAACTTTCTGGATATTTATATATTAACTTGACCTTCCTAGTGAAGAAATCACCCATGTTTTTTTTTTAATCAAAAATGGCATAATTAGACCAATATTTCGATCATTTCTGATGCTTTTCACAACTTGCTATGCCCCGCCCCTTAAAAAAAGTTGACTTCAGCGAACCGCAGCGTTGACGTCACATGCAGAAACTCACACAGAGTGGATTGACTCGTGATCTCTAGTCTAGACTAGTCTGATAAATCAGTCGTCCGTCCGACTTGGCCGATAAATCTGACGTGCTGTAGCTTTCTTTTATTATTCTCTTTTCTTCATTGTTTTCTACTGGTGCTACATGATGACAGTAGGAATAAAATAAATAAAAATGCAACAGAACATCAGACTTATTGGACTACTCTAGACAATTGTGTCGCAAGGTGTGCTCTGCACACAAGTTTTCATCGTATCCGGACAGCGAGGTTGCTTCGTTTTATGCGCGGAGAGATACGGCCAATGACATGGGCTGGCCTTGCTTGCGATTCATTCGCCACGGAGAAACATGTCCGCTGCACTGCGCTGTGCGGTTCACGTCACCTCACTAAAATATTTCTGATATCGAGCAGTATTGCAAGTCGAATTCACATTATTGAATTACGAATAGGATTTTGTCTAACAAGTTGTTATTGCCAAATCTTCATTCGATGTCCTCCCGATCATCATGAACGCCGGGAATTTCATCGCCAGTTTCCTCTGCTTGTCCTGCTTCGGGCTCGAACTGCTAAGGCCATATTTCATTTCCAGCTGCCTGAACTTTTCATTCCCGCGACTACATTATCCGACAATTCTCCATGCGATTCAGACCAAAATCCTTCATTTCTCTCACACTCACTGTCGCCACCAGACAAATCAAAGTCCATGTTATCCATTATTCAAAACCAAATGTTCGATTTTTTTAAAGCAGAAATGAACGAAGCGATCGAGTCGACCAATCGAATGTGGAAACGCACAGAAAGCCAATAGAATCACGTACACCACCAACTCGAATAATTAATGTGCAGCCTTTGTCAAACTGCAGTTGACGTCATGTGGGTTACGCCCCTTTCAGTAGAATTTTTAGGGGTGTTCCCGAAGAGGTTTGTTTTTTTAATTCTACATTTTACAGATTGAGTATTGCGAAAAAAAACATTGTCAGATCTGAAATCACGATGAAAAACTCCTATAGGACATGTGTGTGTATATATATATATATATATATATATATATATATATATATATATATATATATATATGAAATTTCAGTACTTTTGGGTGTCATGGGACCTTTAAGCAAATTTTCAAGGAAGAATGGGAGAAAATCCCCAAATCCAGATGTGCAAAGGTGATACAGACATACCCATGACAACTCAAAGCTGTAATCGCTGCCAAAGGTGCTTTAGTGGGGCAACTTAGCTAAATATAGCATAACAATTGTGCATTTTGTGAGGAAAGCACCAAATTTGGCACACTAGTAGCCTATCATATTATTATATGAACAGATTTGGATATTGGGCCATCTCAAATTCAGCCGCTGATGGCTGTGGCAGCCATTTTCCACTGCCATCAAAAATATGAGATGGCCCAATATCCAAATCTGTTCATAATATGATAGGCTACTAGTGTGCCAAATTTGGTGCTTTCCTCACAAAATGCACAATTGTTATGCTAAGTTGCCCCACTACTTCTACAAAGTATTGACTCGGGGGGTTGAATACTTATTGACGAAAGACATTTCAGCTTTTCATTTTTAAATAATTTGTAAAAATTTCCAAAACCGTGTTTTCACTTTGTCATTATGCGGAATTTTGTGTAGATCGGCAATCAAAAAATTTTAATTTAATGAATTTTAAATTCAGGCTGTAACACAAGAAAATGTGAAAATGTCAAAGGGTGTGAATACTTTCTGAAGGCACTGTAAATCAATGCAGAGCTTTCTCAAATCTCGATTTCAAACACGAATTTATCACAATATTGAAGATGTATGTATCCAGATTCTTTAATTTATTATAATTATTTACTGACACTTTGTCTTAACAGAATAAATGAAGGGTGAATACATTTAAAACTTATGTGAGCAGTGTGACTATGCCTTGGACTGCATTACAACAATGTTGGGAAAAGATCCACTGAAACATAATCCAAAAACGAACAAGAAGGGCACTCAGTGGAGCACATACATCCGCCATGTAATGCCTGATCCATGAGAACATATCAGGCCCAACACATTTTTGAAATATCATGCTATACAGTCCTACATCGTTTTTGGCCTTATCGCTCAATGGTGAAGAATCATTTTAGAAATTAAATAATTCTCATATCCGGATCCAGATTTGGATCTTCACCAAAATCAAATCAATTCGTCCTGGTCACATACCCAACCTGTCCACCAAGTTTCATCCGAATCAGTCTTCAACTTTTTTGAGATATCGTGTTTATCTAAATCTAAATCGGTTTAGCCCTATTCCCCAATGGTGAAGAATCAGTTTAAAAATTGGGGGCTACTTCTCGGGTTAGCGTCTACGCACCAATGGGGACGTGCAGAAATGCCTTTAGGGTCTCTTGATCCAAATTTCTGGCTCCTCCTTCACCCCGGTCTCCACAAAAAGAGAGCGAATCAGGGTTTTTCATCTTTTGAGTCCAGAGTTTTTTTCTGAGCAGAGCGTCGTCGTCTACCAGTCTTGCCAAATGATAGCAGAGCTGAGAGGGCAGTGCAAAAACGAGCTCTGCGAACAGCGCTGAGTCGTTGACGGGTCATTGGCGCTCGGCTCCCATGGCGTTCCACAGTCATCATGAACAACACATTTGCAGACTCTCTTACATGCCCCATTAAGCTATACCTCATGCATCTTTCTCTCCCATCTATTCTCGTCCACTGTGGATGCACCACTGAAAAAGCAAACCGATTCGCACCTCTTCACACTTCCTCTTGCACCTCATCTGCATAATATTTTGCACCTCCCACTCACGCACCGTGGACACACCAGTTTTCTTCCCTCCTCCCCCTCCTCAGCAATTGGGTTGCACAGGTCCGTTGACCGCACCAGGTATAACAAGGTCTCTTACGCCTCAACTGCTCATCTTCTTTCGGGGCTATCTTTAATTTCCTCGGGTGTGTGTCTGCGTGCGCCTGTGATGTGTATAAAATAAGATCGTATAAGTTTACATGGGGATAGCTCGGCTCTGTGACTTTCATTTTGTAAATAGTAACTGCATTTATTTTGCCACATCCACAAATCCTTGCTTCCCCCCTGCTGCACATGCATATGAATAAACCCTTTACTGAACCACATGACCTTTCCTCGCCATTGCTGAAAATAAATTGCTTATAAATGTATCGATCTGTTAGTGTTCATCTTTTCCCCATTGGTCTAGAATGGTCCGCACACTAGTTTAGCGAGGAAGTTCTACCCTGTTAATTTGCTCTTGTTAGCCAGCGCACACTCACTGTCCCACTCGGCAGTAATCCGGGTGTGCGCTGAGGGCACGAGACCCCAATTGACCCAATTAACCCTATCCATGAGACCCACGAGACCCAAAGTAGTGTAACCCTGCCCAGATTGACAGTGCCAATCAGCATGAGTGGTTGCTTAGCAACCTACTGGTGCGCAGAGTTATCTCTGCCCAGCGTCCTCAGAACCGGGCATTTGGGAGGGACCAGAGTGCTTCACCTCGTGGCGAGCCTCAAACCCCGAGTCAGCAACAATATAATCCTCCAAAATAATAACATTCTATCCTGCATTTAGTTATTCAGACATTATATTTCACTGATAATGCAACATACATTTATGGGAAAGAAAGCAATTTTATTATTTTACACTCTGAAAAGGGTTCAGTGATTATTAAACCATCATCAGACTGTATTAGGTTTCTGCTTTCTCAAGACTATCAGCATGAAGTTTTATTCTTCTTACAGGGCACAATACATTTATTACGATCAAATAAATATTGGGTCAATCTTCAAGATTTTTTTCAAGGTTAAGGACAATAATTGTGTCAATTCCGCAACTACATGACAAGCTTTCAAAATAAGCAGGATTTGCATTTCAAAATTTAGATAGCTTCTTTCAGGTCTCCTGAGCCGTGTGGGTCGAGGAACATAGGTACGAAGAACACACCATGATACAGAGCACATGGATTATACACTATACAGTCACTTCAGTAAACAGATAACAGTACTAGTCCTTCCCCAGTGAAATGGGCCAAGAAAAACAAATAACCGGACGTAGAGAAACCGGATTTTTAAAACATTAAAAGGGAAGAAGTTAATAAAAAGAGTGGAAAGAAAACAAAACTAACATGCCAGAAAGAAAGTTTAAAAGATGTGAATGTGCAGTTTTGCCTTCACCTCAGAGATACCCGCCCTCGTGAGGGAGCCATTCTCCTCCGGAGCAGCGGGTGGCGAGGAGCTACCATGTGGTGATGGAGGCTCTGAGACGTCCGCACGAAGACAGCAAAAGAGTGAGTGTACCAAACCACGGCCCCGAGTCTTCTTCGTCGAGCCTGTACAACCTTTCGTTGAACTCCCTGCAATTACACACATCATAAAAGTGTGGATAAGCTGACAATATCACAAACCAATGTGTTATCAGACTGAGGCTTCGAAAAACTGCAGTGTGGTCATTTTAATTGGAATGCCATCGTGAATAAAAAAAACAACGGTCATCAGAACAACAAAATAGATAAATGGCAGATCAACCGGGACAGGTGCTGTCTGACCATCTTGTTTCAAAAAGTCACATCTTTTAATGCAATGACAGACCAAAGATAAATCAAATAAAACGAATACATAATTATGCTTTTGATACAACTTTATATATTTTGTGGACATGTGTAAGATGCATCCTCGTGTGTCAAAATAAACACAAATGTTAGTCGATGTACGTATTAGCAAAGCAGTGTATTTTGAAACTGTGGCAGCTCCTGAATTCACATTAGCAAAAGCAATTCTCACCACAGTTATAATCCTAAACTCGAAATGGACAGCCCTTGGAAGCCATTCGAGAAATGTTACCCAATGCTCATTACTGTCCCACTTATTCAAAAATCCATTCGCGTGCACCCAGGCTCGCAGCACATTGCAAAATCTGTTCATGGAGTAGAGTCTAAGATTGACCGATATGAAAGAACAGCATGTCATTGCTTACAAACACCACCAGCACTACCACCACCGCCACTACTCGCAATTATTTATTTTGTATCAAAATGTACGAAAAATAAGACAAGGAAGTGAGCTTTTGGACAGACAAAACCAATTACTTTTCCACCATTTCAATGTTTGAATGTTCAAAATTTTATTTTTAAACAATGATATTAAGTAAGCATTTCCCTCTTTCGCAGTTACTTTATGAAGAGGAACCAAAACAAGGTGCGATTGCATATTCATCTATCTATAATTCCAGCAATGTGTGTGTGTGTGTGTGTGTGTGTGTGTGTGTGTGTGTGTGTGTGTGTGTGTGTGTGTGTGTGAGTGTGACCGCTGTTTCTCGACAACCACTGGTCCGATCTAATTGAAACTTGCCAGATATATTGCTGGGGACCTGAGTATGTGCCTTTTCAAGGTTTGATATTAATCAGACAAGTGCTTCCCAAGTTATGGCCATTTATTTACCAAACCAATGACAAGACACGTTGTTGCGTGGGCGTGGCCGATGGGGAAGGGAAGCTCAGCCACGTTCCCCATTACGGGTTACAACGTACGGGCTTCCGGAGAGTGATGACTTCGTGAATTCTAATAATTTCTCGATTTCTTATGCGCATTGAGAGATAAACACAATGGCCCAAGTTATGATCGTTTTCATATTAGACGGTGCATAAATTTCGGTAACATCAGAGTGCTGGTATGCTCCAAACCAGGAAGGAAAATTTTTTTCTCTCTTCTCTTCTCTTTTTGTTTTTCCTTGCCACGACATTGCGAAAAGGTAAAATACGTTGGCGCTTATTGAATAATTTGGTATTAAAACTAAATTGCGAATAATCGTAACTGCGAATAATATGCGAACATCTAGGTCACACACGTGCGGGCACACGAGAGCGAAGAAACGGCCTGTGTGGTTGTTGTTTGTTGCTCGCGGTTTGAATATTTATTTATTAGGTTTTTTTTTTATTTTTTTTATTTTTTTACAGGCACGTACTCGTTTTTGTAAATGCAGTAAAAAAAATATATATATATATATACATACATATACATATACATATAAACACACACATATAAACACACACACACACATATATATATATATATATATTGTTGCAGGGTGGGGGGGGGTCAGGTGAGAAGACCACAAGGGTGGGGGGGAAGCTATGTCAGTTCCCACCAGACTCCCTGGAATTGTAGGCCATCGCACATGGAAAATTCCATGACGCGGTGGGTCGCTTAACCGACTGTGTACGCCAATAACTCAACCGCGTGACCTTGGGTCCTCCCGTCTATGGGTTAATCGGGTTACCTAATTAATCACGTGGTTTAATTACCGGGGAACACGTCCTCGGTACGCCTTGTCTGAACCGGATCACTTTTCTGGAACGGATCACTTTACCGGATCAGATGCTGCCGAGCGACACTGCCAAGGATATACCGGCTAAAAGGAACGGATCATTGGGGATAAAGTCCCGGCTGAAGTAGGATTCGGACCATGCTGGATCAATGGAAGAAAAGACAAAAACGAGCAGGGAACATTCCTAATAATCTATATATTAATACTGAAGGACCAATTTTGTGCTCCTCCTAGCGGTCGCGTCACGTTTTTCTCGGTACTGTGACCTGGACTGAAAGAAACATGGTACCTGTAAGACTGCATCGCACATAGTGGCAATAGTCAAACTTCAACTCTGAAGCAGAATAAACACTTTTCGTTTTACATTCGTTCACATGGCGACGTGTGACGTCACCGCTGAGAGGCGTCAGGACGTCATGACATCATCGGTCATTCCCTGACGTCATTACGTCTGTCGTCGACAGACAGTTACCGCTGAGAGGTGTAATTCCACTCCTCAAAAATAGCGTCTGCAATGTAAAACCCTCTTCTGCACATGCTGACTACCTCAGAATGTGAATTTTACACAAAAAATGTAACAAGAAACATTGTATCTTCTATATATCAATACTGAAGGACCAATTTTGTGCTCCTCCTCGCAGTCGCATCACGTTTTTCTCGGTACTGTGACCTGGACTGAAAGAGACTTCGTACCTGTAAGAGTGCATAGCACATAGTGGCAATAGTCAACTTTCAACTCTGAAGCAGAATAAACACTTTTCGTTGAGACGGGGGCGAGGAGTGAAGAGGCGGGGGCGGGGGATGAAGAAACGGGGGCAGGGAGTGAAGAGGGGGGGGGGGGGGTTGAAGAGACGGAGGCAGGGAGTGAAGAGGCAGGGGTGGGCGATGAAGAGACGGCGGCGAGGAGTGAAGAGGCGGGGCCAGGGGATGATGTAACGGGGGGCAAGGTAAGCAAATTTTTGGGCGGGGGTAAGCAAATTGAAAGTGGGAGATGGGGGGAAATGGGGCGGGGGATGAGTGGGCGGGGGCTGGGTGTGAATTAGGCGGGGTTGAGTGTGAGGGGGTGGACAGGGGGCGTAGGCCCAGGGGCAAGTGGGGTGGGGAATCAAGAGACGGGGACGGGGAGTGAAGAGGTGGTGGCGGGGCTGGGTAATTACATTCTTGGGCGGGGGTAAGCAAATTGAAGGCGGGGGGTGGGAAGCGGGGGGGAATGCGGCAGGGGCGGGGGATGGGTAGGAGGGGGCAAGCACGCCCTGTCCAGTCCATGTCCCTCGAGTGTGGGTGAGCTGGTGAGGGTGGTTGAATGAACGGAATCCGTCTGTGACGGGGTTTCGGCTCGTTATTATTTATTTACAAGCAGGCGAGGAAAGATATGTGGAACAGTGAAGATTTATTGGGGTGTGTTGTGCAGAGATAGAAAGAAGCGTGTGGTGTGACAATAAACAGGCAACTTACAAAAGGGGACACAAAGCAGACTTAACGCGAAAATAATAACAATAACAACAACGATCTTCTGCAGTCTTACTTGAGCAGACAGGCGACAGGACACACATACGTACACACACATACACACACACAAAACCCCATGAAGAGGGAGTATAGAACCAGGAATTGGGCACCATAAAGGAGGGAGCTTGAGTCGAGAAGGGGCGGAGTCCAGAGTGTGAGGGTGGAGTAGTAGGCGGGACCAGGTAGGCGGGTGGGGTCGACGTCGTGTGGGCGGAGACAAGGAGGAGGAGAAGAGGAGCAGGAGGTGGGTCGTAGCGGTGTCGACGAGGAAAGGCGAGAGAAATGCGGAGGAACTTAAAAGGTAAGAGGCAAGGGAGAGGGCAAGAAGGACTGCCCCGAGCTTTATCGGGCCCACAGCTTGGGGGGAGGGCCATGCCAAATCCAAACTTCATCACCTGAATCGGGCGCTTCGATTGGCCCCGACCCCTCACGTGGCCCGCCAGCCTGGGCCGGAAACCACCTCACTTCGTTTCCGGCAAGGCCATCTCAAACAGCGGCAATATTGCGCTCCGATCCCACGAGATGACATGAATCGCCCACACCGAAATTGGTATGCGAATCATCCTGCAAAAACCCCCGGGCGACCAGTCGAGGGTCCCGCATGCCTGCTCGGGCGTTCGACCACCGTCGATCAACGCGCTCGTTCCGCGCGCGCCAACGTGGACCGCACTGTACATTCCCTGGCTCGATCGCAGCCTCGCTGGCCGTAGAGACGAGAAGACGTTCACCATCCGTGGAGAATCTACTGCTGCCAGCGAGGACCGAAGGTACATAATCATGGATAAATCCATACACGTTTCACGAGCGGCGTACGTGTCTGCTTTCGAACACATTCCATACAGTGCGCGCGGTTCCGCAATTACGCACGTGGCCAGCACTCGCGTTCACACGACTCCGCTAGCGTGTGCGTGGGGTGAACACCAATATGTGTCGGATATTGAGGTTAAAAAGGAACAAGCCGCTTCTACTCGCACACTCGTATCCTGCCAAACATGGCGTGGAGGAGTCTTTATCGGCCTCCGTACGCGTTTCATGCAGCGTGGGCGTCGTGCTGGCTGTGTTTCCCATTCCGTGAAAAACACCATTCGTGCAGCCTCTTCAGAGGTATTTATTCGCGTGCCTTTTAATGCAACCGGCAATCTTCCCCAGATCATCGGAAGCTCGAGTCGACAACCCCGCACTGCCAAGCACACACGACTCGGCACTGCAGTTTCCCCACCGTGGCGCCACACGCGCTGGCCTCCACGAAGCCCCACCTTACAGCGAAGGTGCACGTGGCTGATTTACCTCAAGAATAATCAGAAAAGAAGAAGACGAGTTGGGATGAAATGAAGGAGAAAATTATTTAAGCAACCCTAGCTATTAGATTATCGCAACGCACTCCCTTGTTGTCCCGCTAAACAAAAGGAATGGGACTATCTACACGTATAATAATGGAATAACTGTCTTTGGACACCTATCTATTGTATGCATGTGGTTCTGAGAACCGCAACAATATATATATATATATATATATATATATATATATATATATATATATATATATATATATATATATATATATATTGTTATGGATGTCAGAATCCAGTCTGATGAATGCATCCACACATACAGGTCCTCAGACAGTTATTTCCTTTAATACATGTCCAGGATAGACCCATCCCCATGTTTAGTGGGATTTTAAATGAGGTGCGTTGAGGAGGGTAAAGAATAGATCCCCTCTCGTATGGGAAGCTTATTTTTTCTTGACGACAGACACATTTATGCATGATATTTCTTTCACGAACGCCGATGACCGCCTCTTTTTTTTTCAGCAACGTTTACACACATTTCTTTCACGGACGCCGAGACGCGCCCTTTTCGAGAGAACAGGTTGTCATGGTAGCGGTGCGCAAGTGGGGCGGGGTGAGCTTGGGGGGGACTCTGTGCCCGCCGAGATGGGCCGCATATACAAAAAGAGGAGGAGGTTCTCTTCTGGAAAAACCGTGCAAGCGAGGAAGCGAGCGAGTGACCGTGTGGGTGTCTAACCAGCGCCAGCAACGAGACAGTTCGTCAGTCAGTTCATCCTTTCCAGTGCTTGAGCAAGTGAGCGTGTGGTGCGTGTGTGGGTGTGAACAGCGCCGACGAGTGAGGCACGGATCAGTCACCAACGGACCGTGTGGGTCACTGGGCGTCAACAGTTTCGTGAAGTGCGAGGAGCTGCCCGTGTCGCAGCACTAGGGTCTAACCCCACGACAGACAAACTTGGTGCCCCCCCAGACATGGACTGGCGTTCAAGGCTGTTGGTGAGTGGGTGCACGGCAAGGCTGGGTGCTGGCGATGCACAAGACATGCACACACACATTTCAGGATGTTTTCACTTGACAGACGACTTATTCTGGTGAGCGAGACGACTCTTCTCCCCCCCCCCCACCTCCACCCCGAATGATCTGCTGGGTACCCTTGTCTGTGTTTAGTTGTATGTAAGTCAACCCCCGATAAGCATCTGCTCTCTGTCTCTTTACTGTCATTTTGATTGATGTGGCCTGATTAACTATTCATTTCGATTGCTTTGGAATTTATTCACTTATTTACCTCAGGAAATTAAAAGTTATTTTTATTTATTAATTTTCTCATGAATAAATCATTTTTGACTTCCAACCTGTCCGTGTTTGTCCATTCCTTCCATTGGTCTAGCATTGTCCGAACCTAGATCGACTGGGAGGTAATTACCACACATTTGACCAAAAATAGTCGGCATGCACCAGCGGTTAAAACGCTCGGCCGCCCCAATTAAAATCTAATAAAGATAAGATTGGTGCTTTGCCGAGGGTATGCTCCCTGTTCAGGTAACCACGTGACCTCAAGTTAAAGGGCATAATTAGACGGTGGACACTGGAACTCGTGATTAACTGGGTGACGTTCATGGTTCTAAAACAACCCACGTACCACAGCCTTAATTGTGAGCGGTGGCCCCAGGTCCGGCTCTTCCGAGGACAACCAAGGATTAATCCCCTTGAGTGACAAACTGGTGTCTCAGTATCCGTGGCTGTAACAATATATATATACATATATATATATATATATATATATATATATATATACATACATATACATACATACATATATAGCCTGGTGTTGGCGTAGTGGTTAGGGTAGCGGCTTGGGATCCAAAAGGTCCTGAGTTCAAGCCCCGTTGGCTGCTTGAATTAATACACACCAGGAGGTTGACTAAGCCTGTCATCCTTCCGAGGGCGGCGAAGTGAGTAACAGTGTACTGGGTCCGGTGTATGCCCCGGTTAGAATAGGTGTACCATATCCCTGTGTCGTAAGAGGCGACCAGGGTTGCGTCAGGAAGGGCATCCGGCGTAAAACCTGTGCCAAATCATTATGCGGATCATAACGGATGATCCGCTGTGGCGACCCCAAACGGGAGCAGCCGAAAGAAGAAGAAGATATACACATATATATATATATATATATATATATATATATATATATATATATATATATATATATATATATATATATATATATATATATATATATATATATACATACATATACATACATATACAGGACCAGTCAAAGGTTTGGATCACACCTCATTCAAGGGTTTTTCTTCATTTTTCCTATTTTCTACATAGTTGAATAATAGTGAAGAAATCAAAACTATGAAATAACACATATGGACTTATGTTGTAATGAAAAAAAGTGTGAAACAAATTAAAGTATATTTTCTATTTTCTATTGTTCAAAGTAGCCACCCTTTGCCTTGATGACAGCTTTGCATCTTGGCATTCACACCCTTGGCATTCTCGCAACCAGCTTCATGAGGTAGTCACCTGGAATGCTTTTCCATCAACAGGTGTGTTAATGCTTTTCCCTTAAATGTAGAAAATAGTAAAAACAAGTCTGAAGACGGCAATGGTTCACGAGCGGTTTTTGACGATGGAGATTGTTTCAGAAATCAAGGATGAGACAATGTGATAATTTTTGACCAAGTTCTAAAAATGATCAACATGATGTGGTACGGGTGACAGGTTATTAGCTGCAAAATGTCGAAAACCCGGTTTTGTTCAACAACTTTCAAAATTTGACCTTTGCATAACCTTTAAAGGTCACAAAACAATGTTGTGAACATTAAAATAAGGAAACAGGATACGTGCTACAGCTTATTGGAGTTAGTTCGTCGAAAAAGGTCGAAAACCCGGTTCGATTCCCACAACTTTGAAAAATTGACCTTTGTGAACTTTAAAGGTCGAAGGTCAAGGATTTCAAAATTTGACCTTTGCATAACCTTTAAAAGGTCACAAAACAATGTTGTGGACATTAAAATAAGGTAACAGGATACGTGTGAAAGCTTATTGGAGTTAGTTCGTCGAAGAAGGTCGAAAACCCGGTTCGATTCCCACAACTTTGAAAATTTGACCTTTGTGAACTTTAAAGGTCAAATGTCAACGATTATGACCTTTGGTGCAAAAATTCCTCTGGAACATTCCAAGAACAATATAACGTCATATAGGCGATATGGCATTTCGCACTCCTCGGATTATCCATACTTTGATGAAATCAGGGTAAAAACAAACTTGAAGGGGGCGCCACGGGCAAGGTGTTCGAGATAGAGCAAAATGGTTTCAAGACTTTAGGTGGGGAATGACTTCAAGATTATGCATAAAAAATATTATCATCCGAGCTCTCAAAGTTTGGGCGGTCGTATGATTTTTATGTCAAAATTCGCAATTTTCTAGGTTTGTGACCTTGTGACCTTGACATTGGGATGAAAATGAAAAATCTAGCTCCGTGGGGCTATGCAGGTGTCATTGGGCTAACCAAATACCGAAAACCCTGCCAGATTCGACAAACCCCCTCGGAGAAGATGGATTTTTATGTCAAAATTCGCAATTTTCCAAGTTCGTGACCTTGTGACCTTGACCTTGGGACGGAAATGAAAAATCGAGCTCCGTGGGGCTATGCAGGTGCCATTGGCTAACCAAATACCGAAACCCCTGCCGGATTCGACAAACCCCCTCGGAGAAGATGCAAATTGAAATCAGCTACCCCCTGAAAACGTTTTTTGGGCGTGGCTCCGCCCATAATGGGCGCACCACGCCCATTCTCAGGAAAACACAACTAGATCATGATATAAACCTCCCACCAAAATTTTATCAGGATTGGATCAAAACCCATGGAGCTATGCTCAAAACAGACAGACAGACAGAGACAGACAGACAGACACACAGCAATAACGAATATAGTGGTCACTTACCGACTCGTGAACTCACTGACTCGTGAACCAATAAAGAAAAACCCTTGAATGAGTCGTTGTGTCCAAACATTTGACTGGCAGTGTGTGTGTGTGTGTGTGTGTGTGTGTGTGTGTGTGTGTGTGTGTGTGTGTGTGTGTGTGTGTATATATACATACATACATATATACACACACACACACACACACACACACACACACACACACACACACACACACACACACACACACACACACACACACACACACACACACATACATATTTACATATAGAAATGCATACAAATACATATACAGCTCTGGAAAAAAATAAGAGACCACTCCAACAAAAATTTTAATCAGCATCTCTTCATGTATGGCAGCCATTCCATTCCAGTGTCTGTTGCATTCCAACACAGGCACACCTCATTCTACTTAGTGAGGTACTGATGAGGTGATCACCTGAACCGAATCTTATTTAACAAGGAAAAGTATAAAAACCACTGCTGTGGTCATTACTATCCTCTTGCAATAGGACCAGCTGGATGGCAAAACAGTGCAAGTAGTACCTCAAAAGCAATTGGAATCAAAAAAATAACTATTGACCATGCCAAAACAGTTGAAAAGAAAAGTTTTGAGTGAGGAAAAGAAGGGTTCAATTCTGGCTTTACTGGCAGAGGGATACAGCGAGTGTCGCGTTGCTTCCATCCTTAAAATTTCAAAGACGGCGGTTCATAAGAACAAGGTCAAGCAGCAGACATTGGGGACAACAAAGCTACAGACTGGCAGAGGGCGAAAACGACTTTCCACTGACCGGGATGACCATCAACTCAATCGAATGTCACTCAACAACCGTAGGATGACATTAAGTAACCTACAAAAAGAATGGCAAATGGCAGCTGGGGTGAAGTGCACGGCGAGGACGGTTCGAAACAGGCTCCGAGGGGCAGGGCTGAAGTTGTGCAAAGCTAGAAAATAGACCTTCATCTATGAGAAGCAAAAAAGAGCCAGGCTGAGGTTTGCAAAAGACCATAAGGATTGGACTGTAGAGTTAGTAAGAGTAAGGTCATAGAGTAGAGTAAGGTCATCTTACCGTAGAGTAGAGTAAGGTAGAGTAAGGTCATCTTCGCTGATGAGTCCAATTTTCAGCTTTGCCCAACACCTGGTCGTCTAATGGTTAGATGGAGACCTGGAGAGGCCTACAAGCCACAGTGTCTCGCACCCACTGTGAAATTTGGTGGAGGATCGTTGATGATCTGGGGGTGCTTCAGCAAGGCTGGAATCGGGCAGACTTGTCTTTGTGAAGGACTCATGAATCAAGCCACGTACAAAGTTGTCCTGGAAGAACACTTGCTTCCTTCTGCTCTGACAATGTTCCCCAACTCTGAGGATTGGTTTTTCCAGCAGGACAATGCTCCATGCCACACAGCCAGGTCAATCAAGATGTGGATGGAGGACCATCAGATCAAGACCCTGTCATGGCCAGCCCAATCTCCAGACCTGAACCCCATTGAAAACCTCTGGAATGTGATCAAGAGGAAGATGGATGGTCACAAGCCATCAAACAAAGCCGAGCTGCTTGAATTTTTGCGCCAGGAGTGCCATAGAGTTGCCCAACAGCAATGTGAAAGACTGGTGGAGAGCATGCCAAGTTGCATGAGAGCTGTGTTTGAAAATCAGGGTTATTCCACAAAATATTGATTTCTGAACTCTTCCTAAGTTAAAACATTAGTATTGTGTTGTTTAAAAATGAATATGAACTTGTTTTGTTTGTATTTTTGAGGTCTGAAAACACTGAATCTTTGTTGTTATTTTGACCAGTTGTCATTTTCTGCAAATAAATGCTCTAAACGACAATATTTTTATTTGGAATTTGGGAGAAATGTTGTCAGTAGTTTATATAATAAAACAAAAATGTTCATTTTACTCAAACACATACCTATAAATAGTAAAACCAGAAAAACTGATGATTTTGCAGTGGTCTCTTAATTTTTTCCAGAGCTGTATATATACATACATGTACATATGATGTGTGTGTGTGTGTGTGTGTGTGTGTGTGTGTGTGTGTGTGTATATATATATATATATATATATATATATATATATATATATATATATATATATATATATATATATATATATATATATATATATATATATATATATATATATATATATATATATATATATATATATATATATATATATACATATATATATATACATATACAGTCGTGGCCAAAAATGTTGGCACCCTTGCACTTTTTTTCAAATAACTCACAATTTTCTCAAAAACAAAAAGTTGAAATTGACAAAAGTGTTTCGTCTCCATAATTATTTTTTCACTGTTAAAATTACGGAACCTTTGTTTTTGATTCAGAACTTAATCTATCCTTTTAAATCAGAAAATAAAAAGAAATGGCATTGACAAAGTTATTGACACCCTTGACTTAATATTTGGTAGCACAGCCTTTGGACAAATTAACTACAGTTAAGCGCTTCCTATAGCCATGAATAAGCTTCCTACCCCTCTCTACTGGCAGTTTGGCCCACTCTTATTGTGCAAACTGCTCAAGTTCTCCAAGATTTGAAGAATTCCTTCTCCCAACTGCTGTTTTAAGACCTCCCCACAGGTGATCAAATGGATTTAGATCTGGACTCATTGCTGACCACTTCAGAACAGTCAAGGATTTTGGCTTGAACCATTCCTGGGTGTTATTGAGGTGTGCTTGAGGTCATTGTCCTGCTGCAGGACCCATGACCTTCGACGGAGACCCAGCTTTCTGACACTGGGTTGAGTATTGCGCTTCAAAATGCCTTGGTAATCTTATTTCATGAGACCATGCATACATTCAAGGTATCCAGTGCCAGAGGCAACACAGCAACCCCAAAACATCACTGAACCTCCTCCATGTTTGCCTGTAGGGAAGGTGTTCTTTTCTTTGAAGGCTTCATTTTGTTTTCTGTAAACATACAGATGATGTGCTTTCCCAAAAAGCTCTAATTTGATCTCATCTGTTCACAGGACATTCTCCCAGAAGGGTTTGGCTTGTTCAGGTGTGTTTTGACAAACTCCAGTCGGGCTTTCTTATGTCTCTCTCTCAGCAGTGGGGTCCTCCTGGGTCTTCTACCGAAGAACCCCCTTTCATTGAGTTGGTGACAGATGGTGCAAGTTGAAACTGTCGTACATTGTTTCTGAAGGTCAGCTTGAATCTGTTTGGCAGTTGATCGAGGTGCTTCCTCCACCATTCGAACAATCCTTCACTGCAATCTTCGATCAAGCTTTTTTCTTGCAGCCACGTCCAGTGAAGTTGGCTATCGTGCCATGGGCCTTAAACTTACTGATAACATTGCGTATAGTGGACACAGGAATATCAAGGTCTCTGGAGATGGACTTGAAGCCTTGAGATTGTCCATGCTTGGCAACAATCTTTTGTCTGACCTCCTCAGACAATTATCTGGTTTTCTTTCTTTTGTCCATGCTCATTGAGGTTCACACATTGACACAAAACAGCAGAATGACTCATTTTGTCTGTTCAAACTGGTTGAATGAGTGATATTTATATTATCGGCACCTGCAACTCACCACAGGTGAGTTCAATTCCAAAGTAAAGGAGAATGACCTACTTGAAATCTAATTATTTCTCACAACTTCTAAAAGGTGTCAATAATATTGTCCGGGCCATTTTAGGATTTCTGTGTGGAATAAGCTAAGATTTAGTAATTTTTCAGCTTTTTTTGTTTTGTTCCACTGCAAACCAAAGATGTACATATGTGGATACCAAAAGATTTTTTAATTTCAATAATTTTCTGGAAGAAATTATGCATTGTTTGAAAAAAGTGCAAGGGTGCCAATATTTTTGCCCACGACAGTGCACAATAACACCATCTGGTTCCGAGTTAATGTTATCTGATAGCAATACCAGAGTGGTATTTAACCTTGTTCAAAAAGGCGAACAGTGAAATTACTGTTAACCTCCTGTGTCGCATGTTTAAACAGAAGCTTTTAGGAAATCTGTCCTTTTGCTAA
This sequence comes from Eptatretus burgeri, assembly GCF_056783735.1. Lineage (NCBI taxonomy): Eukaryota > Metazoa > Chordata > Myxini > Myxiniformes > Myxinidae > Eptatretus > Eptatretus burgeri. The sequence continues at coordinate 58,425,829 of NC_140963.1, read as the reverse complement.
AGATCACAGCACCACTCTCCAATGTTTTTCATAAATCCCACCTCCAAAAACGAATGTGTATGTACATTTTTATGTGTATTATATGTATGTATATAGTTACGAAAATGACTTGGGGGTTAATTATGTATCAGTTTTACCTTAATGAGTGTTCACACAACTGTTTGTAAACCCCAATTAGCAACGACCAGAATTGGATGTCCAGGTAACTTCCCTGATATAGTCACCATCATATCTGTCTCTTCTCCCAATCTTCCATCCATGTAATTCTTAAATCAACCCCACCGTTATTTCATCACACATGAACATGGTGTTCTCCACATGTGCTATTTCAAGAGAAATCAAAGGCCATTATAATTAGTTTCATCACAAATTTTGCTTGTGATCATCAACAGCATACCAAAGATGTTGCACACAATCTGTGGCCATATAAACTTTACATTGTTTTTTTTTACTCCCCCTCTCCAAAATTAAACATTTGATTTATACAAATCCAGACAAGTATATCCTGCATTTGCAATTATATTTACAATACTGGTATTAAATAAATAAATAAATAAATAAAATAAAATAAAAATCAGCATTTGGCTTACAGAGTGAAGATAACCTCATATATATATATATATACATATATATATCATCCAAACTGATCTTTGTTATATCAATTCAAGAGGTCCAATGTGACCTATTTGCAATAGCAAAAAATAATAATTGAGAAACAGGAAATATTTAATTCAGAATCATTTGTTGAAGGGGTACAGTATCGTGATTATAAATAAAGCACTTTTAAGCAAGTGGTTTCAAAAGCCTAAGGGTGCAATTGAATAAGCCTGTTGTACTGAATCTACAAATTTATGTAAAGAATAGCTTTGCCACGAGCCTTAGTTGGTGTTTTAAAATTCTCCTCAGCTCATTAGTCAATTGAAGAATTAAGATAGAAGATTCAGCAATAGTTCACGTTAATGGAACCAATATGAACAACGTTTGCTGTACTTAAAATAAAAGCTCAGTAGATCACGACATGCTGGAGGCATTTAGTATCAAGGGAGATCCGAAGCATGAGAGAGTTGACCTTGTACATTTGAGTCTACCGTAAAATCCATACGCATCATGAAATAAGGGTTGGAAGTTCATGTATCCCCTACAATTATGGCTTTGTCTTGGCTCCCAGATGGTAATAAAAGCATGGTTGATTTAAAAATAAAAGAAATGTGCTGCCATTGAACTGAATTAAGAGGATGTAATTGTTTCCCCGAGTTAATGTGATGCATATAACAGGAGGGGACGATGGGTAGAGGGAGCGTAGGGTGTGCGGAAGGTGGAGGACGGTGGGGCACTGGAGGAGGTAGAGGGTGGGTGGGTGGTGAGTACATGTCAAAATGCCTTTTTTCAGGCAATATAAAATTGTATTTTACGTATGTATGTGGGCAAAAATGAAGCACAAGCTATTAATTGGAGGCAATTTGAAGGTATTTTTTTAAATGCATGCTGTTTTCAGTTCAGGTGCAGATTGGTACAACAATATGAGCCAGGGCATTTGTAATGCAATCAAGATGTAACCAAATTATGTTGTGAAATGCAACTCATAAACACAGGTGCAGGAACACCCCGATTTATGTCTCCCCCTTTTACATCATCACCTTATTAATACCACTGCTTGATTTGAGTCACCTCAACCCACACTTACGTCGCTCACAGCATCCATCCTCGTATCCGAACAAACTACTTTACGTCATGCATAAAGAAATGTACTGTACTGTACTGCAGAGTGGTTAAGAAGCAGCATAAAGGAGTTACTTTAGAAGTGAAATTCGATATTATTCATCGAATGGATGCTGGTGAATGTGCAGTTGACATTGAGGAGTCATTAAGTTTTCCTACAACTACGGTGCCCACCATCGATAAAAATGCCGACGTTCATTGCAAGTTAAGTTGATTCAACTGCTTCCAGAAGAGGTATCAAAGGTAAGAAAAATTCTAACTCTAAAATATGTGGGGTTTTTTTTGTTTTGTTTTTTAATACAGGAAATACTACCCGTCGCTTCGCTGACAGGAATACTAAGAGAAGCGAGAAAAAGAGATGGAGAGAGAGAGAGGAGGGAGGGGAAGCGAAGAGGGAGGGAGACCGAGGAGGGGTGGGGGAGGGAAGAGGGGTGGGGGAAGATAGGGCAGCGTGAGGGGAGAGGAAGGTAAGGCAGCATGAGGGGAGGGGAAGGTAAGGCAGCATGAGGGGAGGGGAAGGTAAGGCAGCATGAGGGGAGGGGAAGGTAAGGCAGCATGAGGGGAGGGGAAGGTAAGGCAGCATGAGGGGAGGGGAAGGTAAGGCAGCGTGAGGAGAGGGAAATGTAAGGCAGCGTGAGGGGAGGGAAATGTAAGGCAGCGTGAGGGGAGGGGAAGGTAAGGCAGCGTGAGGGGAGGGGAAGGTAAGGCAGCGTGAGGGGAGGGGAAGGTAAGGCAGCGTGAGGGGAGGGGAAGGTAACGTAAGGCAGTGTGAGAGGAGGGAAGGTAACGTAAGGCAGCGTGAGAGGAGGGAAGGTAACGTAAGGCAGCGTGAGGGGAGGGGAAAGTAACGTAAGGCAGCATGAGGAGAGGGGAAAGTAAGGCAGTGTGAGGGGAGGGGAAGGTAAGGCAGCGTGAGGGGAGGAGAAGGTAAGGCAGCGTGAGGGGAGGGGAAGGTAAGGCAGCGTGAGGGGGAGCGCCCGTCCAGACATAATCACCATCCGGATAGGTGCAGAGACAGAGAGAGAGAAAGAGATTGGGGGGGGGGGATGGAGAGAGACAAAGAGAGAGAGAGAGAGAGAGAGAGAGAGAGCGAGAGAGAGAGAGAGAGAGAGAGAGAGAGAGAGAGAGAGAGAGAGAGAGAGAGAGAGAGAGAGAGAGAGGTACCTCGACCTTGTAGCTAGCAACTGCCGACTGTACATCCCGATTGAGACCCAAACTGTACCATTATCGACTGTAGTAGTGTAAGGTGCTCGGCAAATGGCTTAAGCACTGAGGCAAGCACTCCAACGAAATGGTTGATGAGGACTGGCTTGGAAAATGATAGCATGCTGATTGGTAATGGCACATATCGGCAAAAAACTAAACATCACCGATTTCTGAACATTTTCACATTTCACTCCTGATTGAGTTATTTAGTCCACGTGATCCAATCCTCCAAACTCAAATGATATTTCGATGATATATTGTAATTAGTCTGTGAGAGTAGATCGTGGAAAATCGCATCATATAATGCACAAAATTGTTCCAAGCTCCAAATTTGAAAATGATAGCACTTACAAAAGTGGTGTATATAGTGGTTCGTAGGTATGAAGATCAAGCATTTGATGATATGAGTGCGGAAAGTGAAAAAAACATTTTGAGTGCTTTATTATTCACGAGCAGAGTATCTGCCCTGTCGGTGGTCTTGTTATAAACATGCAACACATTCTTCTGACGCATACCTTTATTTGGACGGTGTAAAGGCAACTGACAGCTTTGTATAGGCAAAAAATAAAAATAATAAATAACCTGGGTTACGTGCATAAAGCAAAAATATAACTTCTGCTTACGATCCAAAACACCTCACTGTATTGGAAAACGTGGGGACAAGAATACTGTCCTGTAAATAGTTGAGACTTTTAATACCCTCCCTCACCTGGAGGCGGTGCTACATGATCCACATTTACATGGAGAAGTTGCATCACACCCACCCCCTCCCCCACCCCTCCAAGACCACTGGCAAAGATAAAAACACCCCTCTACACTAATTGGGGGTCATGCTGATACTATGTAGCAAGTCTGGATTTAATTGGCCCAGAACTGCAGGAGGAGAAGCGTGACAGACAAACACAAACCCACACACTCTGGTCCATGAATTATAGTAAGGATAAACTGTTGCAGCCTGTTCCATCCAACTCAAGGCATTATTGAGTTGGTCGAACAAAATGGAAAATTAAGACCCCCAGCGAGGGAGAGCAAGGTGTCCGAGGACGCGCTTTGTTAAAGCATATAATTAAATAATGCCATTAATCATCTTCGGAAGGGGTGTTTTGATTAACCCAAACACCCAATTTTCACTCATGCAACACCTTGGAGTTTTCCTCGTATGCATGCTAAGTTTCAGGCTGCTAGGTTTCATGGTTTTGGAGTTATGATGGACACACACACACACACACACACACACACACACACACACACACACACACACACACACACACATATCTGGGGGGGGGGGGTTTCCAATATGTGTATTTGAATATAACCGTCATGAACAAAAAAAAAGTAATAGTAATACCAGAGGTAAAATGCAAAATATAAGAGGAAAAGTGGTGATGTTAGGAACACAAACACCCCCCGATATCTGGGGGGTTTTTTTCCAATATGCGTATTTGAATATAACCGTCATGAACAAAAAAAAAAGTAATAGTAATACCAGAGGTAAAATGCAAAATATAAGAGGAGAAGTGGTGATGTTAGGAACACAAACACCCCCCCCCCCATAATATTCCATTAATCATTGTAAGAAAAATTGCTTTCATTTACATCCTTTCGATATTTGTCACACTTTTCAAGAATGCATCCCCGACGTAAAACGGGGTGTCTAACAAGTAATACAAAAAAAAAAAAGATTTGTCTTTTTTCTTCGCAAAACCAACAAGTTTGTACCATATAACCGAGAAGGTGGTAAATGAAGCAATGCATGTGATTGTTTTTTTGTGCTATGATTTCACATTTGCAGAGCCACTGAACATTTATTTATCTTTATTATTTATATTTAGTTAACTAGAATAAGGCTGTGAACCTTGGCTAATGGACCCCAAAGACCTTTTCATTGAAACTCACAATAATTTAACTGGTCTAATAACAACACCAATAATTTAAGAGTGGGAGAAATACACTGGTCTGATAAACAATGTGGCTTTCTTTTCTTTGTGGCCCCAAAAGTCAGATCTGTTGCACAATCTGGTTGCATGCAACCAAATTACTTGTATGTTCACACAACTCGTTGCAAGAGCAGTTGTACAAGTGACTACTTGCAGTAAATACAGGCTCTACTTTCAGGCACTTTTCTGAGCAATTTATAACGTGCACATTTGTGATCAATTAGAATTGGTTGTTACAATCCTGACAATGCATGTTACCTAATTTCCTGTTTTAAAGAGATGACATCACAAAAATGTCGATGATATTTAAAAAAAAAATGACAAATCTAAGCCTTTATTTACACTGAATCACTTCTGCATTCATTATCACACTCAATACAACAGCAGATGAAACAACTAATGGCCAGCACTTCATCAATATATAAATAGTGAAACAATTGATGACTAAAAGAAGTAAAAGCACCACCAGGGTCAGAAATGATGTTGCAAGAGCCAACTGAATTGCGAGAGAACAATAAAATAAAACTACACACACTTATAAACATGCTCAGATGTAGATAAAAGTTAGGATCAAGTGTCCCATTTCATGAGAACGATTTGGTTACACAACTGATCGCTCACGTGTGGACCAGGAGTTATGTGATCTGCATCCTACAACATAAAAACCTTTTATAAAATGCAAAATGATGTAGGGACGTTACTCCAAAAAGTATGTAAACAAGGGAGGGATGGTATTATTTTTTGTATACAATGCCGAGGCTCGTATAAGAGCTAACACAGAACATGTATAACAAGGGGAGGAGACAAGAGAGCTGTGAGAGGGAAGGACGAAACAGTGGGGAACAAAACATTAGGAGATCTGTGGAAAGGAGAGGGATGGGGCAGGGATCACGGGGTATACAAGATAGACAGGACAGGGACTTTCAGGAAGGAAAGCAGGGAATTTGAACGAGGTGGGTTTGGAGTGGATTAACAGGGGAAGAAAACATCATGGTTTTGGATGGGGGAAGATGTGAGATGGTGGTGAATAGCTATTTCAAAGACCTGAAGGGAAGAGTGGGATTGAAGAGAGTGTGAAAAAGAGGAATGAAAGTGTGAAGGTGAGCAGTGATTCTTGAATTTGGTAGTTTTATCAGAAGGCGATTGTGGACGGACCTCGAGTGCTCTGCAGAAATATTTGGGAGGGGGGAGCAGATCACAGACATAGCAGTGGAGGCAAGGCCGGAGAGGAGACCATAAAAGACAGAAAGACCACCGACCTGTCTGCGGTGAGACCCAGAGCCAGCTTCATCGTGGGAGATACCAATCATCAAAAAATAAATGATCATGTGAATCTATCCCTACATATTTCGTTGAATAATGATTGACCACAAAAAAGAAAAAGTTACATCGAACAAACAAACGAACACATGCACAGTGTCTTGTCTAGAGACAAACAGACAAAGAAAGGAAGATGTAAGGATGGTTTCACATGAATATTTCGTGACCATCCCTACCTTGTCTACATACATTTTGGAGTAACATCCATAACAAAACCTGCAGTGTACGTGTATGAATCACATCAGACCCTGAAGAACCACAAACAAGCCCCTTTAAGACCCCTAAAACTCTTTGCAACCCCAAGACCCATTAAGACCACAAAGACCCAATGACTCCTAAAATCCTAAAAACCCTTTAATACCCCAAAGACCCTGTAGATCGAGTTACATCCTTTAGAACCCCGAAGACCCTTCGACTCCTTTCTACCCTTTATTAGACATTCACACCTTTCAGAACTTTTTAATACACTGAAGACCCCTTGGACCTTGAAACCCTTTTCATACGTTTTAGGACCCTTTTGACCTCCAGACCTTAAATTTCACCCTTTAGACCACTTTGGACACCAGACCATTTCAACCCTTTTAGACATTTTCAGACCATTGACATTTTCAACCTTCAGACCATTGACAACGAGACAATTCAGACCTTTCATTTGCTGGAATGGTTAAACCTTCAATTCTTTATTTGAAATGACATTTTACGCTTGTTACTTACAAAATCTAAAGATTTCATAAGTATATTGATGACTTCCGTCATCTGTTTGTGTGTGTGTTTGTTTGTAGGCACGATAACTCGAACGGAAGAAGCTACCAATGTCAAATTACACCACATGATTCAGGAGGGTGATGGCTAGTGCTGATTAGATTTTGGTCAAAAGTCAAGGTCACAGTGAGGTCAAACATTCGATTTTTTATGGTTTGGTACAGAATCATCGTAGAAACTTCTGGTTTGCGTCGCTACCTTCTCTAGAGACAGCTTTTATTAGACAAGGTGAGAGGTCAAGTTAACGATTTCGTAAGTACCAGTTTATGACTGCTTGTTTTAAGAATTATTTCAGGGAGATAACTCTGTAAAACTTCGACACAAATTACACGTTAGCGGATGTTGTGCATGAGTGTTGTTGCACACAAGATGGTGGTTTCCCAGCGGTTCCGTGGAGAGGTTTCTTGGTGCCGAGGTCTATAAAACGGTAACAGCTTTTGTAATGGTTAAACATTCATTTGTTTGTTTTAAATGACATTTACGCATGTTTGATGCTATGGATGAAGTTTGGTGGGTTATCCAAGTCACGTGGTGGTATTCTCAGAAACCTGTACATCATCAACTCCATGCGATTTACGAGTATGCTTTGATGCAACTTGAGAACTGTATCGCATGCATGCGTTACAAATTAGCCATACGCGTTAATCGAAGAGTTTTGTAACAACTCATAAATAATTGACGTGAAAGTAGATTTCATACATGAAGCCCAAGTTACGTCATTTGTGTACTTCTTGAGGAACTATTGTTTATATTTGCTGATTGTTAAAGCAAGGTAACCGAGATATTGTTTTATTGCAGTCAGTCACTGAAACTGAATCCTTGACTCACGTGGCATGTCAGAAAGCAAAGTTTGTACGTCATCGAGGACATGTGATTAAAGAGTGAAACTCACAGTGCATTGATATTGTCCTCGTTACACAGCAGAATGACATTTGCAATCAACCACCTTTCATTTAGTACACCCTTCCACACAAAACAAGTCCTGGTTGTTGTTTTTTTAGTTTTTTGTTTTGCCATGGTCTTAGTGGGTACTGAAAAGTGATCCCTGCCGAGACAATCAGCTGAACAGACCATGTAGGCTGTCAAATGTAGCCCAAGCGACTTTTTGAGAAGATACTCCAACTTTGAGTTTTGTATATAGCAGGTGGGACTGAGTTTTTTTTTCCCCACAGCATCCCTACATAGAAGGTGCTAATGCATTCTCTGATAAGCTAATTTTGTGTGTATACATCTGTAAATCATATTTTAAAATAAATAAACAAGCACTGTTGGGCCAATCTCCACCAAATTTTGCATGCGTGCTGGGTTCCCAGATGGAAGGGGTATTACTCGTAAATAAAGGGTATTACTCGTTTGCCTGTTTGGCACTTGCATCTGAGCATGTAGCTCTTGATACTGGCATCCTTGGTTCAAATCCCAAACATAATGTAGATTTTTCCAAAGTCTACCAGTATTCTTACAATTCGTGCAAAAGTACACCATTTTTGTTCACACGAGTCATTTATCACATTCACACACTTAAATGTCTGCACCACATGACAAACTCGATGGAGCCATCCTAATTATACATTGGCTCATCAGTCAGGGGACTTTCCACGGGCTTTCCCTTCATTACAAGTACTCACAGCACTTTCAACAGACTGAGAGAGCAAGAACCCTTTGGCATAAAGCGTGATGGATGGATGTATGCTCCTTGTAGTAATAGATATATTACCAAGGTATAAATTGTTTGGCAGTGATTTTTTTTGTTCGACCACAATAACTACCCCGAGCACTTATTGGAAGGGGGGGGGGGGTGTTTATTTGAGGCGTAGCATATATTTTTTCATATATTCCTAATGGGTAGGGCGGTGCTTATTGGAGAGGGGAGGCGTTTATTGGAGGAAATACAGTACATATGTATTAAAGAGTAAATTATGAAAAACAATGTTATTCCAGCCTTTCAGGCACCTGCAGTGGATAACTGAGTTATGTCAGGTTATTAACAGTGCCATGATCACCACCACTTTGCACTGTTGTAGTTGGGGTCAGCGGTTCATCGAAAATGTGCGAATGGAACTTTTTTGCAAATTTGGAATGTGGCCAGGGGCCTGGTACAGAATGGCCGACTATTTTCAAAAGGCAGCTTGGGATATTTACATCCACTAGCGAATGCTAGCAAATTGGACAGCAGGCATAATGCATTCTCTAAAGGACACCAACCTTTTTTTCCCCCTGCAAGAGCAAGGCTCATGGAAGAGCAAAGTTAAATTGACAGTAGGGTAGCCAAGCAACAATTGGGCACAACCACCAAGAGGATAAACAAACAGAAAAGGAGCGAGCAAGAGGAAGACATCAGCAAGTAAGAGGGTTGGATTAGGAAGGCTTAATGGGGGTAAGAATGAAGAGAGACACACCTGCCTCAAGAAGGTGGTTCATAGACAGGGGAAGCAAGGAATAAAAGAGTTGAGGTGTGCAGTTAGTTTGGATTTTGGAATCCCAACCAGGACGGGGTTACCGAAAGAACGTTGCATGCATCCTGGACTTGCGAGGGAGGATCGGAGACTTGGAGAAGAGATGGTATAAAACAGGGAGACCACTGACCGGCCTGCAACATATGAGCAACAGACATTGGGCTTTGGCCTCATCACTGGAGACCTCAATCATTTTGATTACTTTAGATGAACGACAGAATCTAGGAGAGACAGACATTATGCTGAAACACCAGCTGATAGAGGAGAGCACTACTTCATTCACCTACAGATAAAAGGTCTTGTACATTGCACGTAGCTCTAATTTTTCAAGGGAAGACTCGGATCCACAGATGATACTCAGTTTGCAGCTGGCTTTGTAGGCCAGCTTTGCAATGTGGTTGGCCCAGAAAAGATCATGGCTGATGGAAAAGCCGAGAAGCTCAAGAGACTGAACACCTCTTCCAGTGTATGACCAAGGAAATATAGAGGTGGATTTGTTTGATGATCATTACGTCCGCCACCAAAAGGTGGACAGAGGTTATGTTTTCACCCATGTTTGTTTCTCTGTCTGTCTATCTGTCTGTTTTTGAGCATGATAATTAAAAACGTTGTGGACAGATTCGGACGAGACTTAGTGGACAGTTTTGTTGTGTGACAAGGAGGAATTGATTAGATTTTGGTGAGGATCCGGACACAAGAATTATTTAAGTCATTCTTCACAAATGACTGATCGGACCGAAAACGATATACTGTTCAGTATAAGCATGACATTTCAGAGTAGTGGGGGTTATGACAAAACTTGGAGGATGAGTGGGGGAGGGGACAAGAACAAGCCAATTCGATTTTGGTCTGGGTCCTGATGCAGATCCGGCCTATCAGTGGGATACAAAATGTAAACTGTTCAGCCTGGCAGAGGAATGTGCTCTAATGAGTGCCGCTGTAGTTAATGAAATGAAATACCATGCCTATTCTCTCTCTATCGAGTGCAGCCTGTGGCTGCTGGATGCATCATTGGTTGGGACACGGCTATGCCGCTGATGCAGTGTCCCCCTTACCAGTACACTGGTACTCATTTTGCCAATCTCGGAAGGATGACAGGCTGAGTCAACCTCCTGGTGTATATTAATTCAGCGGCCAACGGGGCTTGAACTCAGGACCCTCGGATCCCAAGCCGCCACCCTAACCACTAAGCCAACACCAGGCTACCATGCCTGTAAAGTACCAGGATGAAGGTTGAAAAGTTGGGTTGGACATCAAACTCAGAGCAGACATCTCAAGGTAGCCCTTATTAGCACCATCCAGGGGTCAATACTGTACTGTATTGAAACGGTTATCAAAAAAGTAAAAATAATAATGATAATAAACTTTTACAAAACTACAGGAGACCCTCAGGAGTTTAATGCGAGGTTGAAAGCTCAGGAGATTAAATGGAGGCTGATTCACTTGGGAGATTTTTGAAGAACTTCACAACAGAGACGTGAGTGGCAGCCTTCATTTTTGTTCGTTGACCGCCTTGTAACATTTCTGGACATTCTCCATCTCCCTCCACACCTTGGAACTTCTCATGCAGTCAGGATCGTGTTCATCAAAGATGGCCATGGCTTCATTGGCCAATTTGAAACCTTTCGCCATGATCATTGTCATGAGGGTTTTCACAGGCACAACCACCTCAGGACTTGATTCTGATTATTCTTTGATGTGCTCCTCCTCCAGAGCCTCCAGAGCCATTGCTCAACCACCTGTGTGAAAGAAGCAAATCCTGAACATCATCTTCGTCGACCTCCTCAAATCCCACTTGCAGGGCCATGTCCACAATCTTGCCTTGCTTCGTTGACTTCAGCCTCTGTGAAACCTCTGAATTCAATCACTGCCTCAAGCCAGAGTTGATGGAGATGAAAATGATGGTGGGGATGAAAGTGCAGCTGGCATGCGTTCCCAATAAAGTCCAGTTTAATTGAGGTTAAACACCTGGTTTGGTGTGTAACTTCCATCGGTAATCACTGATTTGAAGACAGCTGCAAATTTTTCGGCAACAGCATGATCTGCAGCAACAGCTTCCCCAATAAACTTGAGATTGTGGAATGCATGGCGGCTCTTGAAATGCTCGAACCACCCATGACTGGCAGCAAAAGGCACTGGATCATTGGTATCTTTGGTTAGATAACCATACAAATGCCTCGCCTTCTCTTGAATGACCATTCCAGACAAGGGCATGTTCTGTTGATTCTGAATGGCCTATCGCTATCCACATGGTCAGCATCTTCTCAATAGCATCAGGCCGAGATCCTGCAGTTATGGTAACAATGACATTCGTTGTTGTCTGAGCGCTCTTACATATTTTATCATGATTGTCATGAATGGTTCTCACTGTAAAATCATAAAGTCCCAGCTGTCTTTGGATATCAATGCTGCACTCACCTCTATGGAACCAATTTAAAACATTTAATTTCACCTCGAATGAATGAGACTTTCTTGACTCCTTCACTTGATAATTATCTCCAATACCACTTGTTCCACGACTTGCAGCCATAGTTTTGGCCACTGTGAGTGAACGACTCGCTCAGAATGACAGAGCACGGTGGTGGTTGTTGTTGTTTAAGTCAATCTGCACTGTAGCGAAAACACATCAGAACACGTGTTATATGAGGGTTCCCCATATATCTCACTGAGATCAATTTCCCAAACTCTCCTTAAAATCGTTAGTCTTCAGACTGCTCCCAGTTGTTTGGTCCTAATCTGATGAACCTCATCAAAGTGGATACGCCGGCCAACTGATTCGGGCGCTCCAAGCAAGTTCTCAGGCCTATTTACCATGTTACTGAACTCCAATGGAACACCCGAGCCAGTTCCATGTGTCCGGATATCCAAAGTGGCAACCCATTTCTCGGACACAGAAACGATCTTGTACTGGGCGCTAATCGCCCGAACCCAATCTGTCCTTCATCGGACGTGTATAACTCCTATAATTAGCCATCAGAGCAACTCGAATACTCAAGAGACCATGTGGATTTATCATGTGTATCAGAAACAAAAAGGGTGGGAATACAAAATAAAAAGCAATACAATTCTTTACACCCAAAACCTATATGCACCTCCAAAGTGAATGAACCAATCAATGACAGATCCTTATCTATTTAAGAACTTAATGGGCCCCATTCGTACCTCAGTAGATAGACCAGATATATGTACAAGACTGAAAATATCGCTGCCTGCCTCTCGACGGGACACAGCTGAGTCCCAGGTGGAGGCACGGCCTTGTAGAGACCAGTTTGTGCTGTAGACCGAGCTGTCATGAGGGGAGGTAATTGGGTGCAGCCGACAGTGGGGACGTGGCGGAAGGCTCGAGCAAGCACATGCTTTGTGTTGCAAAAACACCTCTCGAGTTGCTTGCAACGTGCTTGCAGGCAGATGCTTCACACTGCAGAAAAACCCCTCCAGCCCTCCGGGCTGGCTCCTCTACCGCACACACCTTGCTCAGCTTGATGATGTGGCATCCAAGGCCTTCAACATAATTGGAATTGCCCACACTGAAGCCGAGTCGATGGGCCTATCACTTTTCCATCACAGACAGGTCAGTCAGTGGTCTTTCTGTCTTCTACCACCTTTCTAGTTTCGCACCCTCCGCCCTTTCCGTGTTTTGTCCTCCCCTCACAAACAACTCCCCCTCCTCCAAGTTCCTACAGAGCACACACGGTCCAATATCAACCCCCCTCTCATGAAACTCCTAAAATCCAAGATCACTACTCACCTCCACTCATTCGTTCCTCTTTATCCCCACATGTGGAACCAACCACCACATTCTCGTAAATCTCGTTCTTCCTTCCAGGCAGTCTTCAAGACAACTGTTCACCACCATCTCAGATCACCCACAATCCAAAACCATGATCTTCTCTACACTTGTTAACCAAATTCCCCCCCCCCCCAAACTCCCTTCCAAATTTCCAGTTTTCCCTTCCTGATTTTTCTTCTGCATCATCCTGTCCATCTCATGCATCCTGTCATGCCCCCCCCCCTCATTCTTCACCATACCCATAGTTTATCCAAGTCACCCTATATTTTATCCTTCAAACAATCAGCCTCTCTTTCCCTTTCTTTTTTGTTTAGCGTTCTCACTCTTCCAAGAGCCTTGACTCTGCATCAGGGCTGGGCGATATTGATATTTTTGCATGTCGATCATTGTCTTTCCAAATGTCGACGATCTTGCGATATATCAACATTGCGCAATCACTTATGCCAATGTAATGTAACCATCCCACGGAAGCGCTAAGGGATTCACACTAATCGATGTTTATATAACCTTAATGATAACCCACTGTGCAACAGCTCGAAGCTATAGCTGCTTATCAGCATATAATGCGTTCTGAAATTGATGTAAATACTTTTGTGTGCTCTCATTTCCAAAATCTATCAGTCATCGTCACACAAACACAACATCATGATGGGTATTTTTGAACATTAATTTCACTTTTGCAAATTGGCAAAGAAGCCTCTTATGGCTCGACTTCGTACTTAAAATATAGTGTACTACTGTATTTTAAAGTAGCCGAATGTCTCTGTCCATCCATGTGCTTGTCATGCTCTTTTTGCTGGGTCGTCATTATGGCATTATGTCTAACGCTAGGTGAGGCCTTTGTGGACATACACGCAATCCCAAAATTCCAGCACTCGATGCATCCCGTGCTTATCTGTTTCGTTAAAGTTTTTTCTTTGTTTACGATAGCCGCAACGAGATGAAAAAATTTAAACACTTTTTTTTGTTTTAATTTTGGTTATCCATCCAACTTGACACCGAAGTCGTGTTTTTTTGAAAATACCACTTGAAATTCACAGCCCTGTGAATAACAAGGACAAATGTGTCCAAGAGCAGCGTCCTAAAGGTTTTGTGGGCTAAAAAAAAAAAAAAAACCAACAACAACAACAACTTACGATATTTCGTCACGTGCCTTGATTAAGCCAATAGCGAGACCCGTCATAGTGTATTTACGAAATATAGTGTATTTACGAAATAAATAATGTATTTACGAATTTACAATACATTAAATGGAATAATCTTTAAATAGTAACGTGAACTTTTCGAAACTTTAAAGCAAATGTCCGAATATATTTAAAAGTTCATGATAGACGCTCTCAATGCGAGGATGTGTACAGGTGCTTAGTATTTAAGGACATCCGGATCGTGTTATTAAAGAGCTGAGTCCTAATATAAAGGTTTTGTCTTCACAAGAAGAAGAACAACAACAACAACAACAACAACGCCGAGCGTTTTTAGAGCAGCGTTCGCGATGCGAGATGCTGCTAAAAATAAATGAATCACCAGGGAACCATGCAGCCATAAACAACGCAGCACGAAAATGGTGAACCAAACGTAAAAATGCTATTCGATATGTTGACTAACGGTAATGATAAGGAGGTTCCAAGTAAGACTACATACATACATACATACATTTCTCAAAGTTTTATTTACCGTTTTTGTTTCCAGTTGTCGCCTTTGACGCGTGCCATCACAATTACTGCAAATAGCATCCCTACAATAAAGAGCAGTGTTTCCTGGTTTAGAGAGACCAAGTGATAATGGTGATGAATGCCGAATGATGATCTTGACAAATATTGACAATAAAACTTTGAGAAATGTTTGTTCATTCACAGCATCAAACAACATTATGGCATCCCATTTCAATCATTTTTTTATTATGGTTTGAATTTGAAACGGTAATTTGTGGACACCCTGTGTTCGAATGAAAACAATCCGAATCAAATCCCTCCATTCAAAATACTCGAAAGTACCGATAAATATCACAGTAAGAAGTCGAAGAGCGAATTTGAAAGTAAATAGGCCTACCGATGCCAAACATGGCAAGTTGAAGGTGACAAAAAACGGTTTGGTAGGAATCAAGTGTTTTTTTTTTTTTAATTTAACCCTTTGTATGCTGCAGTCTCAGACTTGTGACAAGATAAATTTAAAAAATGAAAATTTTTTTGTTTTAATTTTAGTTATCCATCTCACTTGACATCCAAGTTGTGTTTTTTTTTGCAAATACCAGTTGAAATTCACAGTCCGATGAAAAAAAAAATCAATTAAGCAACAGGGAACCATGCAGTCGTAAACAATGCAGCACAAAAAGGGTTAACCAAACATGATAAAAACACGATTGGAGAGGTTGACTAATCTGTAATTTTCAATTTCAAAAAATATTTATTTCCATATATGCCAATATATGTACAGTGAAAAAAATATATATGAAAGTAATATTTCCGAAACTTGGTGAACTCAGAAGGATACTTAATCAAAATAACACATACAGAGGCAAATATGGAGGCATATACAGAAGCCAAGGATTGTATTGATACGTTTATGGACTAACAATATAAATGATAAATTCGACCAAGACTAAGGAATGACAGAATCAAGGGAAAATGGTCAAGAATACTGTGAATAGCAAGAACAAACAGATACAAAAGAATAAAATAACAAAAAGGCAAAGAGATGCAAAAGTGAATAACAAATCAATGTGTACGAAAGGAAACTTTTGAGAATAGGAGATAAAATTTCGTTTATAAGAAGACTTAAATCGACCCACAGACACCTGTGCCATTATTACTCCATCAATACTATTCCAAAGACATGGCCCATTATAACGTAGTATATTAATAGAGTATGATGTGTGAGTAAAAGGTAGAAATGAGTCATCTTTTGATCTAGTGAAATGAGTGTTGATATCATGGACTGCTGTAAAGTAAGATGAAAAGACTTGTGGAAAAAGATTGTAGATATGCTTGCACATAAATATCCCTGTATGTAATTTATTGATGTCAAAAAGTGTCAATGTGTTGAGTTTGGTGAAAAGAGGTGCAGTGTGGTCCCATGGATGAGAAAGGGTACAGATCCTTGCAGCACGCTTTTGAATAACTGAGAGTGAGTGGAGCTGATTGTTACTAGAGCATGCCCAGACAATGTTACAATAGTTAACTAGAGAGTGCTCAATGTTAAAAGAAACGACATACAATCGATGTTTTTTGTGGAGTTCTACTGGAGCTTTCTGATATGGAATGTGATACACGAAAATGATCATTATCTCCTGAGTTGATTAGTCTCATTAACAACAAAGAACCCAGAAGAATCCCCATGTTTTAAACACACGCCCCATTTTGGTTCTACAAAACAGCTTAATAGGTCCTTCCACGGCATGCATTCTAATTACAAAATAAATAACAAAAACAATGATAACATTGTAACAAAGCCTATATCAATTAATACTAATAACATTAACAATAATAACAATAACGAATGTATAATCCCCACCCTGCCCCAAACACATTTGGGCTTGGCGAAAGGCAAGCTAATACTCAAGCAGTACAGCAGGCAGGTACGCAACAAGGCCGTGAAGACCAATTGAAAAGTTGGTCCAATGGACGAACGAGCCCACTGTTTCTTAATAAATCAATGAAAATACGTCTCAAACTCTTCATGTTTACAACACCGCACATTACTTTTCCCATTATCGAATGTGCCGATAGAGACATTCCTGCAGCCATGCCGCCACTAGCCCCTCCTCACTCGGCTGTCAATGGCCAGTAGCCTAGTTTCTGGGTAGAGCAATCTGCCTTGACCTTATACCCAGATCGTGCTAGAGGTACAGGACTGATGGTGGTCAGTTTTCTCCACCTAAACTAGCACCTGATGGTCTGTCAGACCTTTTAAAGCCAC
Source organism: Eptatretus burgeri (assembly GCF_056783735.1). Classification (NCBI taxonomy): domain Eukaryota; kingdom Metazoa; phylum Chordata; class Myxini; order Myxiniformes; family Myxinidae; genus Eptatretus; species Eptatretus burgeri. The sequence continues at coordinate 58,408,727 of NC_140963.1, read as the reverse complement.
ATAAAAGACAGATTACGAAGGGATAAAGCACTAAAAATGGTGTGAAGGGATAGTGGTTTTAGACACGCACATGTAGTGAGGGAATACAGCAGCTTTCTACACATATCCTATATCACAATTAAATTACCTAATGCTTATGCTAATACATTCACTATGGGAAACAATTAGTGCTCCACAACGCAAAGTTACCCCCTAGAAGGCATTCCCACAGAAACATATTATTGAAAGTAACATGTTCAATCACAAACATATTATATAGCCTGGTGTTGGCGCAGTGGTTAGGGCAGCGGCTTGGGATCCAAAAGGTCCTGAGTTCAAGCCTCGTTGCGCCACTGAATTAATACACCAGGGGGTTGACTCAGCCTGTCATCCTTCCGAGGTCGGCGAAGTGAGTACCAGTGTACTGGGCCGGTGTATACCCTGGTTAAAATAGGTGTACCATATCCCTGTGTGTCATAAGAGGCGACCAGGGTTGCGTCAGGAAGGGCATCCGGCGTAAAACATGTGCCAAATCACTATGCGGATCATGCGGATGATCCGCTGTGGCGACCCTTAAGGGAGCAGCCGAAAGAAGAAGAAGATGTTCAATCACAAACATGCTGCAGAGATCTGCCAACTTTCCTTTCAAAAATATGATAACATTATGAGAGATTATCCATTACGATTAAGGATGCTATTTAAAGTCAGACTTGCAGACTTGACAGTTCTTTGTTATAATCCAAAGAAAAGTTTCAGCTGAAAGAAAGTCAACCTGGAAAGACCTTGTAGAGTCGCAAGGGCTAACTGCTGAAACCATTCAATTGTGTTATCCAAATCAATTATTTAAGACAGCAGACTGCTTAAAAGGATATATAAATTTTGCGATGACCCTTGCAAAGAGAGCTAAGGAAAATCAAATAGGATAAATATAGGGCAAAAAACAGAAAGAAACAAAACTGAGTTTTCGGATGAACTCGGTTTAAGACAAGAAACCATGCAAGTTCCCCCCTTTTTAAGGGAGGTACAATACATATAAATAACTGAATAACTGAAATAACTGAAAAACAGCTTCAACTGGCTAATCATGAGCTTCACCACAGTTAAGCTGCCATCATAGCATGCTTTGTGGTACCCAGTTTGTCAAGAAAAAGGAAGGGGTTAGGACAACCAAATAACATCTATAAAAAATAGTAATTTTTTTTTTAAATGGAGGTATCACACTTTGAAAAACTGATATCGTATTAAGAAGAACCGCAAAATTTTAGGAACTGGTTAAAAAAAAAAAAATTCTTTTTTGGATGAATGGAAGAAGAGAAAGAACAACCTCAGACAGTAACAGGTAACCCAAAAAGAAAATCAAAATTCATGAAACAATGTCATGATGCAATACCGTAAATGGCAAGAAGAACTTGATGAATTATTAAAAAAGCAAAGAATTGAATACAGAGTCGAGGCTCGTGGAAGAGCTGGAACACTGAATGGATGAGGATGCAACAGAACAAAAGCAACAGTACAAGTAGAGAGATGGGGGAAACACCAACAACAGAGATGAAGGACAAAATAGAGGGAAACTTGCACAAAAAAGTATGTGATAAAGAATGAGGGTTCGGGGAGGATGCACAGGGTGGACAAGATGAAGAAAAGATCATGGTTTGAGTGGGGAATGATCTGAAATAGTGATGAACAGCTATCTTGAAGACTTGGAAGGAAGAGCAAGATTGAAAAGAATGTTGTTGCTGGTTTCTTAGGTGACAAAAAAGAACAAAAAATGAGTGGAGGTGAACAGTAATTCTGGATTTTGGGAGTTTCACCAGAAGGGAGTTGATGGTGGATTGTTTGCACCTTGCACAAACCTTGAGAGGGGGGGGGACAAAGCATGGAAAGAGCAGAGAGTGCAAGACCAGAGAGGACAGAGACCACTGACCTATCTGCGATGGGAAGGTAATCGGCCCATAGACACCAGCTTCTTTGCGTGAGATTCCAAGTATCTTGAAGGCCTGAGTTTCTACTGCATCAATCTGAGCAAAGCGTGAGACAGGGGCACCATTCCATAGGGGGGAGTAGTACTCAATCAAGCTGCAGATGAAGGCCTTGTAGATGGATAGGAGTTCAAGTGTGCAAAGGAACGACTTTGTACAATGCAGGATGCCCAGTTGGCGACTGCCTTTGGAGACCAACTTTGAAATGTGTTTTGCCCAAGAAAGATCATGGCTGAGACCCAGGTGTTTGAGTGACTGAACATACTCAAGGGGATAGTTAAGAAAGTAGATGGGAGGGTTTGCCAGATGGTCCTCGCAGTGAGAGGGAGTGTGAGATTTGTCAGGATTTTTGAGACATATTCCAAGCGTTTGACAAGTTTGTGATTATTTTTTGTCAAGGTTTGAAGAGAGGGAAGTGGCTGCTTGCTGTCTGCCTGTCTGAAGCATGAAGGATGTCACTGCAGAGGGTGGAGTCGTCAGTAAATAGTGAAACGGATTTTCCAGAGTCAGAGATACAATTTATGAAGATCAGGAATAGGACTGGGTCCAGAACCCTGCTTTGCGGAACTTCAACCTTAACAGGGAGAGGAGATGAAAGTATTCCGTAGAGAGCCAGGCAATGGCTCCGAGAGTAAAGGAAAGCAGTTACAAAAAGTGGAGTTGGCTTTCGATGCCATGGGCAGAGAGTTTGAAGAGAGAATCTCTCTTCTTGAAGAGATCTTGAAGAGAGGGCAGAGAGAATCTCATGTCTACCTTTGAGGGCATCCATCCATTGTAGGGAGAATAGAAGCAGCATGTCCAAGGTAGAGTGACCTGGTTTGAATCCAAATTGGTGATATGAGATGAGGTTGTTGGAGAAAAGGAAGGATTTCATATAAACTGCAATGATGGATTCCATGATCTTGCTGATGATCGGAAGTAAGCTAATTGGTCTGTAGTGAAGGGGATCTGTTTTTACAAGTTATTATGTCATATGCTGATGTTGGCTGATTTAAAAGCAGATGGAAGATGACCTTGGGCAGATGGTAGCGATAAAAAGAGCAGAAAAAGGATGTGCAATAGCAGCAGAGCAGGGATTTAGAACACATGAACTGATACCGTCCAGTCCAGTTGCAGAATCAAAGTTGAGGGTTGCCAGAAACTTCTCCTCTTTCTCAGGTGAAAAGACAAACAGAGTCCAGGAGCAGTTGGGTATGACTGCATTGGGTGGGTGCAGAGAGCAAAGGGTTGGGGAACACAAAATTTGGAAGCAAGCACAATTGAGGCATTCGGCCTTCTCACAAGTGGAATTGGCTGTGGTGTCATTTGAAGAGAGAGAAGGGATGGAAGGGGAGCATATACCAGGGACAGACTTAGCAAGGTGCCACCAGGTTTTAGAGGAGGGAGACAAGTTTGAAAGTTCAATCTTGAGGTTGGACAGATGTTGTTTTCTGGCTCACCTGAGAGTGGACACAAACTTATTGCTTTGTGGAATGAGCTGAGATTTCTTTCGGTCAAGTTTGCTTTCCAGGAAGAGAATACAAGTTGTTTCAAAGCAACTGCCTCACCACAGGATTAAGTGTACCTTCGGCAGGAAGAAGGGTAGGACAACTGAAGATGATACGGGATGGATCTATGCATGAGAGCAGGTTTCTGTGGAACAATTCCCAGGCTGAGTTAATATCAGGGGCAGTAGATATACGAGACCAGTCAGTCCTGAAGTGAGATGGCTGCTTGCAGTCCCTGCCATTCTGCCCGAGTGAAGTGCCAGATGCACAAAGGCAGCTCTTCAAGAAGGCTCCAACCAATGAGATGTTGACTTTCACAAGCATATCATCGAATGAACTAATTGGAGCAAAGGAAGAGCATGGGACATTTACAGGAAAGTTTGTCATCAGCAGTAAAGAAGGGAGGTTTTACCATTGGGAGAAATCTTGGTCAGAAAGTTCACATATTGAATCAGTCACATGGAGTCAGAGAAGTCCTTGCTGAAGTATCATGGCTGCTGAGAGAGGTACCAAAACCCAGCCAATTTGCCTGGTGAAAATTGAAATTACCACATATGAGGGAGAGAGACAGAGACAGAGGTAAATGGAGTTGTCACTATTTGGAGGATGGTATAACACACAGACAAACAAGAGGTGGGAGTGGAGGGGAAGTTGCAGCCAAAGGTAACCCCAGGGGTTGGGAGGTGGAAGGTCAGTACAAGGGCAGTGGAAATTGAGTTATTGAAGTAAAGTGCAATTCCTCTGCCAGGACAGGATTCAGACTTGTCAAATCTGAGGAGACAGTGAGGAGTCAGGGAAGTCCTGTGGGAGGAAGGATTCTGTTCAACAGATGATGTCCAGGTTATCAGCAGCGGCTTGGATTGAGAGATCTGGCAGGTTGGAGCAGAGACCTTGGATGCTTGAGGTCCACACAGTTAGGTACAGGGAAGGAGGGTGCACGACTGCCAAACACAATCTTACATACACGGATATACAGACGAATACACGAGCCACAATAGAGGACTGTTTGACAAGACAAACACAGCCACTGATGTTTGGAGAAGTGCCATCACTTCTCGGAGAATTCTGAGTACCAGCGATGCCCCAAAATGGTGTCGCCTTTCTCACCGCACTCAGCTGACATTTCCCAAGGAGGAACTTTCTCATCCCCATGGATGCCAACCTATGGGGATTGTCCATGATCGTATCCTTTTAAATTCTGAATGTCATACAAGGAAGCAGCATGTACCATTTTAGTATGACTCAGCTGGAGCCTTTGGTATGCCTCGGCCAGAGTTTGAACCGCCAACCTCCCAGACTCGGAGCAAATGTTCAAACCATTACACCACCACATGTCTTGTACAATTACAGTGAGTTTTTTTCCATTCAATCGGGCAATAAAAATCATACCAGGAAACAGGTGCTGGAGGAAACATGTTTAAACGTTATGTATCCTGAAATGACCCCACCCCCCCCAACCCCCACCCCTATATGGTCCATTATCTTGCACACTGATGAGCGCCCATGTAGAGGGGAAGGGAACTGATGAGCACCCGTGTGGGGAGAGAGGAAGAGAGACAAGCACCCAGAGAGGGCATGAGACAACAGACACATTGAAATCAGGGGCTACTATACTAAAAGAAAAGTTGGTGCATCTTGGATGACTGAGTATCTAGTCCTCAATATGTTTTGAATGGCCCTCATACCTTTTTTATTTTAAAGATGCTCAAAAAAAAAAATTGGAGTTAATCGAACACCTTACCCCACACAGTGTTGAAAAAAAAGTACGTGATAAGAATCATTTTGACTCTCGCTTCGCGTTTCCAAACACAATGTATAATTCCGATGACCCACAATTTTATCTGAATCTTGATATTCCCCAACACTGAGAGCGCAAACAGCAAATTGATTGGTCGAGATAGTGTAAAATGGTGGAATGTTTTGTCCAAGTACTGCTACACTGGAGGTTTTTGGAAGTGCCAACGAGGTGATTTTTGTTCGACAGTGTTCAAGTGTATAATTCAATTGAAATAAAATAAAAGTTTTAAAGGCTGTAAAAAAACAAAATATATATATATATATATATATATATATATATATATATATATATATATATATATATATATATATATATATATATATATGTTGTTGTTCGTCTTTCGGCTGCTCCCGTTAGGGGTCACCACAGCGGATCATCCGTTATGATCCGCATACTGATTTGGCACAGGTTTTACGCCGGATGCCCTTCCTGACGCAACCCTGGTCGCCTCTTACGACACAGGGATAAGGATTGGGTTTCGCCATGATTCCGGGCTGCCCTACACACTCTCATCGTGCGGCCCAGCGCAGAGCTCCCGTCCTCAAGCGATCCTCCAACCCAAGCCTCCGAGTAGCCGGATTACAGGCGCACGCCACGACGCCCGGTTATATATATATATATATATATATATATATATATATATATATATATATATATATATATATATATATATATATATATATATATATACATACATATATACATATATACAAGCCGGAAGGCGATGAGGGATTCGCTAGGATCGAAGCGCTGGATACAATGCTTTTAATTCTGACCGATCCACCGACGAAGATTCATTGCCAAGACGTATTGGTTCACATACAATTGTTCCTCTGCCTGGCAAGATTTTTCCTATTGTGTATTTTGCCAACTGGCACTCCTCATAAAAAATGACGGTAAATAGACACCCTATTTTTGAAGGACTACCATTTGAAAAATAATCGGTTTGCTGGTTTGGGCTGTGGAGCCTCACGTTGCAGACACACACACACACACACACACACACACACACACACACACACACACACACACACACACACACACACACACACACACACACACACACACACACGGAAAACCCGACAATAAGGGATATCTAGCATATATAGCAAATCCAATTATAATAATACGATTTTTTTTTTCAGAAGTTTACCGCCGTTGATGCAGCGTCTTTGGCACCACCTTATTTAACACATTAAATTAGTTATTCGTGCCTGTTGCTTGTCCTTTATGATGTCTATAAAGTAGTAAGTTTCCTATTTGGAATGATTTTCAAATTTGTTTGATGCCAGACAGGTAGACAGACAAACAATTACAGTACCTCACTCTTCTCTGCGCATGTACACTCAGGACGAGATTCCATACAATTTGCCAAATTCAAAGCCAAACGACTGCTAAACTGCAGGCTCTCATTCCGATTCATGCTCTGCAGTGTTCAAGATGTATAATTGAATTGAAATAAAGTAGTTCCTCAATCACAGGCTGACGTCTATAGAGAGACAGACAGACAGACAGACAGAGAGTGAACCAATTGTTTAACTCCACTTTGTGCTTCGCATGTGGGGTAAAATAACTCCAGTGTTCCTGGAGGTTATGTCATTTCCCATAAGGTCGTTGGTCGTTTGTCTGAAGTCAACTCCTGTGTTGCTCGTCTTTGTCTGAATGTTTGTGCGCGATTTGTGTTGCAACTCCAACACGAAAAAAGCACAACTGGCTGGGGGAGGATAGAGGGACAAGAATGTGAGTGAAAAAGGCCAGAAGTGAAGTGACAGGTTGTGACGATTTTAAGACGTAGAGGAAGAACCAGACACTGGACCTCTATCAGGGTTTGCCATAGGAACGTTGTGGGTTGGGAGCAGAGGTAGGCAGTCAAAAGCCGATCCTTGCAGCAGGACAAAATGAGAGAATGGGATTTTATTGCATTGAAACACATGCTGCAGGTTCCTAATGCTGCAACAGCTCACCTCTTAAATAAGGTGGCATACTACACAATGTAGAGTCATCTACACAATTGTGCAAAGAATTATCTAGGGTAGTGGCAAGATCATCGATTTGGACCAAGAACATTTAGGTCGGTCCGAAAACACTGCCGGTGGGAAACCAACCTCAAAAGGACAGAGATCACAAGACAAAATGTGCTGTTTCTGTTTTCCATACAGAGAACAACATTTCAAGCACATCATGCTGAAAGATATGGATTGTTTAGGTTTGCACGAAACTGATGCAATAGATCAGTATGGAGGAATGCTATCATTCGACCAACCCTATGGAAAAAGAAGGGAAATGGTCTTAAAGCGTTTGTTGTCGTCCTTGTTGTTGACATCAATATGCAATGACAATTACTTACAAGGACTGCATGAATGGGGTTTATAAGTTACAGGTAGTTTGTAAACAAACAAATATCATACCCTGACTACATGAATCGGCCAATGGATGACCATCGGGTAGCCCCCACACCTTCTGGCAGTGTTGCAATGGAGGAAGAGGAGACATTGGATTTGCTTGCAATCATGTTTGGTTGGATTTTCTTGTGTCCTCTGGATGAGACGGGGGCAAAGAAATAAAAATTCACGAAAGACCCATTATTTATTATGTACGGAAAACAAGTCGCCAAATTCTCGAGCTGTTTTGTTACATTGTCATTCTTATGGCCTCAAGTTATGATAGGACAGCTGTTGTAGTTCTCATTTTGTTGTAGCTGTCAAATGGATTAATTCATTAATTATTCTTATGAAGTTATAATGCATAATATCACAATATAAACTAGAAGGGCATTCGGTACAGCGCATACCTCTGCCAAGCAATGCCTGATCCACGATAACATATCAGGCCCAATACATTTTTGAAATATACTATATATCGTTTTTGGCCCTATCTCTCAATGTTGAAGAATCACTTAAAAACTAAATAATTCTCCTATCCAGATCCGTTTTCGGATCTTCACCAAAATCGAATCAATTCTTCCTTGTCACACACCCAACCTGTCAACCAAGTTTCGTTTGACTCCGTCCAAAACTTTTTGAGATATCCTGCACACAGACAAACACACAAAGACAGACAGACAGACAGACAGAGACAGACAGACAGACAGACAGACAGACAGACAGACAGACAGACAGAAAGGCGTGAAAACATAACCTCCTTCACCTTCGGTGGCAGAGGTAATGAAAAGTAACAATGGGGTTGGGTGCTATGAAGGGTGAATAAAGTAAGTTGAGTGTCAGAATGAGATTGAGCAAGCTATACGGGATTAAGAATGAAGAACTAGTCTTGCATGTGAAGGCTGGTCTGGTGCCGATCTGCATCAGTGGAGAAGTAGAACAACGTATGAAATAAAAAAAAGTTGATCGAGGTATGCTAACCATCGTGGGAAGCAAGGAGAAGCTGACATTTCGGGCGTTAGCCCTTCATCGGAGCAAAAACATTTTTTGGGGGGGCGTTAACCCTGATTTTGCTCTGGAAGAAATGCAGTTCATGGAATTCCATGGCCTCACTATCTGCCACAACCATTCGTGGGAGGATCATAATCACCAAATTGGCATAAAAGGGTAATTACCACCTGGGTATTCTCCATAGAGCTAAGCCATTACTGAGCCACACCGAGCTCATCCCGGGTGTAAGGGGCCTTCATACAGAGCTGCATATAATTTGATTCTCCACTCTGGGCTGGTGCTCCTGCTTCCCACCTTACTCCTCTTGATGTGCTCACAAAGAAGGCTCTTTGCACCCTTGGAATCTTGCAGTTTTTGAAGATGTGGGGGTGTGACGGAGGAATCAGTAGGTGTGGCTTACCTGTCTGGGTCTATTGACAGAGATTGAAGGCAGCTAAGAACAGCACCTTCATCGTTCTTCCACTTGCATGCCATCGTACCAACAAAGCTGGTGGAGTGCATTATACTGTTTCCAGCATAAGATTCTGCAGGCATTAAAACATTACACAGCATCACCACTGTCGCTGACTCCAAGATAAGGTTTGGCCGTTTCCTGTCCATGTTTGCAGATGTGCAAGTCTTTGCTGAGGTTCCGCCTACGAGGAAACCATCTCTCTTAAACCAACCGAGCACTTCCGCCTTCCTGCACAAAATTATCTCTGAAACCAATTCGCAGCTTCACATAACTCTGTGCCACAACAATCTGTTGAAACCTTGATGGTGTTTTTTTTTTTTTCTGGCCTCATTCGGACACAACAGCTATCCTCCAGATATGGCACTGCCAAAAACTACACCACCTCACTGATGGTAAAAACCCACTTGTTACCTCCGCCACCGAAGGTGAAGGAGGTTATGTTTTCACCATTATCTGTTTGTTTGTCTATCTGTGTGCAGGATACATCAAAAAGTTGACAGATCTGGATGAAATTTTGTGGGCAGGTTGGGTGTATGACAAGGACGAAGTGATTAGATTTTGGTGAAGACCCGGATCCGCATCCAACTACTAGAATTTTAAAAGAGATTCTTCACCATTGAGCGATCGGGCCAAAAATGATATGATATGATAAAAAAAAAAAAAATGATATATATATGCAGTAATCCCCCGTTTTTCGCGGGGGTTACGTTCCAAACATCCCCGCGCAAAGTGAAAATCCGCAATGAATGGACGCCTCCCCCCAAAAATCAACTCGTCTGGTCTGGTCGGTTTGGGAGTGATCGGGTTTGAGGTGCCTGAGATCGACTCGTCTGGTCTGGTCGGTTTGGCAGTGATTGGGTTTGAGGTGCCGGAGATCGACTCGTCTGGTCGGTTTGGCAGTGATTGGGTTTGAGGTGCTGGAGATCGACTCGTCTGGTCTGGTCGGTTTGGCAGTGATTGGGATTGAGGTGCCGGAGATCGACTCGTCTGGTCGGTTTGGCAGTGATTGGGTTTGAGGTGCCGGAGATCGACTCGTCTGGTCGGTTTGGCAGTGATTGGGTTTGAGGTGCTGGAGATCGACTTGTCTGGTCTGGTCGGTTTGGCAGTGATTGGGATTGAGGTGCCGGAGATCGACTCGTCTGGTCTGGTCGGTTTTGAGTTGCTGGGTACGAGCAGTGCTCGTCCAACGGCGGCAAACCTTTTTCCTTCCCGAAGCATATATCGAGCACCTTAACCTTCTCCTGGAGCGTCACGACCTTCCTCTGGCGCTTCGGTTCCTTGCCAGAAGCCTTAGAAGGTGCAGGGCGTTTGGGTGGCATCGTTGGGCTTGGAAAAAAAAACGTAGAAAATATTCGAAATTCACAAGCGAAACTTTGTCTCGTGCGTTGTGTGACTGGTTGAACACCACACGTTATAATTTATTGCTTAAATAATTTATATTTTATATATTATTACCACGATGTACCGGGGGAATCCGCAGAAAAAAATTAGTTACGTTCCAAGGGAAAACCCGCGATGAACCGGGGGTGCGAAAGGTGAACCGCGATAAAGCGGGGGTTGACTGTATATATGTATATATATATATATATATATATATATATATATATATATATATATATATATATATATATATATATATATATATATAAATAATTTTTGGCCCGATATCTCAATGGTGAAGAATCACTTTAAAAAACTCAAGTATCCGGATCCGGATTGATATATATTGGTTCATGGAAAAATATTTTCACTAAAAAAATAAGTGATGACTATATTCGTTATTGTTGTGTCTGTCTGTCTGTCTGTCTGTATGTCTGTCTGCCCCGAGCATAGCTCCGTGGGTTTTGATCTGATCCTGATAAAATTTTGGTGGGAGGTTTATATCATGATCTAGTTGTGTTTTCCTTAGAATGGGCGTGGTGTGGCCATTATGGGCAGAGCCACGCCCAAAAAACATGTGTTTTTAGGGGGTAGCAGATTTCAATTTGCATCTTCTCCTAGGGGGTTTGTCGAATCTGACAGGGGTTTCGGTATTTGGTTAGCCCAATGGCACCTGCATAGCCACACGGAGCTCGATTTTTCATTTTCGTCCCAAGGTCAAGGTCACAAGGTCACGAACTAAGAAAATTGCGAATTTTGACGTGAAAAATCATACGACCGCCCAAACTTTGAGAACTAGGATGACAATATTTTTATGCATAATCTTGAGGTCATTCCCCACCTAAAGTCTTGAAACCATTTTTCTCTATCTCGAACACCTTGCCAGTGGCGCCCCCTTCAAGTTTGTTTTTACGTTCATTTCATCAAAGTATGGATAATCCGACGAGTGCGAAATGCTATATAGCCTATATGACGTTATATTGTTCCTGGAATGTTCCAGAGGAAGTTTTGCACGAAAGGTCATAATCCTTGGCCTTTGACCTTTAAAGTTCACAAAGGTCAAATTTTCAAAGTTGTGGGAATCGAACCGGGTTTTCGAACTTCTTCGACGAACTAACTCCAATAAGCTTTCACACGTATCCTATTTCCTTGTTTTAATGTCCACATTGTTTTGTGACCTATAAAAGGTAATGCAAAGGTCAAATTTTGAAAGTTGTTGAACGAAACCGGGTTTTCGACATTTTGCAGCTCATAACCTGTCACTCGTACCACATCATGTTGATCATTTTTATGACTTGGTCAAACATTATCACATTGTCTCATCCTTGACTTCTGAAACAATCTGCATCGTCAAATACCGCTCGTGAACCATCATCGTCTTCAGACGTGTGTGTGTGTGTGTGTGTGTGTGTGTGTGTGTGTGTGTGTGTGTGTGTGTGTGTGTGTGTGTGTGTGTGTGTGTGTGTGTGTGTGTGTGTGTATGTATGTATGTATATATATATATATATATATATATATATATATATATATATATATATATATATATATATATATATAGCATGATATCTCAAAAGGTTGTGGACAGATTCGGATGAAACTTGGTGGACACATTGGGTGTGTGGCACGGACAAATTGATTCAATTTTGGTGAAGATCCGGATCCAGATACTACAGTTTTTGTTTTTTAGTGATTCTTCACCATTGAGAGAGAGGGCCAAAAACGATATATAGCATGTTATCACAAAAATGTATTGGGCCAGATATGTTCTCGTGGATCAGGAATTACGGGGCAGAGGTATGCGCTCCACCGAGTGCTCTTCTAGTTATTTATGTCTCTGTCTGTACAGTGCCTTCAAAAAGTAATCACACCCCCTTGACTTTTTCACATTTTGTTGTGTTAAAGCCTGACTTTAAAATGGATTAAATTTTTTAAATGTCACTGATATACACATAATAAATACCCCATAATGTCAAAGTGGAATTATTTTTTGTACAAATTTATACAAATAAATTAAAAGTGAAAAGCTGGAATGTCTCACGTCAATAAGTATTCAACACCTTTGCTTTGACACTCCAAATTCAGCTCAGGTGCATCCAATTTCCTTGATCATAATCGAGATGTCTCGACAACTTGATTGGAGTCCACCTGTGGCTAATTCAATTGGACATGATTTAGAAAGAAACACACCTTTCTATATCAGGTCCCACAGTTGATAGTGCATGTCAGAGCAGAAACTCGACCATGAAGTTCAAGGAACTGTCCGTACAACTCCGAGATAGAATTGTGAAAAGGCATAGTTCTGAGGAAAGGTACAAAACAATTTCTAGAGCGTTGAAAGTTCCTAAGAGCACACTGACCTCCGTGATTAGGAAATAGAAAAAATATGGAATGACCCAGACTCTTCCTAGAGATGGCAGTCCGACCAAATTGAGCAACTGGGCAAGAAAGACCTTCACCAGGAAGAGGTGACCAAGAAACCAATGACCACCCTGACAGAACTAAATAGTTTCTTGACTGAGATGCAAGAACCTGCCGGAGAGACAACAATCTCTGCAGCACTTCACAAATCTAGGCTTTATGGTAGTGTGACCAAATGGAAGCCACTCCTGAGAAAAAGGCACATGACAGCATGCACGGGAGTTTGTAAAAAGGCATGTGAAAGACTGAGAGCATGAGGCAAACAATTCTGTGGTCTCACGAGACGAAAATTGAACTCTTTGGCCTGAATGCAACGCACTACGTCAAGCAGAAACTGAGCACAGCTCATCACCCATCGAACACCATCCCTACTGTGAAGCATCGTGGTGGCAGCATCATGCTATGGCAGGGACTGGGAGACTTGTAAGGATAGAGGGAACAATGAATTGCAACAAATACAGGCAAAAACTTGAGAACCTGCTTCAGAGTCCAAATGGCCTTCAACTGCGGCAGATTTACATTCCAACAGGACAATAACCCCAAGCATACAGCCAAAGCAACACTGGAATGGCTTCAGAACAAGAACATGAAAGTCCTTGAGTGGACCACTTGAAGATTGCTGTTCACAGACACTCCCCATCCAAGTTGACAGAGCTTGAGCAAATCTACAAGGAAGAATGGGAGAAAATCCCTAAATCTAGATGTGCAAAGCTGATGCAGACATACCCAAGAAGAGTCAAAGCTGGAATCGCTGCCAAAGGTGCTTCTACAAAATATTGACTCAAGGGGCTGAATACTTATTAAATTCGATATTTCTGTTTTTCATTTTCAATAAATTTGTAAAACTTTAAAAAAAAACATGTTTTCACTGTTATTTTGGGGTATTTTGTATAGATCTGTGACAATTATTTTTTTTTAATTTAATCCATTTTAAATTCAGGCTGTAACACCACTAAATGTGATAAAGTCAAGGGGTCTCAATACTTTCTGAAGGCACTGCAAGTACTGTGTTTAGATGAGATTAAGGTCAAGTGATGGTTCTAGTTTGCTTCGGCTTTTTTTGTCAATCGGGATTTTTAGCCCATCCCCCATGCAGACGGAGATGGGGTTTTGCAGTGTGTGTGTGTGTGTGTGTGTGTGTGTGTGTGTGTGTGTGTGTGTGTGTGTGTGTGTGTGTGTGTGTGTGTGTGTGTGTGTGTGTGTGTGTGTGTGTGTGTGTGTGTGTGTGTGTGTGTGTGTGTGTGTGTTTTCCATAGGCGTGCTGCAACTTTTACCATAAAATTTAAAAAACAAAGTTTCATTCTGAGAATATGGAGAAGACATTAAATTTGGTCAAAATGTCAAAAGGTCAAAGGTCAACATCACATAAAATCATCAATTTTGATTCACATGGTTTTTCAGGCATTTTTGGGGACAATTGGAGCAACAACATAGACCAATGTTAACAAAATTTAAACAAGTGGTGCCAGGCACAACAATCCCACCCATTTAAGGCATAAAGTTATTTTGGGGATCAAATTTAAATTTGATACATCCTTAACCTGAATGTTGATTATAAGGAATAGAATAAGGAATATTTTAGGGTTAGTTTGAAGTCAATTAAACCATTTTTGACGAAGTTATGACCATAAAATGATTTTGACCTTTCAAGGCCACGTAAGGTCAAAGGTCATGGTGTCAAATGAAAGCCAATAAAGGGCTTGATATATGTCTTCCATAGTAAACACGCATATTCCTAACCTTTTTTTGAGTTATAATGGAAAATTTGTAATTTTGACCGATGACCATGACCCCCAAAACTTCGGACCCAACCGATCCTCACAAATATGCATTTTTCACTATTGGAATGGGTAGGATTATAAGTGACAAAGAGAATAAGGTTCACTATAAGCTTAGTTTGAAGTAAATCAGATCATTTTTGACGAAGTTATTAGCGAAAAACGATTTTGATCTTTTTGTGACCTTCACCTTGACCTTTGATCCAATTGGACCCAAAAGTTAATGGAGTCGTCCAAGGTTCATTGCCCACCTGTGGATTAAATTTGATAGTGTTTGCTAAAGCCCTTTTGCCATAAAGTTGCGAACAGACAGACAGACAAACAAACAAACAAACAGACAAACAAACCGGACGATTACAATATCCCGCTCCCTCCCTCCGGGGGGGCCGGGATAATGAAGTGAATAAAGTAGGGATGTGAGGATCTGACTTTGTAAATACAACAATCAGACATATCCTCACTATAATGCGTTTGTGTGTGTGTGTGTGTGTGTGTGTGTGTGTGTTTGTCGCACTACTCTTCCTACAGTTCTGAGCTGATGACATCCAGACTTGCTACATACGATCAGCATGACCCAAATTAATGTATAGCGGTGTTTTTTTTATCTTTGCTGGTGGTTTTGGGGGGGAAGGGAGGGAGAAGCAAGTTCTCTATGTAAAGGTGTATCATGTTGTGCCGCCTCCAGGTGGAGGAGGGGATAACATGTCCCCACCATTTACACTTCACAGTACAGTATTCCTGCCCCACATTTTCCAGTGCAGTGAAGCGTTTTGAATTATAAGCAGCAAGTATTGTTTTGCTTCATGTTCATAACCTGGGTTATTTATTATTATTTTTTTTTGGAAGTGATTGAGGCAGCTATCAGTTGCCTATACACCACCCAAATAAAGGTACGTGTCAGAAGAACATGTTACATGCTTGGAACAAGATCGCCCATAGGGCGTGAAGTCTGCTGGTATATACGAATGTGTCCAAGATACAGGGTGGGTCAAGTCACTGAAGGTTTTCCTTTTCTTCAAATAACTTAATTTTTTAAATAAAAATTAATGAAATAAATTGCAAATAGTAGTTAATTTCATGAAATTTGTTTTTTTAGACTAATTGTGAATAGTAATGCCCTGCAAATGACCCCCATTGGCTTCTTCGCAAAGTCTTGTTCTTCCAAAACGTGATAAATCATCCCTAACGAGTTGCTGCAATTTGGTTGCATATGTTGGTCGATTTGCTGGATCTTGAGGTGACATTTCATGCACCATTTGAAGCTTGTAAGGAAATAGCAACAAATCTTTCTTCAGCATCCTTCGCAATAACGATCTTGCCATTCCGAGCTGAGTTGCACGTTTATGAGTAGATGTTTCTGGGTTTTCGTTAAAACTCTCCCCAACATGGTGAATGTTTTCTGGAGTAAGACTTGTTATTGGTCCGCCACTGCAGGCTGAGTCACGAGCAGACTCCTTTGACTCAAACCGAGCAATCAAGTTCCGAATCGTGTTTTCTGATGGTTGTTCTCGAACATTAAAATGATTGCGAAATTTTCTTTGAGAATTTATTATTGATTTCCCACTGGAGTAATAAAATTCAACAATCTCCCCATGCTGATCATTGGTAAATTTATTCATAATGAATTTCCCAGGTCTTCTTTAACTGTAAAAAATAAAAAAAAAATAAAAAAAAAATCCTTCAGTGACTTTTGGCCCACCCTGTACATCACGGATATGGTGCAAGCAAGATAGAATGCAGACAATTATAGGTCAGTTACATATTATATCCCATCGCCGTTGTGAAAGTTCCTTGCATCCCTAAAGCTATAAATTTGTTTTTGCCCAGCGGTTGATAAATACAACGCAAATTGGGATTAAGTGGACCACTGTGGAATGCAGTCATTCAACCCAGGTGACGTAGAAAACTGCCCAGGAAACAAATGGGAATGCTCGGTCTAGAGCAGCGTTTCTCAACCTTTTTACCCTTGTGGAACCCTTGAAATAGTTTTCATGCCTCAAGGAACCCCTGCATTAAAATTATTATATACCATTATTAATATTTAGCTCGTTTATATTTTATTGTAGTTCACATGGTAAATATAATATATATTTTTGGATACCTGGTTTAAGGAAAAAATGACCCTCTTTTTGTCAAATTTATTGGCAATGAAAAAAAAACAAAAACATCTACGGCTCGTTTATGAGACCTCACACCGAGGTTTTAATTCACAAAAAAAAAATCTGTAAACACACAAAAAATATACATAAACAACTAATATCACACGTATAACACATATAAACATAACGAAAGTATATAACTATTACAATAGCTTATCGTGATACACGATGGTACACGAATCGTCACTCAGTGATACACGAATCCGCCGCGTACAGGACGTCCACTAACCAGTGAGGGCGGTTTCACACTGGCACCATATAGACATCGTTAAATACATTCCCTGTGGTTGTTATAATTGTAAATAATATAAGAAGTTGAAGCCTCTATACTATTATAATAACCAAGGAGTTTCCAACAATATGCCGTACGTGTATAGTAAAATGACGAATATTAAATCAAACAAAAACTACTCAAAAATAAATTAGCCTATTTATTACTGTTTCTTGCGGAACCTCTGGCGACCTCTTGCGGAATCCTAGGGTTCCGGGGAACCCTGGTTGAGAAACACTGGTCTGGAGTCTACCTTGGCAAGTGCAACCCCCCCCTCCCCTTTTCCTTCGCGAAATAGTTTTTGTCCTTAAACTCCTTTTAGCATAATCAATAAATATATAGATGGGCCCTGACCCTAACACAGTTCAAAGGGCATTTAGACCACACAGATGGATTTATATATTGTTGTTACGGATCTGGAAACCATATGCATTCAAACATATATATGTTCCAAAGGTCAGTTATTCCGTTAAGTACATGTGAGACAGGTCCATTCCTTTTGTCTCGTGGGAGAATCAAAGGTGTGCATTGCGATGTTCTTTTTGGTAGGTTATTACATCCAACAAATCATCCAACGAACCATCCAATGATCATCCAACAAACAAACCGACAACACCACTGAGCAAGCGCTTCACTCGCTTAAGGCCTAAGTCACATTTGCTCTACTGCGAGGATACAGTGGCCGTACGCCCTCTGAATTGACAGAAACGTACGGCGGCCGCAGAGTTTCTGCGGTGGCCTCAGGGTGGCCCTACGCCGTTTGGCTATATTTTACAGGTTGTAAGGTCGCCGTGGAATAATAACTTTTTTCATTTCTACGTTCGCCGTAGCAATTCGACAAGCCTAAAAAAAAAACTGGTAAAAATAAAATAAAATTAACCCATTCGTTACCGTCCGTCTGGCCGCACGTTTGCCTCAGGGACCCCTGCGGTCGCCTTGCGGGCACCTTGAGGCTATCTTGCGTCTGTCTTGAAAATTTTATGGCCGCCGCAGGGCCCCCTTAAGGTCACCGTGCGACATCAAATCAAAGACCGTACGGCAACCCCACGTTTTCGGTCTCCACAATTTCTAAGACCTAAGGCCTAAGTCACATTTGCTCTACGGCGAGGATACGGCGGCCGTACGCCCTCTGAATTGACAGAAACACGCGGTGGCCGCAGAGTTTCTGAGGTAGCCTCAGGGTGGCCCTACGCCGTATGGCTATATTTTACAGGCCGTAAGGTCGCTGTGGAATTTAAACGTGGAGTTATAACTTTTTTCATTTCTACGTTCGCCATAGCAATTCGACAAGCCGAAAAAAAAACTGGTAAAAAAATAAAATAAAATAAACCCATTCGTTACCGTCCGTCTGGCTGCACGCTCGCCTTAGGGTCCCCCTGCGGTCGCCTTGCGGGCACCTTGCGTCTGCCTTAAAAATTCTATGGCCGCCGCAGGAACGCCCTAAGGTCACCGTGCGACATCAAATCAAAGACCGTATGGCAACCCCACGTTTTCGGTCTCCACAATTTATAAATACGCCGTGCGGCTCCCCAAAAAATAAAAACATATGTGACTGCTCCATTGTGTGACCGTGGAAATACTGCGGCCGCCGTATAATTGCTAGTGGCCATAGATTTTAGAGACCCCACGGCCGCCGTGGCAAATGTGACCTAGGCCTAACCGGCGACTCACTGTCCGAGGCAGAATCTCTGGCAGTTCCTTCTCGGCTTCCACAAACTTTGTAACTTATTTTTGACGAGTATGGGCACGTGTGGAGTGGGAGCGGGGTTTTCCCCGCATGGCCGAAACCGCGCCCAGAAAGGGCGGACCCATGGGAGCCCCGTCCAATCAGGGCAGACAGTGACGTCTGTTCCACTGAGCCCCCGCCCCGTTCGGGGAGGTCCATAAAAGTTACGACGCCATCCTCAGCGGAGAGTTCTGAGGGGGTTCGGTTGTTGGTTCTGAGGAAGTCTCTTTGAGGAGGAACGAGAGTTCTTTTGGAGGAGCAAGTTGGTTGGTGTGCGCTCTACATTTTGCTGGCGTTCGTGGAGTTTTCCTGGGTCCCGTCCGTGACCCTGATCTCCGCCCTGGGACTCTAACTGCCCCGCTCGGTTGCCTCCACGGGCACGAGCCCCATGTGTGTGGGCCGAGCTACACGACCAATAGCAGGTGCCGTACTGCAGAGCACTCCCTCCCTTCAACGTGCAGGTACCCACGTGAACTGCGAGTCCCAGCTCGTCTCTCCCTCTCTGGCTACGGGGATCTTTCAATAAATCGTCTGAGTGTGTGGGCCCGTCTTATAAGTGGAACTGTTAAGTGTTTTCCATCATTGTAAATTATTGCTTGTATATTCCGCAATAAGTCTTGCTCTGTGTCTTCTTTATTGTAAATAAATTACTGTAGAAATGTTCCCAGTTTGTTTCCGTCCTTTCTTACATTGGTCCAGCATGGTTCGGATCTGAGTTTAGGTCGGTTTTTATACCCGATAATCGGTTCATCCTAGCCGGCACGGCTTTGGCAGTTCCGCTGGACTGCACCCGAACCGGAGTTGGTAGTCGGTAGTTGTAACTCTACTGCAGTCGGTAGTGACCCAGTTCGAGCAAGATGTGCCGAGGGCGTGGTTCCCCGGTAGATGACACCGCGTAGTTAATTAGGTAAATTGGTTCAAGACAAAGACCCTACGCTACGCGGTGGAGGTATTGGCGTTCCACGGTCGGTTCAGCGACCCGCAGAATTATCCGGAGCGACGGCCTACAATTCCGGGAAGTCTGGTGGGAGATGACGTAACCTTGTGGTCGTTCTCGCCACAACAATAAATATATATATATATATATATATATATATATATATATATGCCTGTCTGTCTGTCTGTCGTGTTAAAACTTGAGAAGGGATTAACGGATTTCAATAAATCCAACTACGGTGAATTCAGGAAACTTCCAGGAAGATTTTTGATGGAAATTGTTTTATTAGTTTATTTTATTGTAATGGGTACAAGGGCACACGTGACGAAACTGTAAACGCCAACTTGCGATGCGGGTTATCCCTGCACTCCCAGGAATCCTTTTTCTTCTTGCCCTATTGATTAGCCATCACAGCAAAGATTGGCATTTCTGTCAGCAATGCGACGGGTCATATATTCTATTAATTATACAAACTAAACAGCTTTATCCTGCTCTGCAAGAGGGGTTCTATTTCCAGGCTTTTCCATTTGGAAGAACAATAATGCCACACACAGGTTTCACTCTTCATCTTCCTCTTATTCCTGACAGATCCCATATTATTGTGGGATCAGACAGGGAGGGGAGGATTCTGGGCCAAGTCTTTCTAAAACCGGCTGGCCAAGCATTATATTCGACTGGCAGCAATTTGGAATTTAGCTGGTGTGCCGGCGATAAGGCACCAAGGAATATTTAACATCCACCAATACCCCCATATTGGAAGAAGGAGTCCTCCGGCTTAAAGTCCTTCCAATGGACGACGAACACACTGATACATCATCCTACATGCAAAATACCAGGGTAACAATTTATAGCCAGGTCAGGAATCGAACCCAGACTAGACTGATCAGAGGTGAGAGCACATAACCCTAAAATATCCTGTCTGTTCCCACTGCAAATTTCACTGCCTTGGAGAAAATATCTTGAGTTTATAATCCATAGATTCTCCCTCCTCACATTTATTGTGCGTTTATGATGTATTTGGTGGGGATAACACCCGTTTAAGCTATATTGAAAATGCCAAATGAAAAGCGACAGCACAAGTTGCATATCTATATACTAAACGAGTGCCATTGAAGGCAAGCACTGCGTTTGGTTAACAGGCAAATGATAATTTGGTAATTACAAAACATCCACAAAATAAACACCTCATTAATTTTAACAAGAACAATGCAGGTTAAGTGAACAATGACTTGCATGTCGAGACGAAAATAAGTCAAAGAAAAGTCATTTGGTAACCCAAAATAAACAATGATGGAGAGAGCATGGTTTTTAACAAAAATTCTCCAACAGAGTGTGAGCAACCACTCCTCTTGCCAAAAATAAAAAAAGAAGGGACAATCAACAAAACTGTGCTCACTTTGCTCATAGTCAGTACCAAACAAAAGAGAAACTACTGGGGGACTTGATAAAAAGAAAATTATCTCAGCTAACCAAGTGTGTCAAATTGGTGACGTCTTCATGAGGCATTACCATGGACCACGACACAAAAAGTGCCCGTTTGTATTTGGTCACATGGATTGGCACAAGTTTATATCAACATCTATCCACGACACTTGCGAGCACATATCAGTGTGCATTATTCCTCAAATTGTCCCTCGACCCCGCTGCTGGTGTTTCCCCACTTTCCATTCTGTTCTGTTCGAGATCTTCCACGGTCCTCGACTTGGCATACAAAAACTATGAAAGGCAGCCATAGCGATCGAGTTATAATAAACGAGACATTTGTAATACTTAACCGGTGTGTTCTCTTTTGCCATTTCGTCCATCTTTCATCGAATGCAGTCTTGACAAGGCAGACACTCACTCGTCACTACTCTAAAAGTTTTTTTTGTTGTTCCTTGAAATTTTGCTCTCCAGGATAAAGTATATTATATACAGCTTCTTCTTTCTTGAGGTTTGCAAAATAAAATTTTCAAAAGCATTCCTCCATTTGACCTTGAGCACCAGCACGTGACCGGAAATAGAAACCAGACACATGTCGAAGCTCGTGGTCTATTGGCCTCAGGAAGGCAGCTGTGAAGCTGGTGAAACAGCACCTGAGACCAGGTCTGCTCTTGCTTATTGCTAAAATTAGCAGAGTAGATATAGTTTACTTTTGGTTGGAAGCGCCTTCTTCTTCTTTAAAAACGTATAATCCCAACTGCCCCAATGTTATATAATGTTACGAATCTGGAAACCATGCGCACTCAGATGATGTCCATGATGTCCCAAACCACGATGTCCCAAAGTTAGTTATGCCGGTAAGTACGTGTGAGACAGGTCCCTTCCATTTATCTAGTGGGAGAGTTGAATATGTGCGTTGATGTTTTTTTAATAGTTAGGTTATTACATCTTACCACCTGCCCATCACACAATAGTGGCTTCACCACCATCCACCTTCCTCAAACACGCGTGGAGGAGAGGGGCGACTTTCTCCGTGCATGGCCGAAACCCCGCCCAGGAAGGCTGTGCCCGTAGGATCCTGGCCAATTAGAGGCGAACAGTGAGGTGTGCTGACCAAGGCCCCTCCCCACTGAGGGAGGTCCATAAATTCCAGAGACTCTCTGAGGCGGTGTTGGTGGGTTGCGCGAGAGTTCACAGGAGGTCTACGTTGCTGTACGAAGGGGTTTTTGCTGTCATGAGGGTTGAGCAGAGGGCCAGAGGCGGAGAACGTGTCTCGGCTGGCCCTCTACAAGGAAGGACAGAGCTACCCTGACCCCCCCTCCGTGGACCCCGATTATATTCGCCATGAGCCTCGAGTCCCCCACGTGCGACTGGGGATTGGACCAACAACCTTTGTCAGGTGCCTCATCGCGGAGCATGCCCTCCCTCTGACGGTCAGGTACCCACCGAGCTCTGACCCCCAGCTTGTCTCTCTCTGTGGCTGCGAGGGTCCAATAAAGACTCTGGGTTTTCTTTTCATTTGTGTGTGTGTCTGCATGTGGGCCCGTCTTGCATGAAGAACTGCATTTAAGTGTTTTTGCCCATTGTAAAAACTTGCATTGAATATTCGCTTTAAGTCTTGCTTCTCTTGTCTTTTATTTACTGTAAATAAATTTATAAGAAATGTTCCCAGTTCGTTTTCGTCCTTTCTTTATTTGGTCCAGCATGGTCCGGGTCCGAGTTCAGACGGGATTTCATCCCCGATAATCTGTTAATCCTAGCCGGCACGGCTTTGGTAGTTCCGCTTGGCTGCAACCGAGCCGGGGTTGGTAATCGGTAGTTGGAACTCTACCGCAGTCAGTAGAGTGACCTGATTCGAGAAAGACGTGTCAAGGGCATGAATCCCCTGTAGCCAATACTGCGTGGTTACTTAGGTATATTGGATCTGGACAGTTAACCCTACGCCACGCGGTCGAGATATTGGCGTTTCACGGTCGATTAATCGACCCGCCAGCTTCGGAGTTATCCGGAGCGACGGCCTATAAATTCTGGGGAGTCTGGTGGGAGATGGCGTAAACTTCCCCACCTCGCGGTCGTTCTCACCACCGACCCCCAACAATATATATATATATATATATATATATATATATATATATATATATATATATATATATATATATATATTTTTTTTTTTTGTTATGAATTTGGAAGCCTTGTGCACACAGACAGACAGCTGTCCCCGTAGCTTAGTTATTTCGTTAAGTATGTGTTTATAGTTACGGCCCCTGACCTGTGTCTAACGGGAATTACATGTGTGTGCTGCGGAGATTCGTTTACAACAACACGCCTTCACTTCGCTTCCTCACACTGACGCCATTGTCTACATGCGTTCGACCACGTACGTGGGCGGAGATTTCCATCGCCTCAGATCAAGACTCCACCCAGGAAGGCAGGGGCGTGCCCCTTGTCCAATCAGGCCACAGAGTTCGACTTTCCCGCGACATGCCGGCCAATGAGAGTTGAGATGGCCACAGAAGACGGTTTTCCCACGACAGCCGGCCAATGAGAGTTGAGATGGCCACAGAACGTGGTTTTCCGACGACACGCCGGCCAATGAGAGTTGAGATGGCCACAGAGAGCGATCTTCCCACGATGCCCCGTCCAATGAACGTGAAGAGCGCCTGAGACGGCGATGTGCTCACCCCGGAGGAAAAAGAAAGATAAGAAACGCCAGGCTGCGTAGTGAGGTGGAAAAAGGATCAAGGTGGTGGGGGTCTTCGTAGTACTAAAAGAGTCGTGGTCATCGTCATGGCGATCATCATCATTGTGCTGCGGGTTCGAGTCCCACCGAGCTGGATAATCGTCGCCTCTGATCTTCGCCTTGGTCGATTGGTGCGTGGCCGGTTGGAGAGCACGGTACCTGGTGCTTGGAGTGGCATCGTGTTGCGGGTTCGAGTCCCGCCGAGCCAGATCATCGAAGACCACACAAGGTGGACAGATCCAAGCAGAGGCTCTGGTCTCGAGCTCACCTGTCCTCGAGCTGGAGGCCTTCAATAAAGACCATTGTGGCCCGTGTGTGTGTGTGTGTGTGTGTGTGTGTGTGTGTGTGTGTGTGTGTGTGTGTGTGTGTGTGTGTGTGTGTGTGTCTGTGTGTGGGCCCATCTTTACGTAGCAACTGGATAAGTGCTTTTGCTTGTACATTGACTGCATTTCTTATAGTCGGATAACTCTGCTCTCTGTGTGTTCCTTCCCACCCACCCCCCCCCCCCCTATTGTAAATAAATATCCATTTGTTGAATGTTTCAGCTCATTTCTGTCCTTTCCTTCATTGGCTTAGCACGGTGCGTGTTGGGAGATTTAAAAAGGCCGTTGCTGCAGTTGTTGTGCATTTGGACCGACGGGACCACGCTAATCATCCGCTCGGGTTACGCACGGGTTGAGCACAGTTACGGCTCGTCCCGTTCGAGCTCCATCGAGGGGTGTGGATTCCTCGGTAGCTCGCCATGTGGGTCTCTAGGTATTTTGAAGATTGGCAAATAACCCTGTCTCATGTGGCTGAATTATTGACGATTCACGGTCCTGTAAGGGACCCGTACCTTCGGAGTTATCCGGGGTGACGACCTATAAATTCTGGGTGTTCGGTGGAGGCGACTCTACTGCTCCATCTAGCGGTCGTGCTCGCAGCCGGTACCTGGCCCACAAATATATATATATATATATATATATATATATATATATATATATATATATATATATATATTTATATATATATATATATATATTTATTTGTTCATTCTAACGACTCACTGATATCAATGTTTGAGACCTTCCGGGCTGGGTGACGTAGAAAGCTGAAATTTTGCATGCCGATGGACATCGAAGCTGATACACCGGGGGGTGGGGGGAGGGGGGTGAATAAAATAATAAATCACAGAACCATTGGAAAACATCCATGAATGAAAATATAAATAAATGAAAAAAAAAGTGCAGGTGAGCAACTCGAGACAATGGGGAAGCATGGTAATTTTGCATGCCAACGGACATCGAAGCCAACACACTGGGGAAAAAAACAATCACAGAACCATCAGAAAGTGTCAGTGAATGAAAAATAAAATTTATTATAATAATTAAAAAAAAACAAACAGGTGAGCGACCCCAGACAATGGGGAAGCATGGTTCGTTATTGCTTACAATGTGTAAGTATACCCCACTAATATAAATAAATGATGGACATGCAAAAAATATATAGCTATCATTTATTTTGTCTCACGTGTACACAAAAGTACGAGTGTGTATGTATTTATTATCCAATTTTGTTCAATACCTTTTTCAGGCAAGAGATCACCAGAAAAAAAACATTTGAACACAAGCTTTTTTGGTGACTGCAAGCAAATAAAAACTGCACATGGACAAAACCACACCCCAGCCAGCCAAGGCCCCAACAATTCACTCAGTGACACAAGTTTTAAAAGCAGCTCAGCATACCATTATCCCAAAATAAATCCAAACAAGTTGTCACACCCACAGCTGGTTTCCACTTTCACTTACCATCCTTCCCTTCAATACAAATCCCACCCCCCACCACTCTCTCCACCAATTCCAACACAGAACTCCCAAACCAGAATCTTCATCAGTCATCATTATATCATACAAAAAAAAAAATTTATAATGGCTTTTAAATCATGAAGCAAATCTAATTTGCTTGCTTAGACTTGTACAACTGCAGAGCTCCACAAGCACCTGAACCTTCTTGCCCTACTTCCCCTGCAAGTCAAAGTGTTGTCACAACAACTGAAGAAAGAGCGGACAACCCTCAAGGAAAGCAAAAAGACACTTTAGCAATGTTGGAACCACAAAATTAGCTGCAGTTCACATTTCAGAAGGCAGTTGGTATCTGGCTGTGTTGCCTAATCTACGTAGAACTTGGCAGGGTACGATTAAAAGCTGTGTTATTGTGAAAGATGGTTCAACTTTGCCTCCGATTTCATTTGTTGAAAGAACAGGATGACAAAAGGCAATACTTCGAGCATACAAAAGTCGACGTTGTTAACGGGGACGCGTAAATTTCATCGTAACAAGTGGCACATTTGGGGGATAATTCCGTGTTGATGAACCAATTACAATTCAATCCTAGAAAATAGAAACCGTCACAAATGTGCCGATGGATTAAGCCTGTGCATGCATCAGATGTAAACCCACTTACATTTGATCTCAATTTGTGGTTTAATGGAAAAATTAAATTCCACATTAGAGAGAGCGCGAGAGAGAAAAGCGAGATAAGTGGAAGAGAGACGTCAGATGTTTCCTCGAGTTATGGTCTAATTGAAAACGATTTTCAAAGGGCACATGATCTTTGACCTATTGAACCTAGAATTGAATCGGTTCATCTTTGTATCACAGTCCATACTTGTGCCAAGTTTGGTTGTAATCCCATCGGTGGCTCACAAGCTATTGTGGTGACAAATGTCTTCTCAATTAAAAAGACATATGCCCTTTGACCTTGGATCTTCTGAACCCCAAATGTCATTAGTTTATCTTTGTTTGTTATCGCGTATATTTGTGGCACGTTTGACAAGTTATCACCGCACATTCATATCGTGCCATAACACAACTGCCTGCCATTGGTGGGCACACTAAAGAGCTCCGTCATTAGCCTCTGCCAGATCCTTTGAGGAGCATGCCTCATCTAACATGTCACGCCGCATCTCATTAGATGTCCCATTGCCTGGTGTCGTCCAAGACCGCACTCACAGTTAGCATCATCTAAATCATATCTCCTTCTCGGCATACTTTATTTCCACCTTCCAACTCTGGCACATAGTCCATGCAGGCTACGCCTGGTTGATCGGTGCCTGGTGGGAGTTTCTGTTGGCTCAAGGTTCATTAGCTCATCCACTGAGGCCAGCTGCAATCTTTCATCCCAAAGGTTTCGCCTCATCGAGTTGGATTGCCATCTTGAGAATGGACTGATGATGGGAAGCTTATTGCGAGATTACTTAAGCCGTGGAGGGATCACTGGATGGCCATAAAATCCTTCGATAGTCGAAGGTGTTCTATCTGGCTTGCTACTGCCCTCATATCAGATGGTGCAATGCCAACAAGCAGATATAGGTGGCTGGTTTTGGTTGGTATCAGACAGCCAGTAATGTAACAACAGCTTGAGTTCAGTACGTGGTCCAGCTTCTTGAGATGGGCTTAAATTGTTCACCAACTGGGTATGCACATTCTGCTGTGGAATAACAGAGGACTCATACTGTTGTTTGAATTGTTGTTGGGTTGGCTCCACACTTGGAATTCAACAACTTGCTGAGGAGTGCATTTGGGGACTGGGTTTTGTTTTCAGTTTACTGATATGGACTTTGTACGTCAGCGATGATCTTGGTTCACCCAGAGGTACATGGGATTTGTGCAGTGCACTCCAGCCAAGTTCCATTCCATATCATCTCCAACTTTTGTCTGCATTTTTGTTCTTCAGGTAGAGGGCACAGACTTCATTTTTGTTTGGGTTGGCATGCAGGTGGTTCTCTTCAAAGTAAATGACAATTTGGTCAATACATCAGAAAGAATGTATGCCACCTCCTTGAAGTGTCCATGCTGGGTTGTGATATACACGTCATTGGTGTCGATGAAACTCCTGGTTTGAGGATGGATTGGTTGGTCATTCGCATAGATGTTAAACAGTGATGGAGTGAAAACACTGCTTTGGAGCACCAACAGTTCAAAAAGAACCATCTGTTGTCCACGAGGAATCTCTCAAGTTCCATCAGATGTAGGTTGTTCGTTATGTGGAGTAATTTCTGACAGGTGCCTGCAGTGTTTCAGTGTCGATGGCGGTGGGAAGATGAACAAAAACAGCTCCTGTAATGACAGCTTCCTGAAATCCATCCTCTATATGGTCTGTGAGGTTGAGCAATTGTCCTGTGCAGGACTTCCCAGGCCGTAAACCAGCCTGTTTCTTGATAAGGATCCGATTCAGTCACTGAGGTTAGGTGGGTCAAGATGAGTTGTTCAAAAAGATTGTATGTATGGCACTAGAGTGATATAGACCTCGAGCTTTTTGCTTTTGAGGGATCTTTCCCAGGCTTGAGGACTGCTACAGCTCATGCACGACGTCAGTTATCACAATAACACATATTTTCAATTAAAGGAAACCACCTTCGACAGGTCAGTCTTTGGAATGCCACTGGTAACATGCAACCCAGTGCTCCCTGCTACATGATCAGGTTGCTGCTGACGAAACCGGCCTCTCACTAGCTTGCAAGTGGGGAGGTGACTGTGATACCCTGCAGGAGAAAATAAACAACACCTGACAAAGGGCGGATGAGCTCCCTTTGGGAGACAATGGCCATCCAGTGTGGATATCGAGGTGGGGGGGTTGGGGGGGGGTCTCTTAAAAAAAAAAACACCCATAATCCAGTTAGATTTGCTAGTGGCCACCCATGTCGCTTGAGAGAGGTAGTAGAACGCTTGATGGAATAAATGCAGGGGAAGAGGGTGGGTTCGCCGTGTCACCAAAGCCATGGAAGGCATGTTCCTCGTCCGGTGGATGACACTGCAGTCCGATTCTGCCACAACCAATTTTGTATCATTTTTATGGTATCAAATGGGCAATGATTATTTTTCAGAGCTTATTCATAAAAAAATAATAATAATAAAAAAAAGACCTTTGATCTTTTGAACCCAAATGTAATCAGTTAATTTTTATATTACAGTCTACACTTGTGCAAAGTTTTGTTCGAAATCGTGTCTGTGGTTCACAAGGTATCTCTCTTATTTTTATGAAAATCTTTGTAACAAAGCTTTTCAATTGTATGTCACATTATTTTCGACCTTTGACCCCTGACCTTTTGAACCCAAAATCTAATCAGTTCATCTTTGTATCACAGTCGATGCTATTCTTAAGTTTGGTTAAAATCCCTGCAGTGGTTCATAAATTATCATGGTTAAAAAAAAAAAATCCCCCCAAAAACAATAACGGACGCACAGACTGACAACCCAAAAACATAATGCCTCTGGCCTTGAGTTGCGGAGGCATAAAAATTAACAGCTTGTTTCTTCTTGTGTTTTTTTTTTTTAATCAAAATCTATTGAGCTGTTGCACAAACAACAAGTAAAACTCTATTCTGCCCAAGTTCATCAAGCACGATCATGTCCAAATCGGACTTTCTACATGAGACGACGACTCCATGAAAATGAACTCGAGAGAATGAAAATCGATTTTTTTTAATTTACTACTGAAACATTCCACTAGGATGTAATGTTCCTGCCGTCCTGAATGCTAGGGAGCTCCATCTATGGGGAATATGTGATGTGGAGCAGGGGGGGGGGGGCTCCCAGTATAATGATTTTTGATAAAGACCGAAGGACCATATTGGTTCACGAGTCAGGAAGTGACCACTATATTCGTTATGGGTGTGTGTCTGTCTGTCTGTCTGTCCTGAGAATAGCTCCGTGGGTTTTGATCCGATCTTGATAAAATTAGGGTGCGAGGTTTGTATCATGATCTAGTTGTGTTTTCCAGAGAAGGGGCGTGCTGCGCCCATTATGGGTGGAGCCACGCCCAAAAAACATGTTTTTAGGGGGTAGCCGGTTTCAAGTTACATCTTCTCCGAGGGGGTTTGTCAAATCTGGCAGGGGTTTCGGTATTTGGTTAGCCCAATGGCACCTGCATAGCCCCACGGAGCTCGATTTTTTCATTTTCGTCCCAAGGTCAAGGTCACAAGGTCACGAACTTAGAAAATGTCAAAAAAAAAACAATAAATTGGGCATCGAGCTCCTAGAGTTTTCAACTGTTTCAAATGAAAGTTGGTATGCAAGTAGTGCTCTTCGAGTACGACAACTTTCATCATTTACGTTTTTCCCGATTCCGCCAGTTTGCCCGTGGCGTCCCCTCGAAGGTCAAAAAATAAAAAAGGCGAACCGTGTACATTGCTCGTGAACCATCGCCGTCTCCAGACTCGTTTGTTAATTACAGTTTATTGAGGCCAAGTACTGTACTTTTTCAAAAAAAAAAAAAAAAATTCACTCTTGTAGTGAATGGCAGGTCAAGACGAAAAAGAACAATCGTCATTGCGCTCCGGTTACTTGTGAAGGTTGCACGAATCTATTTAGATTGGCCAACATCAACGGCCATTCTGTCAGAAATAATAAATAAATAAATCGCCAACAAACAGGCCCAAAATGCATTTTAAGCTCTCCACAAGAGCAGCACAAGTATATAGACACAAAGAACAGTTACAAACACATGCTAAGCCAGGGGTAAAGCAGTAATCAAAACCAGATGCAGCTGCTGGACCATTGCCATTGTGCTTTTGAGAAACAGGCATTAAAAAAGACCAACGGTGCACATTAGAAATGGACCAACTTCCAGCATGTCAACTATACGTACTTTGCCGTTTTGCTTCCCTATGCATTCCCCAGTAAGGCAACCTTCAACGCAACCTCCAAAAGCTGCAGTCGGAGAAAGCGAAAAAGGTAAACAATAAAATTACTTGCCAACGCATACAAAGCATCCACCAATTTTTAAGTCGTGTTGCATTCGGCTGTACACACTGAAGCCATAACCGTCTATGTAGAAAGCCTACAATTTGATGAGCCATGAAACACCCAACCAGCACGGACGTTCGGTACACTGGAAAATAAGTGCTCGTAACAAGTGCTATGTCCGACGAGCTTTCAAACAAAAAAAACAAACAAAAATCACAAATTGGGACAGCTGAGGGAGTTTATGGATCCAAGAACGATGGTTGTTTGTATTTCATCTCATCGCATCAATACAGAAAGTCATAAGAAAAGTCAAGACGATCAATTAAAACATGGTTCCATGGATGCAACGATGCAAACCCTAAAACCTCAACCCAACCACATGGCCAAGTACAGAAATAATAGTAATTTGTTCACGAATCAAAGGGACAAAGTCAAATTCACCAAGCCAGAGTAGTGATGTGGACATGAGATTGTACGTTCTCAGGTTGCACAACAAGAAGCTGTCATGATTTTCCCTGTTGAAAATGCGATCATCATTTCAACAAGCGGAGCACAAAAACCAGCTGGAAGTGTGGAACACAGCTCGGATGGCGGTACAAAGCCAGCAGTGAAACAGGTCACCATCGAGTCGAATGGTCAGGCACCAACGAAAAGGCAAGGATGAACGGAACTCGAACCTGCGTGCAGAAATGAGGGGACTTTCCACCGCCGGTCCATCACCATTCTGCAACCACAACGGCCACAGAAACCAAAACAATCTCGACGAACAAGCAGTGCTATGCAGAAATGGTTGGGGTGTGCACGCATGCAGAAACACAAACAAACGCCACACCTGCACCAGTGGCATAATGGCGTTTTAATTTCCTCGTTGACAGCACGTAAGAGGCAGAGGTTTTAAAATGGAATTTTGATCGATAGAATCCAGAGCAAAAGAAAGAAAAAAAATTGGTGATCACCAACAACACAGTGACCAGCAGTTTTACTGCTTCGCACAACACGGTACCCTACACCTGTCTAACATCTTCATACCTCCCACCACCCTTATCAACCCTCTCTTAAAACACCTGCCAAAAGCTTTTCACAAGCAGAAGGAATGATTAACAAGAAACCTTCACCCCATTCCCCAAAGAGGGGATAAAGCCTCAGCCCATATATTGCACAACGTGCTCGATAAACAAGGTAGTTACACCCTTCTATCGCCTCGTACGTGACCAATCCCCATTTCAAATTGCGATTGCGATTCAGGGATCCTGCTTTGGATCGTTGCTGGCAGTGCAGCTGGTGTCCCTAATGGTGCCCCCTGTAGGTTAGAGCAGGAATTTGTAATATGTTCAGGGTTCCGGTGATAACTCGCCTCCACTTTGTGAAGAACACAATGGGATCTTTAACGTCCACCTACTATGTGCCGAAGATGGGAAGCCCAGTTCAGCGTCTATCTGACGGACGGCACACACATCGATTGATGTATTGCCGTGCATGTGAAAAACCAGGGTGACGGGTTTCAGCTGGGTTGGGATTCGAACCCGAGCTAGATAGCTCAGAAGCGAATGCACAAACCTCGAGGCTATCCTGCCAGCCCAATAATGCCAATGAAGTACAAATTCACAGATTGCCATTACCTTGCGAGAGAACGAGCAACCAATCAATACAAATTACAAAGTGATAACTTAGCCCAATTAATTCATTATATACATCAATAAGACATCAGTGGATGATGAAGGCACATTTGCCCCCTTGGCACGGCACACATTCAAACATGCTGTTTATCTCATTCGATTTTTTTTAACCAACAGCTCCCAATTCATCCCTTTACTGGACTGGTGTTGGCTTTGCGGTTAGGGTGGTGGCTTGGGATCCTTGGGTCCCGAGTTCGCAGCCCCGTAATACCCATTGAATCAACACCAGTGGGTTGACTCAGCCCGTCATCTTTCTGAGGTCGGCGAAATGAGGACCAATGAACTGGTAATCGGGGCACTGCATCAGCGGCATAGCTGTGCCCCTAACCAATGATGCAACCAGCAGCCAAAAGGCAGCACACGATGGGATCCCTTTACTACACAACAGCACTAAAACATGCACAAGTATCTTTTGTTCTTTTATTGATCCTGAGAACTGCACCTTTATTGATATCAACAGACTGCTTTGCTGGAAGACAATTAAAACATCCACAAAGCAGTTCCTAATAATAACAAATCAATTAAATTAATCAGCAAGTCTTAAGGAATATTTGACATGATTGGAGCGGGGGTGGGGACGAATGTTCACTTTTCTCTAGGACAGCGAAGGCCGATCAAAACCTCTCGACCTGTCCACCGCCTTTTTGAGGATATGAATAAATGATTGTTAGAATATTAGAACAAATAGATATCAAACCATCGTGCTCATCAAGGACAGGCAGCTATTTACACATGGTGGTAACATGAACTTCCATGTATTGGAGATCGAGAGAGGTAATGGGGGTATTCGCTGGCTATCGTGTGCAGCCTTTTGGCTGCTGGTTGAATCATTTTCTGGGGGCATGGCTGTGCCGCCGATGCAGCCCTCTATTACCAGTACACTGGTACTCATTTCGCCGACCTCGGAAGGACGACAGGTTGATTCAACCCCACCTGGTGTTAATTAAACGGTTAAAAAGGGGCTCAAACTCAAGACCTTAACATCTTCAGCCAGCCACCTTAACTGTTCAGCCTATTGGCAGGACGCGCGCGTGTGTGTGTGTGTGTGTGTGTGTGTGTGTGTGTGTGTGTGTGTGTGTGTGTGTGTGTGTGTGTGTGTGTGTGTGTGTGTGTGTGTGTGTGTACACTGGTGTTGGAGCAGCATGATGGGCCGAATGTCCATGTACATCGTTGTAAAACTCAGGACCTCGGCGGACTGAATTAAAAGCAACATTTCCGATGCCAAAACCCAAAGTTCCACTGACACTGGTGAACATTAAACAACATTTTGTTCATTCATAAAAAGCAAACCAAAACAAAGTAAGCACGTGGATCCGTTTGGAAGCGCTGAAGACGAACCACGGGACGTCCTGTGATGAACCTGTGCCCCTCCAGGCAGCCATGGATTGAACTTTCCATACAAGGTCAACACCACCGACCATCGGGGAATAACAGTCGGAGGAGGGACGAGTTGGACGGATTACACAGGTAATGGAGGAGAGGATGAATACTCGGTCTTCTCGGTCAAGAGAGAAGGGGGAATATTCGCACCACCTGACTGCCCGAGGGGGGGGGGGTGAGGAGGCCGAGTGACAGTACGAGGATGGACGGGGAAAACTGTGATAGAAGTGTGTGAAAGAGAAGGAGGAAGTGGGAATGGTCATATTACCGACACACCAAGCAGTGTGGGTCACTCGTTTGGACGAACATGAGAAATCACAACCACGGCCTTCGTACACTCACACACACACACTCTCAAACACACACAGTACTAACACAAACTAACACACACACACACACTCTCTCAAACACACACACAAACATACACACACACACACACACACACAGTACTAACACAAACTAACACACACACACACACTCTCTCAAACACACACACAAACATACACACACACACACAAACAAACTCTCACTCACACACACACACACACACATACATACTCTCACTCACACACAAACACACACACACACACACACTCTCACAAACACACACACACATACTCTCACTCACACACAAACACACACACACTCTCACAAACACACACACACACACTCTCACAAACACACACACACACACTCTCACAAACACACACACACACACTCTCACAAACACACACACACACACTCTCACAAACACACACACACACACACACAAACACACACACTCTCACAAACACACAAACACACGCACACTCTCACAAACAAACACACACACACACACACACTCCCACACACAAGCATAGGCTCACCAACATACACTCACTCTCACACACAAGCATAGGCTCACAATCATACACTCACTCTCACACACACACACACACACACACACTCACGCACACACGTGTCCGCACTCTCCGTCCTCGTCCAGCATTAACATCTCCTCACCCCCCCTCCCCTCCCCGTTTCTCGTCCTGCCCTCCAAGGACCGCGACCTTTCACCGGAATCTCCACCACATCAACACTCACCTTTGTGCACCGCCGCGTTGCCAGAGCCCGACTGCAGTTCATCGTCCCTGCTCACTTGCGTTATAACGGACGCTCCGTCCATGGAGCTGTCCCCTCACTCCAGGCAACCCCCCGCTCTCCGTGAGCCCCTCCGCTGGCGGGGAGGCCCGGGAGCGCACTGCCTCGATCCGCTCAGCAACCGCAGCAATATGGAGACGGAGCCGAGGGCGCGGACGGCATTAAAAACACGGCGCAATGTGCGCGCCGTTTCAAGGCGGCCCGCCGCACGCCGCCTACGCACACACACACACCACACCACACACTGACTGGACTGACTTGGCTTGACTTGACTGACTGACTGACACACACACACACGCACACACGCACGCACGCACGCACGCACGCACGCACGCACGCGCGCGCGCAATGCAATATCACACCACGAGGAAACAAACAAATATCCACAAAGACAACATTATAAACAAACACAACTCACTGATTCGTTCACGGGTTTGTTCGATTTCATTATTTGTTCATCAAAGCTTGTGAAAGTTTATTTATTTATTTATTTTTATTATTATTATTGATCTTCACTCTTCAACGAGACAGTCAATCGCTGTGAGGTGGAGCGAAATTTAACAGCTCGGAGGAGACACCCGTTACAGCGAGACTGCCGCTAACAACGCCGTCATGGCCGCTATGACGGACGAACAGCAATTCGAGTAAACAAAAGCAAAGGTGAATTGGAGGAGAATAATAAAACATAATCTTTCGTGACCTGAGGGTGGAGAGGCTCAAATTTTATGAAGTTGAAAGCGGCTGCTGCGGCGTTAAGTTGTCAGGAAGGGCTTGAAAGTGGCAAGAGTACGTGGTGCAACGTGACCAGGCCTTGGCTTTGATTTGAACGGACCGGCCGAAACCCGACCAAGCAGTTCAAACGTCTGCCGATCCCGCATGAGGTCGTGCACCTCTTATGGAAAAACAAGCTCAAATGAGCTAAGATCCTCGTCCTCTTAACGATGACGTCATAAAACGAATATGACGTCATTGTGATTTATCAGGTTTGCGATAAATTATCTGTGCTAATGCCCGGCTTGATTCCCGCAAACAAAATTCAAGCAGCTTGCCTAGTTTCGGAGATAATGGTATAGGCGATTTCCATTAGCGGCGATATTATGACGTCAACTTTTTTTTCTGGGAAGAATTTCCAAAATCGGAGATGGTTACTGCCTGCGCGTGGGCTTTCTGCATATACATGGCAAGTTTCACGAAGATCCGATGAAAACTCTGGGTTGTGAAACCAAAAATGTCAAAAAATAGGAATGACGTCATAAAAATTGATATGACGTCATAGTGATGTATCATATGTGCGGTAATTCATCTCTGCTAATGCCCTGTTCGATTCCCGCAAACAGAATTCAACAAGCTTGCCTAGTTTCGGAGATATTTTTTCGTTGATTTCCATTAGCGGAGATATTTTGACGTCATAACTTTTTTTCTCGGAGGAATTTTCACAATCGGAGATGATTAGTATCTGCGCGGGGTATTTCTACATATATATGCCAAGTTTCAGGAAGTTTCGATGAAAACTGTAGGCTGTGAAACAAAAAAGTCCTCAAGAAGAAGATGAAGAACAACAACGTGAGTAAGACTTGGAGATCCTCCACGAGGATCTAAAAATTCTAAAGTTCCGATCCCAAGGGAGTGAGGGTAAAAAAAACCATCAACCCCTTATTAGGGGGTCTCTCTGCCCCTTTGCTGGGTATGTGGGGTGGTGGTAGAGTAGTAGTAGTGGTGGTAGTAGTAGTAGTAGTAGTAGTAGTAGTAGTAGTAGTAGTAGTAGTAGTAGTAGTAGTAGTAGTAGTCGTAGTAGAAGCAGCAGCAGTAATAGTAGTAGTAGTAGTATCAGTAGTGGTAGTGGTGGTAGTAGTAGTAGTAGTAGTAGTAGTAGTAGTAGTAGTAGTAGTAGTAGTATCCTGAGAGGATCACTATAACCTTTAATCCATCTCTGAGGTCAAAAAGGGGATTTCCTTTGAATGTCACCATCATCATCATCACTGTCTTTAGCCATGGTGGATACTTGTCTTTTATTAAAACCAGAGCCAGTCTGCGTTGGCGGAAAAAGTCGAAGATTTATTTTCTCAACCGAATGTTGAGGTATGCTGACCGTCAAGGGAAGGTCTCCTACTTTGAAGTCGGACTCTCGTCCAGAACGTTTCACCGCACGTTTTCTGATGTGACTTGGTTGATGTGAATGTCCCTTGTGGTGGTGTGGTTTCCTGGTGTGGGTTTTACTTTCTTGGTAACAAAGGATGGGAAATCT
Organism: Eptatretus burgeri; assembly: GCF_056783735.1. Classification (NCBI taxonomy): domain Eukaryota; kingdom Metazoa; phylum Chordata; class Myxini; order Myxiniformes; family Myxinidae; genus Eptatretus; species Eptatretus burgeri. The sequence continues at coordinate 58,371,641 of NC_140963.1, read as the reverse complement.
TTACTTGTTATGGACAAATTTATTTATTATTTCTGACAATTAGTGCTGTGCTGTCCTGAACAGTTGAGAAGACATTGCGTCTGGACATATCACATCAAACATGTGAGGCATAACGGCTTGCAGCAGCCAGGAAAATTCAATGGCCTTCAGCACCCATCACCATTGGTCATGAGTTTCTGGCACGAATCTTCGTTCAACTTTTTGTTGGACTTTTGGGATAATATATATATATATATCTCTCTCTCTCTCTCTCTCTCTCTCTCTCTCTCTCTCTCTCTCTCTCTCTCTCTCTCTCTCTCTCTCTCTCTCTCTCTCTCTCTCTCTCTCTCTCTCTCTCTCTCTCTCTTTCTCTCTCTCTCTCTCTCTTTCTCTCTCTCTCTCTCTCTCTCTCTCTCTCTCTCTCTCTCTCTCTCTCTCTCTCTCTCTCTCTCTCTCTCTCTCTCTCTCTCTCGCCCCCTGCTGATGTGTGATGCATGTGTCACGGAGGCGGTGTAAGTACAAGTGGAGTCCAGTGTTATTCTCTCCCCTGTCCTTTAATATTTTCATCGTCTTTTTTCCTCTTCCCCCTCCGCTTTCCGCTCCCACCACCCTTCTTCTCGACTCGCCTTTCTCCCTGTCCCTTCCTTTCCCCGTCCCCTCCCTTTCCCACCCCCACCTACCCTGTTGAGTCCGTTACTCACCCCCAACCTTTTTTAGCCGCGTAGTTCATAAAGGTTTTGTGTTTATATTTTTCATTCCCTTTCCTTTCCCCTTTTCTTCTTTGGGATGAGAGAGAGAAAGAGAAAGAGAAAGAGAAAGAGAAAGAGAAAGAGAAAGAGAAAGAGAAAGAGAAAGAGAAAGAAAGAGAGAGAGAGAGAGAGAGAGAGAGAGAGAGAGAGAGAGAGAGAGAGAGAGAGAGAGAGAGAGAGAGAGAGAGAGAGAGAGAGAGAGAGTCCACAGCTTGTGGTATAGATAAGTTTCGAGCCGGTAGCCTACTCCGTTATCGAGTACGTTCCTGTTTTTTTGTTTCGGCAAGACACGCGTCGGAGCGGTTATATGACATTTCCCCTCATTTCCTCCCTCATCCCCTCCCCTTACTTCCGTTTGTTGACATCAAATAATGTCGACACGTTCCCGTTACGTGGCCTATGAGGCCTTGACGTGGAAACATGGCGTCGTGTGCGTTCCTCCTAACGAGGTCAGTGTTGATGACATTGTTTCTGCCATTGGTAATATGGTTGGGTTTGAAAAAGTCTGCGCAGCCTCTCGCATGAACAAACGAGTCGTTGTTTTTATATCGGACGATCATTTAGTACATGACATCGTCTCGACTGGAATAACAACTGAAAATGGTTGTTTCATCTTAGCCTCCCCTCTCGCCACAACTAATACCAAAATTGTACTCAGTAATGTCCCACCTTTCATAAGGAATGAAGCACTGGTAAAATAATTATCTCGATTCGGGACCATAGTCTCTCAGATTACAATGTTACCCTTGCGACGCTGGAACGAGAAGGCTCGACACGTGATGTCTTTCAGACAACAGGCGTACATTGTGCTTCCCTCGTCGAACGTCGATAAAGTGCTTAATGTGGTCTTTAAATTTCGCACAGATGGACACGAGTACCAGGTGTATGCGTCGACGGAAACACTGAAATGTTTTAACTGCAATGGTTTCGGCCATTTAAAACGTTTCTGCCCAAAAACTGCATCCCCAACAGCCGAGGATACTTTTGCTTCGTCTAATACGGCCCCACCTGTCAGCACTGATGACCCTGTTACATTCTCAGAGAACGAAACATCAGACCCTAAGGACACAGAGGACAGTACCTCAAGTGTTTGGGATGGGTTTACAACTATTCTCTAATTAAGGAAAAGAAAAACGGATAAGAACGAACTTAACCCACATAAAGGGGAAAAAGTGGTTTTGGCTCTGAGTGAAACAACTCCGGGCTTATGTGGCACAGTGTCTTGTGACAAATCGGTATGAGTCACTCTCAAATGATGAAATGGACCCCCTGTTGGTAGATCAAGGTGAAGTGGATTTACTCCCAGAGAAAATAATGAAAACCACAGTCAAGATCCCTACTTCTGATAAGGAAATTGAACCATGTAAGGATCTTACCGAAAAGGAACTAAAAACTGTCTCCAGAACCCCCCAATCGTGTCACGAGTTAACCACCAACGACTCCTCAATGGTGGAAACTGCTCTATCGAAACCCTGAAGTCATACCTGACTGTAGTGACAAAGCTCTGAAAAAACCGCATCCTGAAAAACCTGAGGCAGACGCTGATATTACGACCCTTCCCCCCTCCCCTCACTCCATCTCCCCCTCCCCTCACTCCATTTCCCCTTCCCCTCACTCCATCTCCCCCTCCCCCCTCTACCTCCCCCTCCCCCTCTACATTACTCAAGGTGGAATCAGAGCCTCCCTCACCCTTCCCCTCCCCGTCGAAAACAGAACAACCTGATACCTGTATACTCCAGAGTATAAACACAGTTTTTGAATCAGAAATTGAAAATTTTCCAGATAGTGCTTCTGACATGTCAGAAGGAGAACCAGATAACATCGAAGAATTCCCTACAAACAGTACTCCTAATGTCTCACCATCGCAAATCCTTAAATACCTAAATCATACTTTTAGGAAAAGACATGTAGATATAAAGGAATACTTTTCTAACTTACATGGTTTTATTGAAACAGCAAAAAGTATCATTCATCGACCTAATGATTACCATTTCACCGAGCCACAGTGCAGTAGGCTTAAAAAGCACATTGTTAAAGCTAAAATGGAAATGAAATGATGACCTGCGTGCACTTCTTTCCTTGCCACCTCTTCATCACGATGGCAATCCTTGGCAGCCTAAACATAAATGGTGGAACAAGCCAGTCCAGGATGCTCCAAGTAGTCAACCTCATTAAACAACAAAAATTAGATGTAGCCTTTTTACAAGAAATCCACTCTACTCCAGCATCGCACAGTGTTTGGAATAGAATGATGAAAAAGACCGGCTATTTTAGCGATTCCAACTCTCGCACAGCAGGAGTTGCTTTTCTGCTTAGTCCGCACTTCTGCCCTCTACAACTTTCATTTCAGGAAATAATCCCAGGTTACCTTGCTTCCCTGGATTTTGTTGACAATAACATCGAATTCACTTTAATAAATGTCTATGCTCCTTCAAAGGGCACAGACCGCCGAAGTTTCTTCAAAAGGTTATGACTCTACATGAGGCAATTAGATTTGCAAAAGTGTATCGTAATGGGAGGTGATTTCAATTGCACCCTTCAGCCCGCACGTGATCGGAATGGTGCAGAATCTCACCCCGGATCAGCCAGACTGCTGTCTGACATAATAAGGGATTTTAGTCTTCAAGACTTATGGCGGATACAAAATCCAAAAACCCATCAGTTTACTTGGAGTAAAGTTGCCAACAATCAGGTGGCCCTTGCCCGGCTGGATAGATTCGACATAAACTCACCCCTTATTAACCTCTCACCTACCACGAGAATTTCTCCATCTGGCTTCTCGGACCATCACCTTATCACCATGTGCTACCGAATAGGGTCGTCTCCAAATCGCCACTCTTTTGGGAAACTTAACATCTCCATATTAGACAACCCCTCTTTTAATAGTGTCTTTCAAAGTGTATGGTCCAATTTAGTAGGTGCTAAGCCCCAATTTAAAGACCAGCGGTTATGGTGGGACAACATAAAGGTCCAAATTCGAAATTTCTGTCAACATTTCTGCTCTTTAAATACACAAGGAGAACGCAGAATAAAAGCAGAACTGGAGAAAGAAATTCTACAAATTCAAAGCAACCTAAAAACCCACCCTGCCCCCCAACAAAAACTAAGACTGCATGAGAAAAAGTCTCTTCTCAAAAGTATTATCACCAACCATACCCAAGGAGCGTTAACGAGATTACGCTTTCAACACCTTCATCTCTTAGATAACCCAACCCGGTTTTTCTTTGACTTTGAATCAAAATCGCCTCATTCCTTAATCACTGCTTTAAAACGTCCTGATAACTCAGTCACTACTAACCCGGTAGAAATTAAGAACGAAGCAAAACTTTTCTTTTCTAAACTTTACCAGGCAAAAGATGTTGATTTAGAACTGGTTTCTCAATTGGTGGATGGTTTCAGTGTTATATCCCCCAAACAAAGGTTGGATTTGGAATCACCACTCACACTCGAGGAACTTTTTGCTGCCCTTAAGAGCCTGAATGGAGGGAAATCATGGAGCCTGAATGGAGGGGAATGGAGGGAAATGGAGGGGAAATGGAGGGAGGGAATGGGCTGGATGGTCTACCAGCGGAGTTCTTCAAAAAATTCTGGGACCTGATTGGACCTGAATTGCTTCTGGTCTTCCGAGAGAGCCTGGAGAAGAATGAACTCCCACTAAGTTGCAGAAGGGCTGTACTTACTTTGATTCCTAAAAAAGGGAATCCCTTGCTCATCTCACAGTGGAGGCCAGTGTCCCTGCTGTGTACAGACTATAAAATCCTCTCAAAAGCTTTGGCCTTACATATTTCACCTTTACTGATAGATATTATATTTTGTTAGACTGCGACTGGAAATCCTGAACTTACCAGTGGCTGAAGGTGGCCAAGGACTTGTGAATGTCAAGTGCCGCATCATGGCTTTCCGGCTGCGAACAGTATGGCGCTTCTTGTATGAACCCTGTTTGGTCTGGAGACAACTCACCAGTTGCATCTTCCGACAAGCTGGAAAATTGAACTTTGCACAAGAGTCGTTCTTGATGGACTCAACCAAGATGGATTTATCTGGGTTACCTGCTTTTCACCGAAGCCTACTCAATGCATGTCAAGCTTTCGGCTGCCGTCGTGACCCCTCGACCTACACTGAACCCATGTTCTTCAACGAGCCACTGTTTCACAACAGTTTATTTGAAGGCAATGAAGGGGAAAATGCTTTCATTCAGCAGTTCATAAACAATGCAATAACGAAAGTGTGCCACTTGAAGAATGTCACCAATGAAAGGTGGCTAAGTGCCACTGCTCTTGCATCGGAGGTTGGCATTAGATCATGTCGCAAAGTGGACAGCGTGCTAAAATCGGTACTACACACCTACTGTGCCTCACAAAAAGTTTGGAAAAAACCCTCCCATACCCACCTCTGACTTTTCCCCACCTTTCCCAAACCTTTATCTATCTAGCTCTACTAGTCTAGAACCTATTGGTTTTGGCCGATCTCGATCCCTTTCTGGGAATAATCGAAAAAGCCTGAACATACAATGCCTAAAAGTCCTTTTTCCCTCTTTGTCCTCCCCCGTATCCTGGAGATGGGTCACAGTCTTACAAAAACCCCTCCCCTTTATCCTATTTGGAATTGGTACTATAGACCGCCTGTACCAAAACGGGTTGGAGATCTCCAATGGAGAATCGCACATTGGGTATTGCCAACAAATTCTCTAATTCACCGGTTTTCACAAACAAAAAGTGAGCAATGTCCCTTCTGTGGACAAACCGAAACACTACCTCGCGCGTATATACGCTGTAACCGTTTAACCCCTTTATTTGTTTTCCTGAAGATGCTTTTGGCATGTCTCTCTAGTAATGTTGATTTTCCAACCTTTATTTTTGACCCGAGTATGCCCTTCAACTCCCCAACAGCAATCCTCATTCATTTTTTCCTTTCACAAGCTAAGCTTGCTATTCAGTATACAAGACAAGAAAATCAAAAATGTGTAATGATTTGTATACAACAGATAGCTTAGAGGTGTTTAAAGCCCTTTGTGTTTCAAGAATCAAACTGGAGTTCTGGTGTTGCTCTCAGGTACAGGTGTTTGAGACACAGTGGTGTGTAAACAATGCCTTCTGTAAAGTATCTGAGGGTCAGTTAAAATTTACTTGTTAGTTACGGTATACCCTCTGTCTAAACTTCTTGTTGTTTGCTTATGATGTAAAATTGTGTGCAATTGTGTGAGCCTCTGCAATCACACAATTGTCATAGTGAGGTGAGGCAATCAATTTTTGTATTTTTGTCATAAAAGGACATAAAAAGTCAAAGTCTCTCTCTCCCCACTAAAGGATCATAGTGCAAACCCTACTTTCTCAACAACCCTCTGAAAGAAGCATCCTCCGTCTGGGAATCCTCTGTCGTGCAAAGTCCTTCCAAGGCACACCTGAACTCCTATCCAGTTTCAAGGCTTCCATTTGTAGCTTGATGGAGTACTGCTCTCCCCTCTAGGATGGCTCCTCTGCCTCACATCTTGCTCAGCTTGACGCCATGGAAACCAAGGCCTTCAAGATAATTGGAATCTCTTACGATGAAGCTGAGTTTATGGTCCTATCACTTCATCATCACCGATAGGTCGATGGTCTCTGTCTTCCTCCCCCTCCTTTCTGGTCTTGCACCCTCTGCCCTCTACCTGCTTTAACCCCCCAGGTATCTACAGGACGCACGCGATTCATCAGCAATCGCCTCCGAGTGAAACTGCCTAAATTCAGAACCACTGCTCACCTCCACTCATTTGTTCCTCCTTTTTCCCCGCCTGTGGAACCAACTTCCACATTCGTTTTGATCTAATTCCTCCCTCCAGATCTTCAAGACAGCTGTTCACTACCATCTGAAATCATCCCCCAACCAAAACACCCATGAACCCACCCCCCCCCCCAAACTACCCCACACCCCTCCCAAAATTTTGCTTCTGTGTCCATCTTGTCCACCCCTTGCATTCTCCCTTTTCCCTCATCGTGACCCGCACCACTTGTTTATCAGTCTCCATCTATTTTCTCCCTCTGCCCTGCTGTTGGTTTTTCCTCCTCCTTCTTCTGCTGTTCCTCTTGTTATATTTTGTCCTGATCCGTTTTGTGTTCTCGATCTTCCACCATGAGCCTTGACTATGTAAAAAGAGTTTAAAAAAAGCGATCAATCAAATCTGAACGAATCGCCTGACAAATGGACAGGTGTTGAAGAATAATAAAATAATTTGAAGGGTTGGATTTATTATTTTAGAAAGGAGTTTGTAAGTCTCTAGCAGATCTAATTTCCTGGGCTTATCTTCCAGAGGTTCAAGACAAATGTCTCCACAAAGTCTTGAACATTTATTGGAACTTGTTCAATGGTATAAACGTCCTTTTTGCGCTCCGTGGAGACCATGAAGCTGACACATTACGGCTATCTTCGATTCCATATCGGAGATTCAGATCGAACAAAATCACCTTCTGAACACCACAATTTATGAAGAATATCTCTACATCCGATATATGAATATCTTGTTTTGGTGACAGGTTGGTGACCTATGTGGCATTCTTATCTGAGTACATAACTCATCACACTGTGATATTTGGTTTCAAATTAGCAGCCCTTGACTTCAAATGATTGGGAAGTATTCTTTTCAAAAGTCACCTCAAAATCCAAAGTTGTGTTGTGATATACGACTTTCCCGATGATGTTTTTGTGGAAGAGCTGAAGGATCATCGCAGGAGATTTGATACCGTGGAAGCTATGAGGTTAAATTCCTTTCATTATTGTGAAAAGATTACTTCTACAGCTATTTTGTTGATTTTTCAATAAGTTCCTTCCTGAACAGGTGTTTTTGGGATAACTCGTTTTTTTTTTTTTATAATCAAAATGGATGTTAATCTTCTGTGGTTAAGAGGAGCCCTATTGTAGGTGCATTGGTCAAGTCCTGATGTGATCGCGATGATCCTTTCCAAGTTCAATGTCAAATGAAGGTCAACGTTCTGCAGAAATCTGTATTTAGACTGTTCCAAGAGCAACTTCGCCAATGTAGTGTCAATTATCATGTTTCTCAGTCTAATAACATTTAAAGCAGGAGGAGAGGAGAGAAAAAAAGTTCGTGCTGTTTTGTGGCGAGCGGACCTAGTGTGGGATAGAATCGGTGGTCGGAACACGACCAGAGAAAAGAGACAGAAGCGAGTGAGGCAAAAGGTTCGGTGGAGACGGGAAGATTGAGACAGGATCAGTTTTCTGGAGGAGAACGAGGAGGACACAGTGGTGGGTGGACGCGATGGAGTCAGGGGGTCTCGCTGGCTGGCTACGTCTGGACACGACAAAATACAGCAACACAATTCTTGTGTCATGCTGTGAATTTGCCCGTGTGACGAAGCGAGACGCCAGTCCTTGACCGTTGAGCTGCATCGTGTGAGACGTGCCTCGAAGCCTTGTGTTGTGCCATTCAGGGTGAGCGAGCCCGGCATTTTGCAGAGGAGCGGCGTCGACCGCCCCAATCGTGGAGGAACTTTCACGACAGCTTGTGGGCTCTCTTGATGAAGGGACCATCCGCAAGAATAACCTTCCGTATGCTTCTTGCAACGAGAGTGGCTTGGCGCCATTTTGGGCGTATTTTTCCGTGCAGTGACGAAGCAGTTTGGTGACTTTCAAGATACCGAAACTCACTTCTGGACCCGAAACTAAGTGCCAAAATAAAGGAGGGATTTTTTTTTCTTTGTTTTATTCTGGCCTCTTATTTGTATCTAATTCTGTGTGGAGGTGCCTCAAAGTTAGATTTAGGTTGTTTGATTGATTTTTTGTTTAGTTAGTCATTATTTTTGATTTTCTGTTTATTAAAATATTATTTATTTGATTTGCTGGTTGGTGTCTGAGTATCTGTTGTGGGTTCGAGTACAACCCATGTGCCTCCGTCCTTTGCCAGCCTTTCCCTCTCCCGCGCACGCCATAATATCCAAGTATCTCAGCTGAAAGCGTCCAAGAAAATTGTTTGGCCATCCATCCAGACAAACCCCTGGACACGACAACTGTTGATCAGGAGTGGGATACGATGAAAAAGCAAAATGGAATTCCATGTTCTGTTCCTGCAAAGACGACAGAAAGAATGTCGATGGCTGTTAATATAAGAATAGCTAATCAGAACAAACGTGTGGTATTTTCAAGAGTAGAAGGAATTGTATAAATCACAACGAAAGTAATCAGAGTAAGGTTGAGCTTACAAAGTTGGATAAAGGAAAAACATCGAACTTCACCCTATTCAGGCTTCTGTACTCAAATAGCATTGAGTAGTTTGGACCAATGTTGACAGATTTATAGGAACTCTCATGAGGAGATGCATCTTCTAATAAATTGCAAACAAATGCTTTTTCAAGGAATATTGGATATGTTAGTCAGCACAAAACAATCATTACATTAAAAAAAAACAGGCCAAATTCTTAAGTCCAGAGGGAAAGTTGCAGTTCAGACTTCTTTTTTGTATACAAATTCAAGGTTCGTGGAAGAGTGAAAACGCTCAATGGATCAGGATGCAACAGAACCAAAGGAACAGCAGGAAGAGTCAGAGGAAACACCAACAACAGGGTTGAAAGTCAAAATTTTGGGAGACTTGGACAAATAATGGGTGTGCGGAGGGATGATGGGTCGGAGAGGACGCATGGGGTGGACAAGATGGATCAAACTTTAAGGAAAGACAAACTGGAAATTTGAAAGGAGGTGGGTTTGGTGGGGGTGGGGGGGTTAACAGAGGAAGAAAATATCATGATTTTGTATGAGGAATGATCTGAGGTGGTAGAGAATAGCTGTCTTGAAGACTTGGAGGAAGAATTAGATTGAAGAGAATGTGTAAGTTGGTTCCATGGGTGGGAGAAAAGAAGAACAAATGAGAGGAGATGAGCAGTGATTCTGGATTTTGGGAGACTCTCGAATTTGATTCAGAAACTGGACCACATGGTATTAGCTCACGAGTCCTTAAAACCTCCTCTGCTGTTCTTACACTTCCTCTGTCTGCCCTTTTCACCCTATAATTTGCCCTCGGTCATCTTACATATGCTTATAAATCAGCCAACATCACAGCATTACATGAAAAGGTGCAAAAACGGATCCCCTTAACTACAAACCAATTAACTACAAACCTTAACTACAAAACTACAAACCAATTAACTACAACCCTTAACCAATTCGCTAACTTCCCATCATCATCAAGGTCATGGAATCCATCATCGCAGTTGACACAAGATCATTCCTTTTCTCCAACGACCTCATCCCAACAAGAAATAGAGGCCCTCAATATCTGACATGAGATCAGGGCAGTCTCTCTCGACATATCTCGAGCTTTAAATCCAGTCTGGCGTCCTTCCTTGCTTTCCAAACTGGCTGCCTATGGAATACAAAGCCAACTACACTCTTGGATTACTGACTTCCTCCACTTTTGCAGCCAACGTGTGGCTCTCAACGGAATCCTTTATTTATTTTTTTTTTCTCCCTGTCACGGCTGGAGAGCTGCAAACCAGTATAATAGGTCCCCATCCTATTCCTAATATTCATCAATGACCTCTGACTCTCTGGAAAATCACATTAACTTTTTTTTTACCCCAAGAATCTGTCTCTGTCTGTCTGTCTGTCTGTCTGTCTCTCTCTCTCTCCATAAACCCTCCCAACTACTTTCTCTACAAACCTCTCAAAGAAGTTCAGTCACTCAAAATTTTGGATCTCACTCTCAGCCATATTTCAAAGTTGGCCTGCAAAGCCAGACGCCAACTGGGCATCCATCCTCCATCATGCAAACTCCTTCCTTGGCACACCTGAATTCTTCCCCACCTACAAGGCCTTCATACATAGCTTGATGAAGCACCGCTCTTCCCTCTGGGCTGGTGCCCCTGACTAACACCTTGCTCAGCTTGATGCCATGGAAACCATGGCCTTCAAGATCATCGGAATCTCTCGCAATGAAGCTGTCTATGGGTCTATCACTTTGCCATCGTCAACAGGTCAGTGGTCTCTTTGCCTTCTTCTGCCTCCTTTCTGGTCTGGCAACCTTTGTCCTCTCTGTGCTTTGCCCACCCCCCCCCCAACTAACTGCAGGATGCACACGGTTCATTAGCAACCCACTCCTAGTGAAACTGCCAAAAACCAGAACCACTACTCATCTCCACTCTTTATTCCTCTGTTTTCCCACCGGTGGAATCAACTTCCACGCTCTCTTCAATCTCATTCTTCCCTCCGGGTGTTCAAAACAGCTGTCCACCACCATCTCAAATCATCCCCCATCCAAAACCATCATCTTTTCTCCACCCATTAAGCCACGCCTTACGTCTCCCAAAATTTTGCTTCTGTATCCATATTGTTCAGTCCTTGCATTCTCCTCTTCCCTTCATCGTTACTCACATCCCTTGTTTTCCCGTCTCTCTTTGTGGAAGACCAAATGTTCTCTTTGTCAGGAAGACGCATCAGAAATACTCCATTTTCCAGGAAATTCAAGACATGGTGAAGAGCGGGCAGGTTACAAGAACATCGCTGACAACCTCATAGATTTCAGTAACATTGATTGCTTGCCGAAAGCAATACAGTTGGCCCGACTAGATGATGGTTGTTGTTTCGTATGCAGCCTGTGGCTGCTGGTTGCTTAATTTATGAGAAGCATGCCTGTGCCACTGATGATGTGCCCCTATACCAATACACTGGTACTCATTTTGCCGACCTCGTTAGGATGACAGGGTGCGGCAACCGACCTGATGTTATTTGAAACTCAAGACCCGAACATATTTAACCCTGAAGCCAACACCGAGCTCTAGATGATGGTGAGAGCATGGAGGCAACTTTCTGCCATCACAAAGCCAGATATCACGACTCATGCAGATGGCAGTTTAACAAAACCAAACTCCAATGGGCAGAGAAGACAAAAATCACCTGGTGAAGACGGTGCTGACGTTTTCAAAAAGTAAACTTGGAAGAGTGTTGCAACATGATTTTTTTTTGTGGTGATTCGGCAGCTGGAGACTCATTCCATAAAGCATCAACATTTCAGCTTGACGGTCATGTCATGCAGTGCGCTTTCAAATTGCAAGATAAGCCTCTGTTCGCAAAACTGAGTGCTGGTGACTCGATTGCACATATCAAGTGCTTGGTCTCTCTGTACAACAGAACATGTTAAACAAAGTCACCTGAACAATCAGATGTCAATGCTATTAACAATGGCATCACATTTGATGGGCAGGTGTCCAACTGTATAGTCAAAGAAATCCATATGCACCATCTTGTGGCACCAGTTTTCGAAATGACAGACCTGGCAAATCTATACAGCAACAGACTGAAAGAAATTGGAACTGAAAGAATCGAATCCTCACCTACTTTCCAGATAAGACACAAGTAAGGCTGTGATGTGATACTCATTAGCAACCAAGATGTTGCCTCTGCTCTCGAAAAAGCATGTGAGCATGATGCAGACAGTGATGATGTTCATCTCGCCATGGCTGCAAAAATTGTCTGTCGAGACATGTTCAAAATGAAAACGAGATTCATCGGCTCGTTTGATAACCAGCGCCAAGAGGAGTCAGTGCCAAAATCACTCTGTCATGAGTGGCTATGATCCTGAAAATGGGCAAGACATAAGTCACAGGCAACAACCAGTCTGTGCCTCAGTCAGCTCTCATCCTCTCGCAGTTGCTGATGTTGACCAGTCCAGTACACCACCGGGAGACGGCTACTGCTGCAAGTAGTGTTTCGCACAGCCAAGACCGAGAAACACCACTGCCTGGGTATCTTGGAGCGATGGTCCACATAAAGACTCACAAGCATGACGTTGTGGACACGATGTTCAACATGGCACTGGCCATCTCATATGACTGTGTAGTGTGTGCTGAACATCTCCATTGATATTGGAAACAAAAAATCTGTCAACATTATGAGATGGAGAATGTCATTTGCCCTCCTCAATCCAGAGGTGGCCTCTTCACGACTGCTGCAGTGGACAATATAAACCATAATGCTATAGCTCGACAAGTGCGCATGACTCATTCCATGGAACTGGAATATCCCTGTTGCAGCAACCAACCACTGACGTCGGTGGGGAGCACCGAGCTGTCAGAATCACTTGTGACCAGGCTCAAGCTGCTGCCAAGAAGACTGGCTCACCGACTAGAGTCGTACACAAGTGTGCCCCCTGTTGCTCTGTGTGAAAATCAAACAGACTTTATTTTGTAAAAAAAAAAAAAATCAAACTCATCCAAACAGCATTATCTCACGTTATCTCCGTTCAGCAATCTGAGTGTTAATAAAGTGAAAAATGCAACAACCATAAATCAAGTTTTGATGTCTCAACTCCTTGTAATCTTCTAAATTACGATAAAAAAAAAAATAAGAATGGAATTCGAGATATTTTGAAAAATGGGGGCTATTTCCGTCACAAGAAAAATCTTCGATGGCCCTAATAGCTGAAAATCTTCCTTTGGACATGTGCTAGCTGTGTACCAAATTTGAGACCTGTATCACCAAAGTCACAAAGCTTTCACATATCCACTGGGCTACTAATTGAAGGAAAAGTGAAAAGTATGGGTCTCTCTTGCACTAAAATACATGTTGAAATTGGACATTTTCTTTAGTTCCCAGAGAGGGATGCTGCTGCAACCTGCCCGGTGGAAATGTGCAGAAATCTCCTGCACACAGTCGAGTCATCTGAAAGTGTAAAAATGGATTCTCCAGTGATGAAGACTTCTTTTTTTCCACACATGGTCCAGGCTCGTGGAAGAGTTAGAGCAGAATGGAATGGAACAAAATGGAAAGGGGGAAAACCAACAGCAGAATCGAGGTGAGAGTGAGATCAAAGAGAAGGGGAGAAGGATAGGGGGGGGGGATAAGCTGCAACACAGCAAGACGAAGAAGGGGAAAACTGGGATGAACCAGAAAAGGAACAAACCAACCAACAAACCAAAGGATAAAGGGAAAATGCAAAGGGAAAAGGGAAACTAAAAAGGAAAAAAGAAAAATGAGAGGGGAGAGTTCATAATAACCGGGAAAAGGGGAGTGTTTGGGAATGGGATAATTTCGGTATATCGGTGGGGTCATTTGGGTCCACTGGTGGGCCCGTTGGACAAAATTTACATTGGTCTTCACAGTCTTGTTGCATACCCACCTGTTGTACTGCTTGAGCATCAGCTTGCCTTTCATTAAGCTCAGATGTGCTTGGGCCAGTGCGGGGATTATACATTAGTTATTATTATTATTGCCATATAATACGACTACTACTATTGTGATTAATATTATGACTATTAATTTTAAAATGGTTTGTTACAATGTTATCATTGTTCCCTCCGCCACCGGAGGTGAAAGATAACTCCACATTCTGTCTTTCTATCTGTTTATGTACAGGATATCTCAAAAAGTTGTGGACGGATTCGGACGAAACTTTGTGGACATGTTCGGTGTGTGACCATGACGAATTGATTACATTTTGGTGAAGATCCGAATCCGAATACGACTACTAGAATTTTTTTTAAGTGATTCTTCACCAATGAGAGATAGGGCTCAAAAACGATATATAGCACGATATCCCAAAAATAAATTGGGCCATATATGTTCGCGTGGGTCAGGCATTACGGGGCGGAGGTATGCACCCTACCGAGTGCCCTTCTAGTTTATTTTGTAATTAGAATGTCATGCCGTGGTAGAAAGATGCACTAAACTGCCTGATACACCTGAACATGGTGTGAATTTAAATCATGAGAATTCTAACGGATATTTTCGTAGTTAATTAGCTGAATCAACTCAGGAGGTCATGATGATCATTTGGCTGTATCACATTCCACATCAGAACGCTCCAGCAGAACTCCACAAAAAACATATCTCACACACACACACACACACACACACACACACACACACACACACACACACACACACACACACACACACACACACACACACACAAACACACACACACCTCATCCATTTGTCATAGTGTGCTAGAGGGTCTACAGCAGGGGTCAGCAAACTTTCAGAAGTGGCATGCCAAGAATTAACTTCTTCACTCATATTTACAGATCTGCATGCCATTGGCACATTTTAAACAATAATAATAGTTCTACTTACATTTTAGCAACTTCATTAATAAATTAATTAAAAGGCAGATCTTACCGCTTAGCGTGATCCTTGCCCTTGCTTTCTGTTGCTGAGTTCCCCAATCTCAGGCTCGTAGGTTGACACTTTAAGCAGCACACAAGCCTCTGAGTGTTCAGTTGTTAACCAGCTCCAGGAGGGACAGAGAACTGACTTGATATGTGAAAATATCTGTTCACAAAGGTATGTACTGTCCAAATGCTGAAAGCAGGGTAAATGCCACTTTCTTCAAACAGTCAAATTTCATAGGCAGGGACTTCCAACAGGTGATAGGGACCCTGCGATCTTTCTCAGGAGGCTCAAGTGTGCACCGCAGATCCCTAAACTCTGAGGCCAATAAACCTGAGCATTGTAACCCAATGAGCTGCATTTCAAAAAACCCTCAACATTCATCCACTGAAACACTGTCAAATCCATGTCGCTGGTGTCAAAGTTGTTTCGTTTAATTAGAAAAGGGAAACATCAGGTCAAAAATTTGGAAATCTTGAAATCTGACAGAAAATTCTGATGCAAGTTATTGCACGTTCATTCCAATCTCGGCAACACTGACGGTGCGATGTGTCGACAGTTCTTTAGGATGTTTGAGAAAGCAGAAAATCGAGATGTCAATGTCCTGAGAAAAAAAACGGAGAGTTTCACAAGAAATGCCTTCCACGTTTCAAAAACACCCATCACAGTTTGATCTGCACCCTGAAAGAGAGAGGTTGAGTTCATTCAGATGTGCGGTGATGTCAGTTCGAAACATGAGTTGCGTGACCCATTAGTCATCAACCAGTTCGGGGTAGTTTTGACCCTTTTCTGACAAAAATATCTTCATTGCATCAAGACAGTCCACAAAGCGTGCCAAAACCTTCCCACGGCTTAACTAACGGAAATTACTGTGAAGCAGAATGTCCTTGTGTGCACTCTACATCTCCTCAAGCAGAGCTTGAAACTGCCTGTGCATCAAGGCAGATCGAGCAACAAGAAAATTTACTATCTGCACCACTGTAGTCATCACATTATGAAGCTCAGAATTAGATATCTTGGCACAAAGACTTTCTTGATGAATAATAGAATTAAAATTTACCATCAGGTGGCCAATTTGATCCTCTTTTACATCCAAAATTAAAGATCCAAAATGATCTTTACAAATCCCCTATGTTTTCTTCCTACCAGAGCAGGGGCATCGTCTGTTGTCACAGATAATATTTTTCTGATGTCAATTCCTCTTTCCTGAAAATGATTAACAAAAGTCTTAGCTACATCTTCCCATGTTGATGGGCCATACATGGGTTTTAGGCAGCATAGCTCTTCTCAGACTTCGTCTGATTCATAATATCTCACAACCGCTAAGCGTGGTACATCATTTATATCCACATTCTCAAGCGTGACAAGAAATACCACGACATCTTTTAACGCCACAGTATGTTATTTGTTGACGTGTTATGCCATTTCGCTAATGCGTTTCCCTACTGATCTGGCAAACACAAGTACATCTTTAATTCTGGAGATGATTGTGTCTTTATTGGGTAAACCATTGAACAAAATATCCGAACAAGCGAGAAAAGCCTCATATATTCCCCGCCTTGTAAATGGCTTTCCATGTTTTGCAACACATTGTGCGATTTTGTAACTTCCATCTGTGGCTTAATTTTTACTGATACAGACGTTAATAAAGACTGCTTTCACTATGACCCGTTTGATTGACTCAGCCTAGTCCACCTCATCCTTGAAGTGCTCCTCATGCTTTGGCTGAAAACGTCATTGGATGCATGCCGTGCGCTCTAGAGTACAAACAACGCTCTCACAACCTCGAGTACAAACAGCACGGTATTAATGTTGAATAAATATGTTCGTATTTCCAAGAGGGCTGACGTGAGCGAACACCTAACGTTGTTTTCTCAGGAACTGCCATTTTGTCAAAAAAAAAACAAAAAACGTGATCAGTGGGGCTTATGAGATTTCCTGCAAATAAAGATTGGCTCGTCCCGCTAAATGGAATGTAGTAAATAAACCAATTGTCACCCTCCAAAGAGATATTTGCTTTCTTCGCAGAAACTACACGCACAATTACGATGAAACTTGACCACAACCTTCATCACCCGTGATGTACCGAAGTTTGTTAATGACATTCGAAAAATTGGGCCCTATTGGGGTGTAAGGGGGGAGCCTTCCAAAATATGTATTTGCTTTCTTCTCCGAAACTACACACACAATTTCGATGAAACTTCACCACAACCTTCATCACCCATGATTTCCCAAAGTTTGTTCACGACATTAAAAAAAATTGGGATCCAAGGGATTCTATCTCGGGGGTGCCCCTCAAAATTTGTATTTGCTTTCTTCTCTGAAACCACACACACAATTTCGATGAAACTTGACCACAACCTTTATCACCCGTGATGTACCAAAGTTTGTTAATGAAGTGAAAAAAAAAATCCATAGGTATTTACTTTCTTCTCCATTACATATTTGGTGGGTCATCCATGCTTACCAGTTGTTCCCTGGTTATCTTATCCAGCCGCTACTAGGTGAGAACACAGGGGCACTGCTCCTATTTTTCAATTTAGTTTCTTCACCATAAATTAGACTTTTATTGCGCATGCCACTCAAAATCATCTCGTGTGCCACTCATGGCCATACGTTGCTGACCCTTGGTCTACAGGGTCTTTAGGGTCTTCGGGGTCTTGTAGGTTTTTGGATCTATTGGGCCCTCTGGGTCTTTTGGGTCCTCTGGGTATTTTGAGTCCTTGAGTACTCTGGGGTCCTCAGGGTCTTTTGGATCTTCTGGGTGTTTTGGGTCCTCGGAACTTTTGGGTCATCTGTGTCCTTTGGGTCCTCGAGGACCTTTGGGTATTTTTGGTTTTCTGGGTCTTTTGGGTCCTCAGGGACTTCTGGGCCCTCTGGGTAACAGGGACTTTTGGGTCATCTCGGTCCTTGTGAACTTTTGAGTCTTTTGGGTCCTTGGGACTTTTGGGTCATCTGGGTCTTTTGGATCTTTTTGCCCCTGAGGGACTTTTTGGTCTTTTGGGTCCTAGGGATATTTTGTGTCCTCTGGATTTTTGGGGTCTTTTGAGTAATTTGGATCTTCAGGGTCTTTTGGTTCCTCAGGGTATTTTGGGTCCCTTGGGTATTTTGATTCATCAGGGTCTTTTGAGTCTTAAGGGTCCAAAGGGTCTTTTTTCATTTTTTTATAATTTTTTGTATACAATATCGAGGCTCATAGAAGAGCTAACACACAAAACGTACAACAAAGGGAGCAGGAAAAAAAGAGGGGCAAGAGAGGGAAGCACAAAACAGTGGGGAACAAAGATATTAGGACATCTGTGGAAGGGAGAGGAATGGGGCAGGGAACATGGGGTAAACAAGATGGGCACTACGGTAGGTTTGGGGTGGATTAACGGGGGTAGAAAAGATCATGGTGTTGGATGGGGGGAGATAAGAGATGGTGGTGAACAGCTGTTTTGAAGACCTGGAGTGAAGAGTGGAATTGAAGACAGTGCGGAAGTTTATTCCAGAGGCAGGAAAAAAGAGGAATGAAAGCATGAAGGTGAGCAGTGATTCTTGATTTTGATAGTTTCACGAGAACGGGATTGCTGGCGGACCTTGAGCACCCTGCGGAAATATGGGTTGGACAGATCACAGACAGAGCAGGGGGGGGGGGATGAGGCCAGAGAGGAGACAGTAGAAGACAGAAAGACCACCGATCTGCCTGCGGTGAGAGAATGAGAGACCCAAAGACTCAGCCTCATCGCAGGAGATACCGATGATCCTAATAGCCTTGGTTTCCACAGCGTGAAGCTGAGGAAGGTGTGAGGCAAGAGCACCAGCCCAAAGGGGAGAGCGGTACTCCATCAGGCTGTGGATGAAAGCTTTGTATGTGGTCAGGAGCTCAGGTGTGCGAAGGAAGGACTTTTTAAGATGGAGGTTGCCGAGTCAGCAACTGGCTTTGGAGGCCAGGTTGGAAATGTGGCTTTCCCAGGAAAGATAATGGCAGATAGTGAGACCCAACAGCTTCAATGAAAGGACGTCTTCAAGAGGATTGTTGAGAAAATAGATGGGGGGGGGAAGGGGGGGGTTCCAGATGGTCGTTTCAGAGATACATTGTGAGAGTGTGAGATTTCTCAAGATTAAAAGACATGTTCCAAGTGTCGGACCAGCTTGTGATTTTACCCAGATCTGCAGAAAGTGAAGAGACTGCTGCTTGCTGACCGAAGGGATGACACATGGTACGGCAGAGGGTGGAGTCATCAACAAATATATAAAGAGGGTTTTCTAGAGAGTCGGAGAGATCATTGATAAAAACCAGAAAAGGCACAGGGCCCAGAACACTGCCTTGAGGAACTCCAGCCTGGAGAGGAAGAGGGGATGAGAGAATTCCATTAAGGACCACATGTTGATGACAACAAGAGAGGAAGTCTGCGAGCCATTCGTGGAGATTGCCTTGGATACCATAGGAAGAGAGTTTTGGTGAGCAGGGCAGGGTGCCAGACCATATCGAAAGCATGCGATATGTCTCAGGAGATGATTCTGATCTCATGTCTGGCATTGAGGACCTCCATCCTTTGTTGGGAAAGCAGAAGCAGCATGTCCAGGGTAGAGTGACCTGGTCTGAATCCAAATTGATGATCGGAAATCAACCCATTGGAGAAGAGGAAGGATTTCATATCTGAAGTGATGATCAATTCCATAACCTTGCTGATGATTGGGAGAAGGCTGATTGGTCTGGAGTTGCAGGGATCTGTTTTTGCATCTTTTTATGCAGAGCAATCATGCTTGGTGATTTCCAAGCAGATGGAAAATGACCTTGAGTAAACGAGAGGGTCAATAGAACAGAGAGAGGGTGAGCAAGAGCAGCACAGCAGGTTTTTAGGACACGTGGGCTGATGCCATCTGGACTGATTGCAGAATCTGACTCGAGGTTTGCAGCAAGCTCTCCATCTTATCAGGAGAAAAGGACACAGAGTGCAGGAACAGCTGGTTGTGACTGGGTAAGGTGGGTACAGAAAGAAATGGGTTTGGGACACAAGGTTTAGAAGTAACACAGAGTTTAGGCATTCAGCCTTTTCATGTGCAGTATCAGCTGTGCAGCCGGTTGAGGAAAGGAAGGGGATGGAGGGGGAACATACACAAGAAACAGACTTAACCAGACACCATCAGTATTTGGAGGAGGAAGACAGGATTGAGAGTTCAGACTTGAGTTGGAAAGGTGTTGTTTCCTCGCTCTCCTCAGGGTAGACACACACTTGTTCCGAGCTTTGTGGATGGAAATGAGATCGCCTTTAGTTGGATTTGCCTTCCATGAGGTGAAGGTAAGTTGTTTTCGGATAACTGCCTCACCACAAGCTTCATTGTACCCATGGGAGGGAGGAAGGATAGAACAACTGAACATGAGATGGGATAAATCTGTGCATGTCTTAAAGGGTCTTCAAAGGTCGAAGAGGTCTCAGCCGTCCATAGGATCAAAAGGTACATTCCAATCGTGGGTAATTAATCGACACACATAATTAATGGAAACAAAAAGCATGACACACACACACACACACACACACACACACACACACACACACACACACACACACACACACACACACACACACACACACACACACACACACACACACACACATACACACACACACACACACACCTCATCCATTTATAGTAGGATAAAGTACATCAAGTACATAAATGCTCCCAAAACAAGACTTTGAGAACACACTGACCTCTCCATAGGTACAGCATGTTGAAATCAAATGAAATCACTGATGGTAGTTCCATGAAAGCTTCACATGAGGAAGCAGACACACAAATGTTTCTGCATGCTATGCAGAGGGACTGTGATACTGTTGTCATTTCAGCAAGAGAGACAGATGTTCTTCTGCTACTAGTGGCTCATTTTCAATGTTTTATGGATAAAAGGTTTCTGACGAAGACCGGTACTTCAAAGAAGAGAAAATACATTCCCATTGTTGAAGTGTTTAACAGTCAACCAACAAATTCAGCACTTGCACTTTTGTCTTTCCATGCACTAACTGGTTGTGATACCACATCATTTTTTGCAAATTACTCCAAGCACACAACATAGAAGGTTTTCAAGGAAAAACATGACCTACTGAAGCTGTAAGGGGAAGGTGAGTTTACAAGGGAGAAAGCTGGTCTGGCAGAGGTTTGTTTGTCGCATGTGCAATGTGCTGTAAACAGACTCCATTGCTACAGCAAGGCATATTCTCTTTTCCAAAACTAGCAAGACAGAAGCTTTGCCCTCAACAAGTGATGCTCTTCAGTTGCACTTGAAAAGAGTACATTCCAAGCAGCTGTATGGAGGTTTTTTTCACCTACTTAAACCAAAGCCTCCCTAACTTACGCAAATGGAACGGAGAAGTATGAAACAAGACTGCGGCCAGTTCTCATGTCTCTGAGTTTTCGACATCCAAGCATGCTATCCCTTCGTCATGCTTAGAAATATCATCATGTTCATGCACAAAAACACCGTCACACTCTTCGTTGCATATGTCACGGATCTGGTTTGCGATGTACAGCTGCGTGAAATTTGGAGTAATAGCAAGTGAAATTTGTTCGGTCATGTGCTCAAAGTTATTTTGTTTATCGTGAATTATGGTAGTCATATGACTGATTTCTGTTGATATGTGTTACTCATGCATTGTGTTGAATAGGTGACTTTATTAAGAATATAAATTTTAGTGTTATTTACATTCCTCTGTTCATATGCATAGATATATATTTTATTCTTTATTTATTTTGAATACATACTGCAGTTGAAGCTCGTGGAAGAGCTAGCACACTGGACGGATCAGGACGTAACAGCCAAAAACAGGACGCAAAACACGCGTGCATGGAGAAGGAAACTCCAAGGAGGAAAAACTTGGGAACCAGGAGGAGGGAGCTGGGTGGGGTTAACGAGGTAAAAAAAAAAGGTTTTGGATTGGGGATGATCTGAGATGGCAGCGAACAGCTGTTTTGAAGACCTGGATGGTAGAATGAGATTGAAAAGGATGTGGACGTGGAAGTTGATTCCACAGGCAGAAAAAAAGAGGAACAAATGAGTCAATTGAGTTGAAAATAAAAGTGCCATTCATGTATTTTTCTTGGAATGTAAACAACATAAATTGTAATAGAAATGTGTTATACAGTGTATGTCGATGTCGAGTGCATCTCATACTTCATTTAATAAAAAGGTCTTTTAGTTTGTTTACATATTTAACGTAGTGTATTGTGTATTGGAGAGCTTAACCATCATCTTGGCCGAAATATATATATATATATATATATATATATATATATATATATATATATATATATATATATATATATATATATATATATATATATTTGCCATCATGTGCATTGTAAATCGAACAAATTGCTAGATTATAATTGTATAGTTTACTCTGTATGACGCAGACTTTGAATAGGAGACATTGCAGGGTTATTCTATCGATTCTTCAACAAAACCTAAATGGTTAATTATGAAATTAAACTTTAAAAACAATAGATCTTCATTTAAAATGTGAAAATTAATGAAAATAATTCACAATATTTGTTTTTCTTTGCAAATGATTGATTAAAAACATGACATCAGTGCCATTTTAAATTAAGAGTCGACTTCATATAGCACGTGCATTTTAACTTGGAAATTAAGGGGTTAAAGACCCAGAATTCAGCTTGGGATCATTTTTGGATTCAGCATGTTCAAATTAGGTTAAAACGCTTTGATCGTAACTTTTAACACAGAATGCCTCGAGAAGTTTATGCAGTCTTCTTTTTGCAAAATCCGACTGGACAATCGCACAGATACACACTTGTGTCTGCAATTCTCATAAATGTAAAAGCGTGCCCAATGACTTTATAGACCTAGAGGATAATGTAGAGAATGTCTACCTGAATAAAATGTCAACAGCAAAACGCAGAAGCAGGAGAGTTGTGCAATGTTACGAGCACATTGTCATGGCAATGAGCGATTGCGCTCATTCCGACCAGAGTATTGGTTATTGTCCAACTTTTCATTCACAAATACATCTATCGTATGTAATGAAAGTGTCTATCCTGTGGCACTAATGAATTTGAAAATTTGGATCTTTAAAAAGTACAAGGTGCATCGTCATGTTAAAATAACCCTGTAGTTTTAGAAAAACATAATCACCAAAGTACTAACCATTTTTTCCTTCTACAAGAGTGAGGCTCGTGGAAGAGCAAGATGAAATTAACCATGGGGTCGCAAGGCAACTCGGCAAGCATTCGCCAGCACTATTATCGTCAAAAAATTCAAAACAATTCCTGCCCTAGTAACCTCGCGTTCCGCCTGTCCCAAGGGAACGACGTGCAAAAGGGTCAACACTCAAGGGGGTCGCTATGTCCCTTAGCTGGGCATGCAGATTAGTAGTAGTAATAGTAGTAGTAGTACCAGAGCAACAATTGGGTACAACCGGCAAGGGGATAGACTAACAGGAAAGCAGAGAGAGGGAGAGAAACTAAGGGAGGACACATTGAAATTGGCAAGACAGATGGGTTACGAAGGGTTAATGGGGATAATAATGATCATCGGTCAGCATGGGGGATAACACAAAGCAGCAGTGCTTAAAGCCATGGTGGTAAGAGGAAGATGGTTCTATAGACAAGAGAAGCAACATTAAAGGAGTTGAGGTGTGCAGTCAGGATGGATTTTTGAAGTTTAACCAAGAGAGGGTTACTGAAAGAACGCATGCATCCTGGTGTTCCTGGGGAGGGTCAGAGGACTGATATGGTGGATGGAGCAATGTTGGAGAATGGAAGATAGAAAACTGAGACCACTTACCTACCTGCAATGTGAGAGCAATAGACCTTGTGCTTCAGCCTCATCACAGGAGAGTCCAATAATTTTGACCTTGAGATTCCACAGAATCCAGGAGAGAAAGATCTGATGCTGCAGCACAACTCATACCAGAGAGCATATGGACAAATGCCTTCAAGAGGGCCAGAAGCATGTCTCGAGTTGAGCAACTGAGATGGAATCCTGGATATCAGGTCATTTCAAATTTTACCATGAAAACAATTTTGACAGCATCAGAATGATGATCATGTCGTTGTTTAATTTGTTAAAATACTTTAAGATGGAATTGTAAGACAGCATGATGAACTACACTACATGGCAAAAAGTATGTGGACACCTGCTCATCCAACATCTCATTCCAAAATAATGGACAATAATATGGAGATTGTCCCCCCTATGCTGCTATAACAGCCTCCACTCTTCTGGGAAAGCTTTCCACCAGATGTTGAAACATTACTGCAGGGATTTGCTTCCATTCGGACACAAGAGCATTAGTGAGGATGGGCACTGATGTTGAGCGATTAGGTCTTGCTTGCAGTCGGTGTTCCAATTTATCCCAAAGGTGTTCGATGTGGTTCAGGTCAGGACTCTGTGCAGGCTAGTCAGGTTCTTCCACACCTATCTTGACAAACCATTTCTGTATGAACCTCGCTTTGTGCATGGGGGCATTATGATGCTAAAACAGGAAAGGGCCTTGCCCAAACTGTTGCCACAAAGTTGGAAGCACAGAATCCTCTGGAATGTCATTGCATGCTGTAGCGTTAAGATTTCCCTTCACTGGAACTAAGGGGCCTAGCCCGAACCACGAAAAACAACCCCAGACCATTATTCCTCCTCCACCAAACTTTACAGTTGGCATGACGCATTATGGCAGGTAGCGTTCTCCTGGCATCCGCCAAACCCAGATTCGTCCGTCGGACTGCCAGATGGTGAAGCATGATTCATCACTCCAGAGAACACGTTTCCACTGCTCCAGAGTCCAATGGCGGTGAGCTTCACACCACTCCAGCCGACGCTTGACATTGCGCATGGTGATCTTAGGCTTGTGTGTGGCTGCTCGGTCATGGAAACCCATTTCATGAAGCTCTCAACAAACAGTGCTTGTGCTGACGTTGCTTCCAGATTCAGTTTGGAACTCGGTAGTGAATGTTGTAACCGACGACAGATGATTTTTCCATGCCACGCGCTTCAGCACTCGGTGGTCCTGTTCTGTGAGCTTATGTGGCCTACCACTTCCTGGCTGAGCTGTTGTTGCTCCAAGACGTTTCCACTTCACAATAACAGCACTTACAGTTAACCGGGGCAGCTCTAGCACGGCAGAAATTTGATGAACTGACTTGTTGGAAAAGTGGCATCCCATGACGGTGCCACGTTGAAAGTCACTGCGCTCTTCAGTTTGGCCCATTCTACTGCCAACATTTGTCTGTGGAGATTGCATGGCTGTGTGCTTGATTTTATACACCTGTCAGCAATGGGTGTGGCTGAAATAGCCGAATCCAGTAATTAGAAGGGGTGTCTTCATATTTTATGCCTGTACTGGTGTTGGCTTAATGGTTAGGGTGGAAAGCTTTGGATCCAAGGGTCCTGAGTTCAAATCCTGCTCAGCTGTTGAATTAATTCCAGGTGGAGTTAACTCGGCCTGTCATTTTTCCAAGGTCGGCAAAATGAGTGCCAGCATGCTGGTATCCTGTGTCGGAGTGGCGACCCATCTGGGATTGTGCCCAATAGTCAAGGAGACTGCTTAAGCAACACAAACGCTCTGCACAGAGTATGGTCCCAATCTCCTCCATACTTTTGGTGATGTCGTGTTGGTGTACCATAGTATTGTGGAGTATTTTTTCTTTCAGTTTTGTTTTGCTTCATTAATTTAAATAAAAGTAGTTGTGTTGTGCTTAGTGTGAAAATCTGGTGTTTCTGTTCATGTTTTTTGTTTGTCTGTGTTTTTTGTCTGACCAACCCTTCTAAGTGGATCAGTGTTAGAAGAGCAGAAGTGATTTGTAAACAAACTTGTCTGTGGACAAAATTAATTGTTTCCTTTAGCATTTTCTGACACTAGGCCATTTGGAAATCCCCACAAAATGGGCTGGGAGCTCATTAAAGCAGGTGGTGATCTGGTCAGCAGAGGTGAGAGAAGTCTTCAAACAAGACTTTCCACAGGCCCAATAGTTTTGATCCTACTCCAAAGTTAGGTGGTAGGACAGGCTTGCCACTAGTAGGAGCTTATTGGGGCTGGCACGATATCGCCTTGACACCGAGAGGTATGTGCACTTACCTTAGAGCCGTCTCACATGGGTTTCAATCTCAACCCAGCTATAAACTGTGAACAGTGTGTTAATGTGTGTGCTAGGTTGTTCATTGTTTGGACATCAAGCTGCTGGAGGACCTGGTGGATGTCACAGATCTTTCACCAAGTCGATGAGTTATCACCAACACCCTGGTTAAATACAAATCTCTGCCCTGGCCGACTGTTAGAAAGGCCAAGGCAAACCACCCTGCATAACTCTTGCACAGGAGCTGCTTCAGCACGATCGACACACTGTCAAGAGGATGGTATAAATGTTATTGATTGATTGGGGGGCTTTTTAAAGATACTATAAACTTCTGGTCAGGGTTGGAAGATCTGGTGTTTCTGTTCATGTTTTTCCAAACTCCAAACGTGACCAGCAACTTGACCAGAAAGGTAGAGCACCATTTGCTGGGAGAGGATCAGGCAGTGAAGAAACCAAGTTATGAAGTAGCCTGGAAGAAGTGGTTTTTATCTCTCTTTTTCTACACCCTGGGTTCACCATATAAGCAGGAGGCTGATGCAGCAACTTGGTGCCGGGAGAGGCAAAGGTGGGAAGTAGGGTCCAAGTGATGATCATATGTGGGAGAATGGTGCCCCTGGTGGCCTTATAATACAGTATTTTCAATTCCACCTGAATCCTACTATTGGGGTCATGTGACCTGGTCAAGGGAGTGGACGAGGAGGAGGAGATTGGGACCATACTCTGTGCATGGCGTTGGTGCTGCCGAAGCAGTCTCCTTGGCTATTGGGCACAATCCTGGATGGGTCGCCGCTCCGACACAGTATGCCATGCAAGCTGGCACTCATTTTGCCGACCTCAGAAAGATGACAGGCCGAGTTAACCCCACCTGGTATTAATTCAACAGATGAGCGGGATTTGAACTTAGGACCCTGAGATACAAAGTCCGCCACCCTAACCATTAAGCCAACACCAGGCACACAGGAGCGAGGCTCATGGAAAATCAAGGTATATCTGACAGTGGGACAAACACCAAGGCCCTGCTTTAAAAAAGGAAAGATTGCCGTATGGCTGACTGTTTTCCCCCATGTTTGTTGAAAGTACTCGGAGAACTTCAGGAACATTTTCTGTAATATAACTAGCATGTTGCTGGTTTACCTTGGCCTGTGCATGCTTGCATAAATGGTTGACTGGATATTTTATTTTTGTATGTAAGCCCCAATGAGCAGTCTTGATGCTCAGTTACAAAAAGCAAAACTGCCCGGCTGTTTTTCGGATGGACTGTGATGAGCTGGTCTGTTCGGACCATGTGGTGTTAAAAGTGTACGTCGAGTTTACTCAACAATTTTGAGGTCAAAGTGTACGTCGAACTTACTAAACAATCCTGAGGTAAATGTGTACGTAGAACTTACGCAACAATCCTGAGGTAAAAGTGTAAGTAGAGCTTACTGAACAATCCTGAGGTAAATGTGTACGTAGAGCTTATGGAACAATCCTGAGGTAAATGTGTAAGTCGAGCTTTCTGAACAATCCTAAGGTAAATGTGTAAGTAGAGCTTTCTGAACAATCCTGAGGTAAATGTGTACGAAGAGCTTATGGAACAATTCTGAGGTAAATGTGTACGAAGAGCTTACAGAATAATCCTGAGGTAAATGTGTAAGTAGAGCTTATTGAAGAATCCTGAGGTAAAAGTTACATTCAGCTTACTGAACAATCCTGACGTAAAAGTACAAGTAGAGCTTCCTGAACAATCTTGATGTAAAATAGTAAGTACAGCTTCCTGAACAATCCTGAGGTAAAAGTGTAAGTAGAGCTTATGAACAATCCTGACGTAAAAGTGTACATCGAGCTTACTGAACAATCCTGACGTAAAAGTGTACATTGAGCTTACTGAACAATCCTGACGTAAAAGTGTACATAGAACTTACGGAACAATCCTGAGGTAAGTGCAAGTAGAGGTTACTGAACAATCCTGAGGTAAAAGTGTGCATAGAACTTACGGAACAATCCTGAGGTAAAAGTGTAAGTAGAGCTTACTGAACAATCCTGAGGTAAAAGTGTATATCGAGCTTACTGAACAATCCTGAGGTAAAAGTGTAAGTAGAGCTGACTGAACAATCCTGAGGTAAAAGTGTACATAGAACTTACGGAACAATCCTGAGGTAAAAGTGTACGTAGAGCTTCCTGAACAATCCTGAGGTAAATGTGTAAGGAGAGCTTACTGAAGAAATCTTAAGGTAAAAGTGTACATTCAGCTTACTGAACAATCCTGATGTAAAAGTGTAAGTAGAGCTTCCTGAACAATCCTGAGGTAAAAGTGTACATTCAGCTTACTGAACAATTCTGATGTAAAAGTGTGCATCGAGCTTACTGAACAATCCTGAGGTAAAAGTGTACATCGAGCTTACTGAACAATCCTGAGGTAAAAGTCCACATAGAACTTATGGAACAATCTTGAGGTAAAAGTGTAAGTAGAGCTTACTGAACAATCCTGAGGTAAAAGTGTACATATAACTTACGGAACAATCCTGAAGTAAAAGTGTAAGTAGAGCTTACTGAACAATCCTGAGGTAAAAGTGTAAGTAGACCTTCCTGAACAATCCTGAGGTAAAAGTGTACATTCAGCTTACTGAACAATCCTGATATAAAAGTGTACATCGAGCTTAGTGAACAATCCTGAGGTAAAAGTGCACATATAACTTACTGAACAATCCTGAGGTAAAAGTGTACATAGAACTTATGGAACAATCCTGAGGTAAAAGTGTAAGTAGAGCTTACTGAACAATCCTGAGGTAAAAGTGTAAGTAGAGCTTACTGAACAATCCTGAGGTAAAAGTGTAAGTAGAGCTTACTGAACAATCCTGAGGTAAAAGTGTAAGTAGAGCTTACTGAACAATCCTGAGGTAAAAGTGTAAGTAGAGCTTACTGAACAATCCTGAGGTAAAAGTGTAAGTAGAGCTTACTGAACAATCCTGAGGGAAAAGTGTAAGTACAGCTAACTGAACAATTCTGAGGTAAAAGTGTACATAGAGCTTACGAACAATCTTGAGGTAGACAGACCACTTACCGTGGATTAATGAGGTAAAAAGCTCATGCCTTGAAGAGGCGTCAAAGAGAAAAGTTCACAGACCGAGAAAGATTGGTGTTACAAGTGATGATTCGTTAATTTATCATTCTTGGATCACCATTACCGTCAGCACAACTCATCAGAGCGAAAAAAAAATATTTGGGGACTTTTTAATTCGGTGCACCGAACACAATGAATGCAGATTGTGTTTCACTTGACAGGAAGACAATCTTAACCAGGAAATCAGGCTCCTTTCAAGTACCAAATTATTTTCATGGTTTTGAACCAGAAATAACGCATTGTGCACGAAAACCCCCTACAAATCCTGGGGGGAAATGGGACTGCACCTCACATGCAGTGCCGTATTAAGGCATAAGCTAAACGAGCTACAGCTTAGGGCCTCACAATCCACAGGGGCCTCAAAAAATGTGAGAAGACGTGTAAAAATGTGTGAATGAGGCCGAAAGAACTGCTGCCTTGGTGCGGGAAACCATCATGAGGAAAAATTGCCATTAAGCCTTCCAAACACAAGACAGTGGTACTTCCCAGAGTTTCCAAAAGTAACCTGGGGGTTGCCTGACCGTCTTCCACCTAAAAAAAAAAAAATATATATATATATATATATATATATATATATATATATATATATATATATATATATATATATATATATATATATATATCTTCTTCTCCTTTCGGCTGCTCCCGTTAGGGGTCGCCACAGCAGATCATCCGATCCGCATAGTGATTTGGCACATGTTTTACGCCGGATGCCCTTCCTGACGCAACCCTGGTCGCCTCTTACGACACAGGGATATGGTACACCTATTTTAACCGGGGTATACACCGGCCCAGTACACTGGTACTCATTTCGCCGACCTCGGAAGGATGACAGGCTGAGTCAACCCCCTGGTGTATTAATTCAGTGGCCCAACGGGGCTTGAACTCAGGACCTTTTGGATCCCAAGCCGCTGCCCTAACCACTGCGCCAACACACCAGGCTATATATATATATATATATATATATATATATATATATATATATATATATATATATATATATATATATATATATATATATATATATATATATATATGTCCCATCATCCATCCATGTCCCATCATCCCTCCATGTCCCATCATATATATATATATATATATATATATATATATATATATATATATATATATATATATATATATATATATATATATATATGTAGTTTTTAAATGGCTTGTGCAGCAAATTTTTATGTTTAGTTTTAAAATGGCTTTATATGTAATAAATTTAAGTAATATTTAAGCATAAATTTTCGATGTTTTCAGGCTTACAATGAAGAGAACATTTGAGAGCGGATACCAGAAAAGAAAAAGAAAGCAGCAGCTTGAAGAGCAACTCAAAAAAGTACTAACACTTGACAGATATTTTACTCCAGCAACAGATAAGGATCTACAAACCCAAGGTGATTCGAGAAAATTTTGATGATATTGAACAAGAAACGAAATCCAAACTGCCTGATGTAGAATACAAGTGTGCAGAGAAAACAAGGAGGGTGAGAAAAAAAACAAGCCAACGATGGAGCTGCACCTGATGCTGATGAAGAACTTTCTCCAAGAGACAAATTTCGAGTGAAATCCTTCATTCCTATCATAGATGTCCTAACAGCAACAGTCTACAATTATGCCGCAAACAAATTTTCATTTTTAGTTGATTTAGCAGCTTCAGAGGCACAGCTACGTGGAGCAGTAGAAACTTTGAAGAAAGAGTATCCAAACTATGTTGATATTCACCTTCTCGGTGAACTGAGGCACTTCCATGCTTATGTCAAGCAGAATTATCCAGGAAAAGAACAAATTTACCACAAAGATCCATATCAAATCATCTTCCAAGACAAGATTCATTTAGTTTTCCCTTATGTGGAAGCAATATTATGACTATTTTTATGTCTGATTGGTAACAAATTGTTCAGGAGGAAGGTCATTTTCACAGCTAAAGAGAATCAAAAATGAACTGAGAGCAACCATGTCTCAAGAAAAACTGTCTGCACTTAGCATCATGTGCATAGAAAGCGATAAGCTGCGTAGCATATCATTTGAGGACACAATTTATGATTTTGCTTTTGGGAAATCAAGAAAGAAGATGTTTTAAGTTGTATCTGATATCATTTTTCTGATTTTGCAAAAAAGTTAATTTTTACTTATTTTAATAAAAGTGATCCTGATTAGTTATTTTGTCAGCATTTTGTATATACAGGGTGTCCTAAAAGTCTGGATCCAGAGGCAAAATTTTATTTTAAAGTTTTATTACAGTAAATGATGAAATTGACGGCCTTGGACTTCGTGACACTTGTTTATACGCTGAATACAAGAACGTTAAACATTTCTGAACCTAAAACGTTTAAACACTTTAACAGTGGAATGTGTTATTGGATGCTTATCAGGATGCTTTCTACTGAATTCGGCAGCAACTCCTCCATGTGAAGAATCCTGTCTTGCGTACATGAGAATGGGTTCAATTCGATCTTCTATTGTTAGTTTCGAAGCAATCTTGGATCTGAACGAAAAATAAAAATATCAAATTGTATATTACGAAAAATGCCGATGGATCCAGACTTTTGGGACACCATGTATATTAATGTATGTGAAAATTATTTTTAAAATTACATTTAAGTATTGTTTCCATGGTATACTATATTATTATCTACGATAGAGATCAAGCCAATCAAATGATAATTATGTAATCAGTAAATGCATTCATTTGAAAATAATTTGTATTTTTCACTTTAAATGCCGTGCTATTAAATAATTAAAAGGCATATATGTTTTCAATTTTTCTGAGACCTTCTGGTGTAATTTTTAGATCCTCATGGAGGATCTCTAAGTCTTACTCACATTGTTGTTCTTGTGGACTTTTTTGTTTCACAGCCTACAGTTTTCATCGAAACTTCCTGAAACTTGGCGTATATATGTAAAAATACCCTGCGCAGACAGTAATGATCTCCGATTTTGAAAATTCCTCCTAGAAAAAAAAGTTATGACTTCAAAATATCTCCGTTAATGGAAATCGCCGAAAAAATTATCTCCGAAACTAGGCAAGCTTTTTGAATTCAGTTTGCGGGAATCGAACAGGGCATTAGCAGAGATGAATTACCGCACATATGATACATCACTATGATGTCATATCAATTTTTATGACGTCATTCCTATTTTTTGTTTCACAATCCAGTTTGCATCGGATCTTCGTGAAACTTGCCAGGTATATGCAGAAAGCCCACGCGCAGGCAGTAACCATCTCCGATTTTGGAAATTCTTCCGAGAAAAAAAGTTGATGTCATAATATCGCCGCTAATGGAAATCGCCTATACCATTATTTCCGAAACTCGGCAAGCTGTTTGAATTTTGTTTGTGGGAATTAAGCCGGGCATTAGCAGATAATTTATCGCAAACCTGATACATCACAATGACGTCATATTCGTTTTTATGACGTCATCATTAAGAGGACAAGGATTTTAGCTCATTTCAGCTTGTTTAACAAGGGACCTCCAAGCTTTATACAGCTTTGGGCCTCCCCAAGTCTAAATCCGGCACTGCTCACATGCCCATGGAGTTTTTCCTGCAATCCAACTTTTGGACGAAAACTTTCCTCCAATGAGAAACTATTTTGATCGCATCCATTCGTTCACCTCGAACGCAGCCCGTGCCGCTGGTTGCATCATTTCTGGAAGCGCGGCTGTACCGTGGTGAGTGGGAGGTTGCAGTGCCCCTTGTAGGTTCGGGCGGTAATTTTGAATTTGTTCACGGTGCCGGTCCTCTTCACAAAGGAGAACGGAGGATCTTTAACATCCAGAAACCGGTTTAACGTCCATCCGAGGAACGGCGCACGCACTGATCATTCGAGCTCATTGATAACTCGCAGGGGTATGTTCAGTTACCAAGTGACTTGCAGAGCGCTCGCCAAGCGGCTTAAGCACTCAAACAAGCACTCTATTCAAAACTGTTAAGGAACGGATGGCTTGGCAAGCGCTGTAGCAAGCTGCTTGGTAACTGAACACACCTCTGAAGTAAACATTGCTGACCAATTAATCACTACTAGTTACTGAGAACCTTGTCAACTTAACTTATTCATCTTCTTATCGGAAACAATTACCTTAATGACCCTCATCGATGCTGCATCCCCAAGCTGTGCGTCGGACAGCTGTCTCCTCTACCCTCACCCCTCCCTCCTCCTTTCCCTGCCACCCCTCGACCCCCAACACCCAACTTGTTAGCGTAGATCGCATTCTCAATGGGAATTTTTTGTTCTGCCATTGTTTAAAATATAAATCGAAAGTTTCTTTGGAGAAAATTTCGAGCAAAAAAAAAATAACCAAATCAAAAACATTGAAAAGGATTATTGAGATGTGGGTTGGACACTGCACGATTGTTCACACTGTATGTTGTCAGTGTCATTTACGCGGGAAATCAAGGACGGGGAAGTGAAGCGAGATCAAAAAGTTAGGAAAGATGAAGAAAAAAAAAAGAGGGGAAGCATATAAATCAAACAAGCGAAGGTAGGTAGGGAGACTGTATCAGGAAGAAGGTGTTTGGAGGAAGAGTAAAAGGGTTTGTGAAGGAAGAGACGTCGGCGGGTCTGGAATGGCGTGAAATGGACCGAGCGAGTGCGGGCCGCCTTGAAACTGTTGGGGGCACGGGCGCGTACTCTGTGGAATGCTTGGGCCGTCTCAGCTGCGGAGAGTGCGTCGATCGCCGTCAGTACCATCATCAGTACCTGAATAATACACACACAGCGGTCTGTGAACTCACCCAACTACCCGGAATGCACGAACAAGTAACGACACGTGCTCCAGAGACCAGAGGTTAAAGTCGGCTTCAACCGGCCATGGTGGTGTCATGCTTATAGAGACTACTCCAGCGTCTTCCTTGAGCCTGGAAAGTCGGTGGTTCAAACCCCGGTAAAATCACAGCACATTTAAAGAATGTAAAATAAAAAATTATTATCAAAAATAAAAGAGTATGTTCGACTTGCTTGTTTGACGTTAAGCATTTTCAAACGACAGCTCATGGTAGGGAAACAATAATATATTTCCTCGAAGATAAGGGGGGAGGAAAGAAAGTAATTAAAACTCATCCTTTTGATTCAGAGTTCCCAACGCAGGATTATATATTTAATAAATCCACAATTGTGGATTATATATTTAATAAATTCACAATTATGGATTATATATTTAATAAATCCACAATTGAGGATTATATATTTAATAAATCCACAATTGAGGATTATATATTTAATAAATCCACAATTGAGGATTATATATTTAATAAATCCACAATTGAGGATTATATATTTAATAAATCCACAATTGTGGATTATATATTTAATAAATCCACAATTGTGGATTATATATCCAGAGTAATATATAAGGGACTTAGGGCAGATCTTACGAAGACATAATCCGAGGTCAAAAATTTCAACGGATTCGTGATCAGCGTGAAAAATGGCCATAAAAAAAAACATTCCTTTTTACGGGACAACAGAGAAAAAGTCGATGTGTGCCTAACCCTAATATTACATGCCCTTGTTAGCCATAATTATCAAATTTTACCTGAAAAGTGGGTAAACTTGGCAGCCATTTTGAATTTTTGCATTTTACCAACCTAAGACATCATCCTATGTCAAAAAGTTCAACGGATTCGTGATCAGCGTGAAATTTGGCCATAAAAAACTCCTTTCAAAAAAAGTATGGTTGTATGCCCAACCCTAATCTTAAATAACACACCAGGGAGAATATGGATATTTATGTCAAAATTGGGGGGGGGGGGAGATGCCGTGATATTAAGGAACTATATTATTACTCCTGTTATGCACACATATACATGTGCCAGATACGGTTTGCTCTTTTCCTGTATACTAATGGTGATATGAAGTAAACCACTCAGACTGTTTTGACGTAGTCCATTTGTATCATATTCGCCTCAACACATATCACGTATCACTTCACTGCTAATACTACAGCTTATATAATCATTCAAATAGTTTTCATTCCATATTCTCAAAAAACAATATACATTGGCTTGCTATTGCAATCCGTCTGTATTCTAGTGCTCTGCCCAAAGGCAGGTCCAGCACGGTCAAAGCAGTTTCTTGGCAAGGGTTATGCTGGGTCATTTGCGCTTGCCTTCCCAACAGTAGTTAGGGCAGGAATTTGTTCAGGGTTCTGGCAAAAGCTCGCCTAATCTTCGCAAAGGACAGCATGGCCATGGGATCTTTAACACCCACCAACTAATGGTGGCAGATGGCACGCTCAATTTAACGTCCATCCGAACGATGACACACACATGGATGAACCTGCCAGTGAAACACTGGGATGACAGTTTATAGCTCTGGGTCAGGATTCAAACCCAAGCTAGACTGCTTATAAGCGAGTGTGTGTACTTCCAAGCCATTCTGTCAGCCATACTATTGCAATGACAACTAGAAAGCATCTCAAAATGCAAAACCCATCCGAATCAGCTTTGTACCCAACTAAACCCTGATGAAAATAGCTATTAATAAAAAAAAGTGTAGAATTTATTAATTACTGTTCTGCACATTCTTAAAATAAATGTTTGTTGAAAATTTTATGACAAAAGCTCAAAGGGTTAAAAAAAAAAAAAAAGATAATAATTTTTTTTAATGTTAAGGCCTGGACATGCCCGCACGCACACACACGATTGCAAAACCCTATCTCTTCGCTGCCCGGGAGACGAGCTAACTATAGTATTCCAGATCTTACGACACGATTTCAATGTCAGACGAATCAAAGTTTATTTCGTTATTCCGACTCAAACAGCATTGCATCAAACCGGTACAAAGAAAAGACACTGGTAACATTCCGAAGCCGTGCCGGAACGCAAAGAGGTATACTTGCCACTGATGGTGAATATAAACTGAGCTGACAAGGTTACTCGAGATAAATATATGGTCACTGTAATGTACAAAATAGCACTTGGAATTTAGTATGTAATGTAAAAACCATTGGTTTACATGATCCTGGTTAGACTTTTGTTGAAGGAGAGTGGCATCACAATTACATTGCTTTGCGGCACAACTGAGATTTGATCCAACCTCCCTCCACTGATCTGCTTTCCAAACATGGCAATGAATCAACAGTGTCCATCATAGCAGGAAGAAAAGAAAAAGAAAAACCACCACCACAGCAACCGAAGAAACAATAAAGTCATTGCTGGAGATCATTTGGAATCCAATGACTCAGGGCCGAATCAAAGAGCACCAAGAAAAGCCGAATTACTTCTCAGGTGCGATCTGTAGTTAAAAAAAAATTAAACAAAAAGAATTTATGAGAAGCAAAGGGGTAACATTCATCTTGGGAACCTACTGGCACCTTATCCACCGACACCGACATGTAACCTTCTGGCAAAGAGATTTTCATTCATGGGGACACTGATGGGACAGTGTCCTGTCTGCAGTTTAAATAAATGTAAGTGCAACTTGACTACTTATTTTATAACAGAGCCAATCTGTGTACACCACTCCTCCTACCCTCCCTTCATGGCCAATAACCTTCTGCTGCTGCCATGTATACATGGTTGTTCCTCAAGCCCACCTACATTAAGGAATTTGAATTCCCTAAAAGTGCACAAACTTGGCAAACTGGGAGCCCATCTTTACATCGAAGAGGATTCTTCAAATGTACTGCATTGCAAGACCCAGCTACATGCAGCTCACCATATGTGGTGGTAATTGGAGTAAACTCGGAGCAATGGAAGGTACTGTGACTAATTTATCAATTAATCCTTGGTTACGTGGAATTCCATTTTATTTCCCACTTTTGAATTAAGCTGTACCCGCTAACCATCTGGCTTCAATCAGTGAAAAGTGTGGTACAATAGCAATTCCTATAAATGCTCTTTGGCAATGTTGCCAGTTATTTAAACTTGGCGAGATGTGCGGGGGTCATTTAGTTTGTTTTCCATCTGTTGCAACTCCAGAAACATCACTGCAATGAGTACAGTAGAGGTTTTGGAATGCTTTATGCAACTTTGCAATGGTTCAAAAAGCACGTGTGAAGCTTCCTGACCATGTCACATACCTGTCTTGCAATCATCATCATCATCATCACATACTGCTGCTATGGCTGAGGCATCTGCAACTATTGCTCCTGGACTTTTTTTGAAGAGGAGTGTGGGGGAGAGGAGTGAGGACAAAAATAAAATAAATATGAAATATGTGGATACAAAGCTGCACTTGAGCAACTCCATCCAAAGCATGATTCAGGTGTTTGCATACCCATGAGACCTTCAGTAAACGAGTACGTATTAACCCTTTCATTAATACAACTCACGGGAAATTATCCCTCCAGTGTCATGAACAATGAAATCTATCTTTCTCTTCATCATTGTGCTTTCTCTTTTGCCTTTTCTTAACACCAGCTCTGTGCTTTCTCCTTGTTAAAGCCCCAATTTTGTTTTTATAAAGAACTTAATCATTTTATTTATCATTGGCAAAAGCATTGAAAAACATAATTGCATTTCCTTTTGCACATTTTCAACGCATGCCCGATATTTCTCGGAAACCTCTGAAAGTCAACTGGGAAGCATTAAACACATTGCACAAGTACGGAATAAAGCAAAATTCGCAAAAATAAAAGTGCAAGTGGTGGAATTAACCTGCATCCTGTGCAGTCATAGAACGCGCATTGATGCAGTTCTTGTCACGAGGCAACGTGCCTGCAAGGCATAGTGGAGTTGAGCCACAATTGTGACCTTTGAACCAATATTTGTCTCACTTGTTGAACTGAGAGGAAACCCAGGCCAAACCCCACTTCAAGTTGGTGAGCATGAACTTGAGGGCTTTTGTCCACTGCTCCTCAGAGTTGAACTGTATCTTGATAGAGTACGAGCCCCCAGTACCCCCAGTATCCTCAATGCGACCCTTATCCACGTCCATTCTGGTTTTGGTTTTTTTTTCCAAGAGAGAAAAAGAGAAATTGGGGGGGAGAAGGGTTGGGGAAAGGGGGGTTGGAAGAGTGATTAAAAAGAAAAAATTACAAATGCATCATACAAATAATTTCAGAATTTTTTTTTCATTTTATTTACATTACGCAAAGACAATGTAATTGCAATGAGTGGTTTTCAAGTTCAATTATCCAAGATATTGTCGCGTCAAAGGCCCAACTAACGCAGACGTCAAAAGACCTCCGCAAATGACTGAAACGATCTTCGAATTTGCACTGCATTCTTATAACAAGTTACTGCATTCATTACCATTTACGATCCCCAAAGGATTGTCCAATAAATAACCGGACTTTGGTGGTTGCTTGCATGCAAAGGCAGGAAGGCGGGAAATGTTTCTCATAATTAAGGGTTAATTAAAATGCGTTACATCTGAGGCTCAACAACATGTTATACCTCAGCACCGAAAGTATTGTCTGCCTCTGCAGATTTCCAAAACAGTCCTGTACTGCACATTCAGTTATTCTACTCTACCGTTCCCCAAGGTCGCCACAATGAGCCAAAATCGACGGAAACACGCACAGGAGGTAGAAGGATCAAACACGTTTCTTTCCTTTTTAAAGGTATATTTATAAAGAATATGGAGGAAAAGCTGGACGGGATGAGCAGTTCAGAAACAAACCATGTGAATCAACATACAAAGAGGGAGACAGGAATATGCAAACTTACATACAAGGAAATAAATAAAGAGCAAATCGTAACCCACACTAGACGCCACAGATCGTACTTGTACAAACATTAAAATTACAGGCGAGGAAATTCCTTTGGTGATGCGTGGAGTGCATGGCGATGGTGTAGCTCAGGAACAGTGTCCCCGTTTCTGAGAGCCGTCCTCCCTGAGAGACGACGAAACAGAGCCAATGACAAAACAGAGCAAGACGAGCAGACAAACAATACCAAGAGCTAACATATTCTCCAAAAAGTTCCACTCTGAAAGTGGGTGTCTGTCTTGACTCAGCCCTCATGGAGCCTCTTTCTTTCTCCACGCTCCTCGGACCTTATTTACGAGCTTCACTTGGTCTGTCCTCCGTTCTCTCCTTTTGCGCTCCTTCTTCACACTCTAGTCCTTCTCAAGCTCCTTCCATCCTTCCATCCTTCTGAGAGGAGTCCTACTCCAGGCCATCCAACCCATGGGGCAGCCCCAATACAAATAAAGGTTTGCTGCCTCCTCCGGGCTCCACAGCACATTACGCCGCCAGGGCTGGCACACACCGGCTAGAAAGATTGTGACTGTCCTTTTAAAGCACATGTGATGCTTTTCCATGTGCCTTTTGTGATGGAAAGTCCTCACCTTGCCCCATGCATAAACAAGAGGGGTTTCCATATACAATTATTGG
This sequence comes from Eptatretus burgeri, assembly GCF_056783735.1. Taxonomy (NCBI): domain Eukaryota; kingdom Metazoa; phylum Chordata; class Myxini; order Myxiniformes; family Myxinidae; genus Eptatretus; species Eptatretus burgeri. The sequence continues at coordinate 58,332,357 of NC_140963.1, read as the reverse complement.
GATTCGCTAGATATCCGTTATTGTCGGGTTTTCCGTGTGTGTGTGTGTGTGTGTGTGTGTGTGTGTGTGTGTGTGTGTGTGTGTGTGTGTGTGTGTGTGTGTGTGTGTGTGTGTGTGTGTGCGTGCGTGTGTGTGCGTCTGCAACGCGAGGCTCCACAGCACAAACCAGCAAACCGATTTCGATGAAACTTGGCGAACAGGTGCCATATGAGCTGGGAGTGTGCGTGTTTGAGTTTCGTTGCTAAGCAACCACCCGTTGCTATGCAGCGGCCGAAAAACCGCGTTTTAAGAACCCAAACGGTAACTGACATAGCGTGGCTTCTATGATAGGTAGAGCGACCGGACCAACTCCTGCCTATTCCTTGCATCCCCATCTAGTTATCGCGACAGCATAACGTTCCTCTATCTCTCATAGTTTCCGAATGGCAGCCCTCCGAAAGCGGAAAGGTGGTGAACCAGGGAATATGTTAAGTGACCTTGACCTCGGAAACCGTCGACGGCGGAACGTTCAAATTCGGTGCATGGATAGAGTTTAATAACTACTACAAAATTGAACCGCAGCATTTTTCCAGATTTGATCACCAAGAGTGTCGGGGCTGAAATACGCAAAATTCGAACCAGCGCTTCGATCCTAGTGATCCTTCGATCCCTCGAACCTCGTCGCCTCCCGGCTTGTACCCTGACTATTCTTCTTATAAATGACATATGCTACCTCCTCAGTCACATGTAACAAAACAACTTACTCTGTATATGAGGATTAGGGCTTACTCTGTAAATGGGGATAAGGATGGACAAGACACAATTTAAAAAAGCAAAAAACAGAACAAACGAAGCAGACGACAGACAGCTGGGGATGAAAGGGGAAAACAAACACAATCTTACCTACAAGATAAATAAATCTGCTAATGGCATCAACACTAGATTCGGACCACAAAGGGGGAACAGAACAGGTGAGGACTTGTGCAGGCATGAGCTGGTCGTGGCTGCAGGACAGTGATGTCGTGCAGGCTGACATGGCACAGGGCGAAGTTGCGGTTAGGGCTGGAGATGAGAGGATGGCACAATGGTGGGAGATGGCGTCCGCGTCTCTTGCTTGGTCCCTTTGACAAGCCGCGAAAGAGCCGAGATGTTTCTCCAGAGGTCCAAACGTCACGCGCATGTGCGGACATGGCTTTCATGCCTCACCTGGACTATCTTTCTGGCATGTGGCTGGTCGCACAATGGGCCACCCACTGTCTATGTACAGCGCCATCCTTTGGGTGGGTCCCTCGAAAGTGTTCCGCCCTTAACTAGGGCTCGACAGCTCACAAGTCGTCTAGCCAAACTGCCTGTGTTATTGTCCATTTTATGTGCCCTTCTGGCACCTTGTTGCTCACTAGTCCTCTAATGGGCTTTACCTGAACAGTAGGTTTTACATGATACAACCTTACCTTATTCTGCTTTATTGTTTACAATCTCTGCCCCATCAGTGCACATATTACAATGGCTTACCCTTGATAGACCCCCAATACAGGAGTAATTCTAACCTACGAGTACCTGATCCATACTATTCTTAGCACAATTTATACGTCAACCCCCACCCTTACACTTAACACTATCTTTCTCAGCCATTATGATCATAAAACATTGGAACACCAGCGGTACAATTAGGTTGTGTAGATCTGGTTTCTGTAATCACTCGGTGTGATGCATGTGCTGACAACAATTGTGGTGCAAAACAGCTGAACTGGCACAGGTCAAAGTACTCCATACATACGAGGTCAGAACAAAATGTTCTGGGACTAAATGTATTCTTACAAACCTAAAGGACTGCACAGTTAATCAAATTTATCCCCTTCAAAGTAGTCTCCTCCTAAATGAACACCAATTCCAGCAGACCTTCCATTTTTTGAAGCATCTCATACTCTTCTTTTGGGATGGCTTTCAGTTCCAAGGTCACATTTTGGATGATAGTTGCTACATCATGAAATATCTTTCCTTTCTGGGTGTGTTTCAGTCGGTGGAACAGAAAAAAGTAATTTGGTGTCAAATATGGTTAATATGGTGTGTGGGAAACCAGTGGAATGTTGTGATTTGCCAAAGATTCTTGTGTGGAGAGTGCTGAATGTGCAGGTGCACTGTTGTGATGCAACAAGCTCAAAATAAGACCCACTTTTCAGGCCACTTCCATCAAACTGCATTTCTGGCATTTCAGAATGGCCAAATAAAACCAATGATTCACCATCTAATGTTGTGGAACGAACTAGTGGGGCACAACACCTTCACTGTCCAAAAACTTCTCACCAGCCGTGGCACTTCAGCAAAAGACTTCTGTGACTCCATGGGGCTGACTCAATCTGTGAACTTTCCAACCCAGATTTCTCCCAATGGCAAATTTCCTAGCATGAAGACAAACTTCCCAGCAAATGTCTCCTGCTCTGCTCCAATTTGTTCATCTGATTATATACTTATAAGAGTCAACATCTCTCTGGCAATTCTCAGAGAGCAACTTCAGCACAGGTTAATCTGGCAGTCCACTCAGGCAGATTGGCAGGGACTGCAAGCAGCCATCTCACTTCAGGACTAGTCTCCCATGTCTATTGCCCCTGGTGTTAACTCAGCCTGAAACTTCTTCCACAGAAACCTACTCTCTCTGATGCACAGATCCATCTCATCTCATCTTCAGTTATCCTACCCTTCTTCCCACCCATGGAACACTAAATTCTGCGGTGAGGTAGTTGCTCTGAAACAACTTGCCTTCTCTTCGTGGAAAGCCAACCTGAACGAAGGCAATCTCAGCTCATTTGCCAGACGAGATCAGTGCAGTCTCTCAAGACATATCTCAAGCTCTTGATTGTCTGGCATCCAGCCTTGCTCTCCAAACTCTCTGCCTATGGCATCCAACACCAACTACACTCTTGGGTAACCGACTTACTCTACTCTTGTAGCCAAAGTGTGGATCTCAACAGAATACATTCTTCATCTCCTCTCTCTGTTAAGGCTCAAGTCCTCCAAGGCAGTGATCTGGGCCCAGTTCTATTCCCAGTCTTCATCAACAATCAATCCGATTATCTGGAATATCCACTTTATTAATTTTCTGATAACGCCACCCTCTGTTGTGACATCCCTCATCCTTCAGGCAGGCAGCAGCTTCTTCCCCATCTTCAGACCTTGACAAAATCACAAGCTGGTCAAACACTTAAAATTTCATTCAATCCAGACAAATCTCACTCTCTCACTCTGTCTCTCCAAAAGGACCACATGGCAAACCCCCCCCCCCCCCATCGACTTTAACAAACCTCTTGAGGAAATTCAGTTACTCAAGCTCCTGGGTCCCACAATCAGCCATGATCCTTCTTGAGCAAACAACATTTCAAACTTGGCCTCCTCCATCATGCAAACTCCTTCCTTGGAAAACTTCAATTCCTATGCACCCACAAGGCCTTCATTCAAAGCTTGGAGTACAACTCTCCCATCTGGGCTGGTGCAGCTGCTTCACTCATTGCTTAGCTTTATGCCATGGAAACCAATGTCTTCAAGATTATTGGAATCTTTCACGATGAAGCTGAGTCTATGGGCCTATAACGTTCCCATTGCAGACAGGTTGGTTGTCTCTGTCTTCTACCACCTGCTTTCTTATCTTGCATCCTCTGTTCTTTCCATGTTTTGTCCCTCTCAGGTTTGTTTCTGAAGGGTGCACACAGTCCATTATCAACCCCCTTCTGGTGAAAACGCCCCAAATCCACAATCATTGCTTACCTCCACTCATTTAATCCTCTTTTTTCCAGCTTGGGGAATCAACTTCCAACCAGATGCCAACTTCTTCAGCCACATTACGAATTGTCATTTGTCCGTTATCACAAATCACGAACACAAGTGACCGATTCCTCAATGTGCAAGGTTGATGGATGGCCGGAGCATGGATCATCATTGACAGAAGTCTGGCCACTTTTAAACTGAGCAAACCACTGAAAAGTTTTTGAACAGCTGAGAGTTTCATCTCCAAATACAGTTTTTAACATTTCATGTTTCCGTTGCTGTCAAACTGAGTTTCACACAGAATTTGATGCACACCCGTTACGCCTACAAGCCAGACATTTTGTAATGGGACAAAAAAATAAACACGTCTGCACAAAAGAGCGTGTCACTGAAGACTGAGACAGGATGGTGGAGTCAGAGATTTGATGTCAGCAAGTGTTGCCAACCACACCAGTTGTTTAATAGCCACACATATATATATATATATATATATATATATATATATATATATATATATATATATATATATATATATATATATATATATATATATAGATAGTATACTGTGCACCGGGCGTAGTGGCATGCGCTTGTAATCCGGCTACTCGGAGGCTTGGGTTGGAGGATCGCTTAGCTGGGCCGCGCTATGAGAGGGTGTAGGGCAGCCCGGAATCATGGCGAAACCCAATCCTTAGCCCTGTGTCGTAAGAGGCGACCAGGGTTGCGGTAGGAAGGGCATCCGGCGTAAAACCTATGCCAAATCAGTATGCGGATCATAACGGATGATCCGCTGTGGTGACCCCGAACGGGAGCAGCTGAAAGAAGAAGATATAGTATACTGTGCCTATAGTATAGAATAAATTAAGTCACAGAACCTCTCGATCAGACCTTGTATTAATACGTGGAAGGGTGGGGGAAGGGTCCATAGCTAGAATGTGTTTAGAATAGCTTGGTCTATGTATTCGAGTAGGTTAGATTTACACTTTTAACAGGAATCTGTCAGAGGGAAATTGTATGATAAAACATGCACCGAGGAGGTCGTGATTGTAAACCGCATATGGCAGCACATGTATTTATAATACAAATGAAACCCAACTCCAGCTATGGCACCAATCACACACATAATGAAGAGGACAAACAGGCGAAGACGAGGCCAGCACAAGCTGGTCTTAGCTCCACGGCGATGGCACCGTGCAGGCTGGTGCGGCACAGGATTGGAAACAAGGGGCGATGGCATCCATGGTCTCTTGAGTGGTCTGCACAAAGTGAGCGATGATGAAGCAAGAGACGACAGGTCTGATCTGGTACATTCTCTTGATCTCGAAGACGACGCGTGCATGGCTTTTAAGCCATTTGGACACACCTTCCAGTATCCAGCTGGACCCGTAATTGGCCATCGCGCCACAGAGATCCTGCAAAAGCATTCTGCCTCCAACACGGGCCCTCTGCAGATTACTATACTGCCCTGGACTGCAGTCATTGGTCAAGCAGCCCATGTTGTAATCGTGCCATACAAGTGCAGTGTGGCTTTCGAAGCGCACTGCACTTGTACGGAACTGCACTTTCCAAATGCAGTGAATGAATTGCCTTTCTGGTCCCTTTGTGCCTACAGGTCCTCCTTACCATAAACCTTACCATAAACTTCCCTAAGGTTTACAATCACTATCTCCTCGGTGCACATTTTATCATACAACTTGCCTCTCACAGATCCCCGTTGCATATATAAATCAAACCTACTCGGGCACATGGACAAAGCTATTATTTGCACATTCCAGCTATGGACTGCCTCAACCACACCCCACACCGCCCTTCCACAAAACATTATGATCAAAACAATCTTCCTGAATTTGTTGCGAGAGTCAAACTGATATGTTTAAAAGTAAATTAAATTAGATAAATTAGTGGGACTTGTGACAGTATAACAAAGTCTTGGCATAGAAAAAAAAACAAAAAACAACTGGTTGGAATCTTCACCGTTCATTGCCTCCCTGTATCCCATCTTGGACTCCAAGCAGTCCAAAATGGATGCAGGAATGAGAGATCTACTCACTTGTAAGGGAGACAGAATCCTGTGTCTCCTTTCTCCACTTCAACCTTGAACTGCTGCAAGCAATCCAAAAAGGCAACCATTGCTTGATCAAACTTGCTGTCCCAGAAAAAACGAAAGCCCCCAGAACCATAAAGGGGCAGTTCCTGAAAGAAGAAAATAAAAAAGTCAGGTGAAAGCCAAATACATACTTTTCAACACAAGGCAACAAATCCACAATTGGTCAGAAGGCAGACATTGCAATCCCAACTCTTTTTGCAAATAGTTTATTTATTGTTTTGCACAACTGCATGAGACAATGCTCCTCGAGAAAGACATTTTAGAAAGAAGCAACAATTAACAGGTAGAATGACTGACGTGCCAATTAGACAGAAAAAAAATCATCAGCAGCTAGAATTTTGAAAATAGCTTCAATGTCACAGGAATCTAATGGATAACAATTTTCCCCTTAAGCAAGTTTTAAGAAGGGATTGGCTTGTGGCATTAACACCAATGAAAGTAGGTTTCATCAAACGTTGATTACTGCATACTGCACATTTGAGCAGTTGTTATCTCCAGTTCCAGATATCATATTGTTGATGCTAAAACCTCAAGTGTCCTCACCTTGGACTTGTCCAAGAGCGATTCTAGGTAGGAATGGTTCCCAAATGGAACCAGGTGGTACCTGATGCAAAACAAATATCATTTCAATTGCAGCAAGTATTTCAGATAAACTGTCATACATAAAGAATAGTAACAAATATTATATGTGAAATACTTTGTCAATATAAACGTAGTATTGTAAAGAAAAGATGGTTCCCTGTATATAAATTACATAAGTGCCTATAGAAAGTCTACGCCCCCTTTCAAATTTTTCACCTTTTGTTGCCTTATAACCTGAAATTAAATTGGATTAAATCAGACTTTTTCCACCTTTATTTACACATTGTAACCCACAACTTTCAAATGAAAAACAAATTCTACAAATTTCAGAAAATCAATTAAAAATACAAATCCAGAATATCTTGGTTGGATTAGTGTTCACCCCCCCCCCCTTGAGTTAATACTTGGTGGAAGCACCTTTGACAGTAATTACAGCTGTGAGTCTGTTGGGATAGGTCTCTACAAACTTTGCACATCTTGACTGCACAATATTTGCCCTTTCTTCTGCACAAAACTGTTCAAGCTCAGTCAAGTTGTGTGGGGAGCATTGATGGACAGCAATCAAGTCATGCCACAGATTTTCAATTGAATTTAAAGTAGATCGGGGTTCTGACTGGGCTGCTCAAGGACATTTATCTTTTTGTTTCTTAGCCACTCCAGTGTAGCTTTGGCTGTGTGCTAGATGTCATTGTCATGCTGAAAGGTGAACTTCTGTCCCAATTTCAGCTTTCTTGCAGAGGGCAGCAGGTTTTCCTCTAGGATTTTTTCTGCATTTTTCTCCATCCATCCCAACAAGTACCCCAATCCCTGCTGATGAGAAACATCCCCATAACATGATGCTGTCACCACCATGCTTCACAGTATGGATGGTGTTCTTTGGGTCATGCGCTGTGTTGGGTTTGTGGCAAACGTAATGTTTTGCATTTAGGAAAAAAAGTTCCATCTTTGTTTCATAAGACCACAAAACAGTGCCACGTGGCTTCATAATCTCCAGTGTTTTTTTTTTTGTATGCCTCAAACGGAATGCAAGGTGGGCTTTTTTGAGTTATGGCTTCCTTCTTGCCAACCTACCGTACAGGCTAGACTTGTGGAGTGCGAGGGATATTGTTGTCACATGCACACAGTGACCAGTCTTTGCCATGGAGGCCTGCCACTCTTTCAAGGTTGCCATTTGCCTCTTGGTAGCCTCTCTGTTCAGTCTCCTCCTTGCTTGGTCATCCAGTTTGGAGGGATGGTCTGATCTAGGCAGGGTCTTGGTGGTACCATATGCTTCCCACTTCTTAATGATTGTCTTGACTGCACTCCAAGGGACATTCAAGGCCTTTGAAATACTTTATACCCATCCCTTGATCTTGGCCTTTCCATAACTTTATCCTGGGGGTCTTTTGGAAGCTCCTTGGTTCTCATGGTTGAGTCTTTGCTGTGAAATGCACTACCCAGCAGAGTAAGCCTAGATGAACAGCCAATTTTATTCTGAAATAATCAGAATCACTGCAATTTAACACAGGTGGAGGCCAATTCACTTGGTGTGCGATTTTGAAGGTGATTGGTTAAATAATAATAATAATAATAATAATAATAATAATAATAATAATAATGATAATAATACATACTTGTACCAAGTTTGATTTAAATCCCCTCACTCGTTCTCAAGTATCACATTTGTACCTGGCATGACTTCTGACCTTTTACCCTCTTGATGCCAAAATTTAATCAGTTCATATTTGCATTGTAATATATATGTAGATCAAGTTTGGTCAAAATCCCATTACTGGTTCACAAGTTAGAATGGTAACAGAATTTTTACCTAACCGGACCTCTGTCCTTTGATCCCATAATCTAATCAAGTTTATTGTTACATCATTATACATACAGTACTTGTACCAAGTTTGACGTAGATCCCTTCAGCTGTTCTGCGGTAAGGAAAAACTATCACGGATAAACGGCCGGACACACAACCCAAAAACATTATGCCTCCGGACACACAACCCAAGACTTCGTCAATGGAGGCAGAAAAAGCATGCCAATGCCATTGGGTACGAGGATCGAGGGAAAAGGAGGAAGATGTGTGGGGATAAGAACATCTTGTGGAAGATGAGAGGAGACTACAGACCTCTGAAAAGAAAGGCCCATTTTATTTGCAAGTGCATGGAGAAGCAACACCGTCTGACCCCATGCTGCATTTATCTCACTCCACTCGACAGGGACACTTGGAAGTCGGCCCAGACGGAAGTTATTGATGGTGCCAAAGTGCCCGCTATGCCTGAGAGAAGCCAAATAAAGGTCATAAACACTTCAGTGTGGCAGTATGTGCGACACTCAGTAAATAGAATGAAACACTAATAACTGTGCATTTACATGCATCGAAACTTACCATCACATATGGTCACAATACATTGCCCAAATATAATTAATTGCAATTACAGTCACAATTTCATCAAAATACGAGGCTTGCTCAAACAAAGGCCATTGCAATAATAAACGAAAGCCCTGCCCACTCGACATAATAATAACGATTCCTTTCATGCCGTGAGGGGCATAGGGCTGCCGAGGCAGTTTCATTTGGCTAAGGAGTACAGTCCTGGACAGGTTTCCATTCCAGCGTAGGATACTCGAATGGCTTATTACCCCAGTAAGCTGGTACTCATTTTGCCGACCTCAGAAGGATGACAGGCTGAGTCAACCCAACTGGTGTTATTTAAACAACACGACAGGCTTATGCCTGGTGTTGGCTTAATGGTTAGGATGGTGGGCTTGGGATCCGAGGATCCTGAGTTCAAATCCCACTCGGCTGTTGCATTAATACCAGGTGGGGTTGATTCTGCCTGTCATCCTTCCGAGGTCTGCAAAATGAGTGCCAGCTTGCTGGTATCCTGTGTCGGAGTGGTGACCTGTCCAAGATTGTGTCCAATAGCCAAGTAGACTACTTAGGCAGCACCACCGCTCTGTACAGAGTATGGTCCCAATGGATGTATGGAACACCAGGCTTGCCTACTCGGCATGCAGGAATGAATTCAGTGGAGAAAGCATGATTGTAAAACTTAGTATGAACATCTTATTTAAAGTGGACAAGTTACTCTAGATTTGGGAGGATGGTTGGAAGTAAATAAATAATCTACATATACTGTACATTGAGTGATCAGATGAAAAAAATGCAGACGAAAAAATAATTAAAAAATAAAACAAAATTCAATATCATTCGCATCATCTTCAATTTAACATTCAGATGAAAAGGTCTCCAAAAGATCAAACACTGCAGAACCAGGAAGGCAACTCGTAAGGCAGAAAGAACCCTCAAAACCCACAAATACCCCATCCGTCATCCTACCCAAAGAACTAATGTTCTTCTTTCAGGTGGTGGTACTGCCCCGGGTGGCTCCGTGCAGCCAACCACCTTCGAAGACTCTTTAGTTATAAAGTGTTATCCTCAAGGCTGTGGCACAGCCATTTCGATCACAATCGATTTAAACCAATATCTTTCATATGAATATCTATATTTATTCCTCACCTTGTGTTCTCAATTCAAATTTCCATTTTCAAAATTTAACCCCCCACATTTTTTTTCTCTTTGAAGAATCCTGATGTTAATTTCTGAAATTCTTTTAACTGAATAAAAGCATTTCCAACATTTATAACTGATGAAAATGCCAATGATCTATCTCAAGAGAGGGATTGAAAATTATAAAACTGGAATATTAATTATATAAAATATACACATTACATACAATCTGAGGATCTATTCATATTCAAATTAGTTATTTTATTATTCCGATTATAAAGGCAATAAATAAATTTAATGACATGCCCTCTTGCTGATCTTGCCTCTGGAAAAGTCAATATCCAGGTTCAAGCCCTGAGTTATCAGGAGGATATGAACACATCATGTTTCATGACTTGGAATTGCACGGTTGTATTAATAGTTTCCAAGCCTACCTCTGACCGAACATTTCTCCTAAACTTGGCTGGGACAGTGCTCCGAGAATGCCAGGATACGGACACATCCTGATGAACTCAAGGAAAGCAATATGGATGTGCCTTACAAAGAGTCTAATTAGTGACAAGCCTCATGACATTGACAAGCCAATTAGAAATAGAACATACTGTTGCAAATTAATACCCATACATATTATATTTGGAATTAGATACTGCTATTTTGTTTTATCTGATGTTACTTCTTTTTTGTTCCCAAAATATGCTCCATAATGACCATTCCTCTGTCTCCTATGGTAGGTATTAAAATGTGAAAAGAAAAAAGAAAAAAAAAGGAAGCCTTAAGCTCGTTTATGAAAACAGTCGTCAAGCCCAAACCAGTGATGTTGGAGGCTCATATCAAAATAAACTGTCATGGGAGATGTCTTGAAACCATATACAAGATCTGCTGGATGGCGTTTGCCATTGTCTTCTTGAGGTAAATAAAGCCAGAGTACGAGAATAATTTGCCTACTCGTCTTGAAAGGCATGGTGGGATTTTCAATACCCCTAAGCAAATCCAAGAAAATAGGCATACTCCATTGTATAGATATGTATAAGCTGGGAGGATCACCAATAGGCATGTACACTTGCCTGAGAGGTCTTTTTTTCCAAGGCTCATGGAAGAGCTGGAACACACAACGGATCAAGAAGCAACATAACAAAAGGAATAGCAGAAATAGAAGGGGGAAATGCCACAGTAGGGCTGAGGGAGAAAATAGACAGAGACTGACAAACAAGGAATGCAGGTAATGATGAGAGGTAGGGGAGAATGCAAAGGGTGGACAAGATGGATACAGGAGCAACATTTGGGGATGGGGGTGGCCGGTGGGAGTAGTTTAACCAATGTAGAAAAGATCATGGTATGTTTGAATACCTGGGTTTGAATATCAACCCAGCTACAAACTGCCATCCTCGTGTTTTAAATGCAAGGTGATTCATAAATATGTGTACCCTCTCTCGAAACAATGTTAAACTAGGTTTCTCATCTGCTAACACTAGTTAGTGAACATTTAAGATCCCACAATGGCCTTAATGAAGAGCAGGCGAGTTATCGCTGGCACTGTGAGCAAATTTCAAATTCCTGCATGGACTGTAGATAGCACATGGTCTTGTCTTCTTGGCGGTTGCTTGATAAAAGGTTACACTCCTTGCTATCTTAGAGTGTCTGGGTAGCAGCTTCTACACCATAAACAAATTGACCAAGTGGTTTGTGAGTCGAGGCTCTTGGAGGGGCTAAAACATAGAATGGATCAAGATGCAACAGAATAACAGGAACAGTAGAAAAAGAGGGGGGAACACATCACGAGCATGAATGAGGGACAAAATAGAGGGAAACTTTGAAGACAAGGGATGTAAGGAATAATGAGGACTCTGAGAGGACACAAGAGCTGGACAAAATGGATACAGCAGCAAACTTTCAGGAAGGCAAAACAGGAAAGTTGGAAAGATGTTGGCTTTGGGAGAGTTAATAGGGGTAGAAAAGATCATGGTTTTTGATGAGGTATCTCAGATGGTGGTGAACAGCTGTCTTTAAAACCTCGAGGAAAGAATTAGATTGAAGAGAATCTAGAAATTGATTCAACAGGTGGGAGAAGAGAGGAAAGAATGAGGAGAGTGAGCAGTGATTCTATAATTTAAGAGTTTTACCAAAAGGGGGTGGATTTTGTATTTTTTTTTGGTAGACTGTGTGCCCTGCAAAAACCTGGTTGGGTGGGGGGGGGGGTAGCAGAGCATGGAAAAAGCAGAGGGTGCAAGACCTGAAAAGAGGCCGTACAAAATAAAGACGACTGTCCTGTCTGTGATGTAAAGGCCCGGTCACACCTTGACGTTTTAGCCAACGTATGCCGATTTTTGAATTTTTTTTCTAAAACGCTGGCACACGTTGAATACGTTATGGGTAAGTTTTGATAACATTGAGAGCACGCTGAAAAACACTGCCATACGTCGTTGTGCGTTGGCTTTAAACGTTGTACTTTTCGGTTGTCCTCAAATTTTTTCATGCTTGAAATTTCACGACGTATGCCGGCGTATGACTCACACGTTCCGCTCCGCTGGCCACAAGTTGTATACACGGTCTGCGATCGTTGACAGACGTCAACACATGCTACTTGTAAGTTAATCATAAGTTGAGACACGCCGAGGTAATGTTTAGCGTACCCGAAACTTATTTCTAACCTATGATTAACGTGTTGTTGGCACGTTACGCGATCGTTGCCACACATCGACAGACGTTGCTTTTAAGTTACTCATAGGCTGAAAGACGTCGGTATAATGGATCGTCCTTGCGTCAGCGTCCACGGCCACGGCCAGGACACTTATTTGCAGCATTCTTCAAACTTTTCTTCGGCATGACGAGGATGTTCACACTTCGATGTCTAGCTTGGCTATGATTCCAATTGTCCATCGGCTGCGTCTATTTAAAATAGTCGAGTTTGAGCGTTTTAACACGTTCAGAAGAAACGCTTCAAATTTCCAAACCCCAGCGTCAAAAAACAAAGGCGAGTGACAGCAATTTAAATCGTTCATTGTAAACAATGAAAATAGTTGAGTGGTACCGTTTAAAAGTCGTTGAGTGTAAAAATAATCCAATTGTTGAGCGCAAGCGTCTACTTTCAATCGTGGAGATGCAGCCATTTAAATCGTTGAGTGGCAGCCTATGAACCTACCCGTGGACACGCGGACGCAAGGACGATCCATCATAACCCACACCCTCCCCCTCACACTCACCTACTACTGCCAACATGAACAAACTACGACTACTACTAATACTAATACTGATACTGATACTGATACTGTTACTACTGACATGGACATCGACTCAAAAAGGAACTCGAAAACACTGTTGGGTTTCCCTTTTATGAGCAGCATTTTTATATACCAATTCCCAAAACCGCTGGGAACCCGTCTATATATGGCAGTTGTAACCTAGAAACACGTTCATTTATTTTTTTTTGTCGACCGGAAGACGTCATTGGAATACGTCTACATACATCGATGTGTGTTGGGACTACGTAAAGAATTGGTTCAAAGCACGTCAAACATAAGTTAGAAATAAGTTTCGCGTAAAAAAGACATTACCGCGACGTGTTTCGACTTATGAATAGCTTATAAGTAGCCTTTGTGGACGTGTGTAAGCGTCCGCATATCGTGTGTAAAACTTATCCCCATCGCATGCGGAACGTGTGTCATACGCCGAGTACGTCGTAAAATTTTGAACATGTTTAAAATTTATTGACGTACTCTACTTACTACGACGTATGATAGCGTACTTTAGCGTTCTACTCACGTATACCAAACTTACTCATACCGTATTTGACGTGCCCCAACGTTTTAGACAAATTTTTCTTAGGTCGGCATACGCTGGCAAGATCGCCAAGGTGTGACCGCGATGTTGACACTTCCATTTCTACGGCAGTTATGATTCGAATCGTTGTGCGTCAGCCTTTTAATAGGCTACGTCACGACATCGTCGGCGATGCGTGCAACGCGCTATGCCGAAGTTAGACTATCGTTGGGCATCGGTTGTGTAGGCCAACAACAGGTTCAGCATTCGTTGGTATAAGTTATCTATAACACAACGAAACGTTCTGTGTCCATTACTAATATGTTATGCATACGACCAACTCGTTATGAATACGTCCGAATCTTAAAAAAAAAACATCAAAAGTTCAACGTAAGCCAGCGTTTTACATACATTTTAATACGTTGCCATCGCTGGCTAAAACGTCAAGGTGTGACCGGGCCTTAAGGTGTTCGGCCCATATACATAGCTTCATCACAGGGGATTCCAATGATCTCAAAGGCCTTGGTTTCCACGGCGTTAATTTGAGCAAGGTGTGAGGCAGGTGTGCACAGTACAACATCATATGGCAGATGAAGGCCTTGTACATGGATAGAAGGTACAAGGGTACAAATGGCAACCAATTCTACTCTATTATGTAGATGCTGAGCAGGACCAGAAAACATAAAAATAGTTTGTCGTCAGATCCCATTCTTTGAAAAATGAGTGCGGCCTATAGGGCCGTCAATTTCCCTCCGTGTCTATCTGCCTGTCTGTGTCTCTGAAAAAAATTTTTTTTTTTTGAAATTTAGCTGCTACATTCCTCCCTGGGACCCCACCCCCTCTCAACCCCACTAACTATCCATTTCCAAGAATAAAAAACTATCATGGATGACTCTTTATATAAAACTTGAAAAATAAAAAACGAATAAAAAAGTAAAAACAGACAGACAGACAGACAACTGGCTGGACAACTCGAAAACATAATGTCTCTGGCGACTTTGTAAGTGTTGGCATAAAGTCCCCTAAAGGCTGTTTTAAAAGAATAAAAAATTTGTTGCAGTAATAATGTGAAATCCACCCCCATGCCTATTTCATTCATTAACAGCGGTAGCTTGGTGGTGCACAGACACACCATATGTGGAATGTAGCATTGAAGACGTTGGTTTTCTTGAACTTGTCCAGCTGCATCTGAGCATAACGTATCTGGTTGTCAGCACTCCTTTGCTCATCCTCACATTCCAGCAGCTGCCTCTTGAACTCACCATATTCACGTTGGTATCTAAGACATAGGAAAGTTAGAGGAGCATGATGAGGTTGTCATAACCCATTGTAATCTATTACCCTATAATCGAAGCTTAAGGAAACAGAGGTGAGATGAGGGTTTATATTTTGGTTGATGAACTGCAATTCCAAATTTTGGACAGGGTTCAAGAGAACAGAGATAAATTTGAAATGGAAAAACTTGGAGCAGGAAAAAAAAAAAAAAAAGAGATTCCAAACATATAATATCAAAAATAAACATGGTCAGTTTTTGGAACATCAGACCAGCAAACATATGAATTTTTCTTTTTTACATGAGTAACGCATGCATGCACGCACCGGTTTCCCCACTTGGGTAGTGAAGCATTGATCTTGGTGGCAAGAGGAGAGGGGAGGAGGACGAAGAAGAAGGAAGTGTTCTGGAAAGAGGACTGGCAATCTGAGCAAGGCGAGAGCTCGATGGAGGACAGAGGCATATGCCATGAAGGGGTGTACATTGTCAGGATGATATTTCACGGCTGTTCATGTCTCCAACAGACCACGTGAGGTCTGCTGAGAATGAGAATGAGAGCTTCGGAAGTGACGTGGCCAGAGTGGAGAGGATTGATGAGGCGTGGAGCGGTGGTTTGCCAAGGAACACACTAGGCTTTGCGGCCTACAGACCGGGGCAAAACCTCACTGATAATTAAGTCTCGGGCGCACTGCTTGGAGCTCTGGACAAATGTTGTGCTGCGAGGCTGGCGGTGGACACCGATGGTCTTATGGGCCGGGCAGGAAGGGGGAGGTAAGCCTGAAGTAATGCAATGTTGGGGAAAGATCGGTACCGAAGCACCAGGGGGGAGGGGATGGGACAACCACAAAAGAAAAAAAACCAAAACGAAGCTTGTGTTGAGAATAAAAGAAAACGATAAACTGAATAATGGGACACAGACACCATTACAGACAGAGTGCCAAGTCTGTGCAGCACGCTGAGACATCGGAATGCATGCTGTAAAGAATAAAGGGTTGAACCTTTTCTTGTGAGAAAGGAGACCATCTCACAGGGAAAAAGGCATCCGCACCAAGTCGAGAGGATGAGGAGGTGCTACCTGTCTGTAAAACCAAAAGTAAAGCTCCACAAGAGAAACCTAAACAACGAAAGTTGGAGCATTGAGGAGAAAGACCATCCTCTCCTGCAAAGTGCAATCAATGCATGAGCAGTGGGAAATGGATGGCAAAACTCATGGACCAGTTAAGGAAGACAGAATTGGCAACCAGAAAAAGAGACGGTTCCATATCATAAATTTGGAAAGGTTGCATCAGCAACCCAGTTCCTGATTAAAAGTAGAATAAGTGAAACATTGAGAGCCAGAAGACAAGAGGCAAAATATGTAAAGAGGATGGGAGCCGAAGTTTCGCCGGGGGGGTGGATGTGACCACGGTCATGCGGGGAGGGGCTATGCTGCACGACACCAGGGATCCAGTGGCAGAGACAATGTACAGCGAGGGGAGAGGATACGGACTCGTCTCAGGAGAGGAAACGGAATGCACACAACGATATGGACCACGTGACACTAAAACAGAGAAATGGATGAAAATGGGAATGGCGAATGATGATTATCAGGAAGAGGAGGGAAAATAGCAGAATGCAGGAGAGGAGGAAGATATGGATGATGAAGAGCAATGTAGATTGGAAGAAGAGCTGGGAAACAAAGCATAAGAAAGACTGACACCTCTCAGAGAAACTCCTCTCCCACAGGTTGTCACCGACTCCTTAGTGTCTCTCCCTGGCTATCATCTCGTCTGATTTGATAGGCCTTTCCGCTCCCACTTCTTGTTGGTCTGTGTTGTACCGTCCTCCAAACAGCAATGTCATATATATATATATATATATATATATATATATATATATATATATATATATATATATATATATATATATATATATATATATATTTATATATATATATATTTATATATATATATATATATATTTATATATATATATATATATTTATATATATATATATTTATATATATATATATATATATATATATATATATATATATATATACATATATATATATATACATATATATATATATACATATATATACATATACATATATATATATATATATATATATATATATATATATATATATATATATATATATATATATCCTGGTGTGTTGGCGCAGTGGTTAGGGCAGCGGCTTGGGATCCAAAAGGTCCTGAGTTCAAGCCCCGTTGGGCCACTGAAATAATACACCAGGGGGTTGACTCAGCCTGTCATCCTTCCGAGGTCGGCGAAATGAGTACCAGTATACTGGGCTGGTGTATACCCCGGTTAAAATAGGTGTACCATATCCCTGTGTCGTAAGAGGCGACCAGGGTTGCGTCAGGAAGGGCATCCGGCGTAAAACATGTGCCAAATCACTATGCGGATCGGATGATCCGCTGTGGCGACCCCTAACGGGAGCAGCCGAAAGGAGAAGAAGAAGAAGAAGATATATATATTTATATTTATTGTTACAGCCCGTTGTTTGAGGTTCGCCACGAGATGAAGCACTCAGGTTCCTCCCAAATATCCGGCCTTGAAGCCAACAGCCACAGATAACTCCACAGTCCGGCAGGTTCCTAGTCAAGCACCAATGCCAATTGATATGCCAAACTTGGCAGGGTTCTTACAACTACGCGTGTTACCTTTCCGGTGGCTTGGCTATATCAAACGGGCTCGCACCCTCGATATGTACTAGTCTTGGACTATTTAATCAGGTGCAGCCGAGCAGAACTGCCAAGTACGTACCGGCTAACATTATAGAGAAAATTGGTGGGGCAGAACTTCCTGGCTAACAAACATGCAGACTGTGCTGGACCAATAGAGAAATGGATGCTTCAAGCTGGTTTAACTAAATAAACATAGGTTTATTCACAAAGGAGCATGAGGAAAGGCATGTGGCACAGTGAAAACAAGGGGGTTTATTGACAGGAGATATACATACAAAACGAACATACAGTATTCATGTGGTGCGGTAAAAGACATACAATGACATATCTATATAGTGAAGAGACAAAGAGCAGAATTATACCGATGCTATCTAATTTACACACACTTACTTACACCAACATAACAGGTGCCATCAGGATCAGTCCGTGAAAGGGGAGGATAGCAAGAAGATAAGAGAAAAGTTGAGGCGTTGGTGACCTCTGGCTTACCCAGCATGCAAATGCGGGCACATGCTCGTCCAAAGTGCAGGGAAGGTAAGGGTGGGGAGGAGGAGATTGGGACCATACTCTGTGCAGAGCGTTGGTGCAGCTTAAGCAGTCTCCTTGGCTATTTGGCACAATCCTGGACGGGTCGCCACTCCGACACAATATACCAGCATGCTGGCACTCATTTTGCCGACCTCGGAAGGATAACGGGACGAGTTAACCCCACCTGGTATTAATTCAACAGCTGAGTGGGATTTCAACTCGGGACCCTTGAATCTAAAGCCCGCCACCCTAACCATTAAGCCAGCACCAGGCAGAATGGTAGGGGGTCATGAAGAAAAAGGGGGATGTCTAAGTGCGTGTTGAGGTATGAGATGCGGCATCATGTATAAAGTGAGAAAGACAGGGTGTGAGTCAGTGGTCACTCTTAAAAGAACGCTTCTTCGGGCCTTGCCCTCGCTGATTGTTCTAATGCGCCCACAGTAGAAGAAGCGAAAAAGAGAGAAAGAATGTGTGAGAATAAGGACTACTAACATTTGTTATTGTTAATTTTGCCTCTCACTCAGTACTGAGCCTGTACCGTGTGGTGCTTGGTCTACTTTCTCAGCGCTCCGTTGTGCTCCAACCACCACCAGCCCTCGATCCAAAGGACCAATTTAACTTGGCCTGAAGATTGCGCACATGGAAGTTATCTTTGTGGTGGGTAGTGGTGAGCGAATGAGGTTGATGTGGTTCTGGAGTTGGAGTATCGTGGTTGAGTGAGACAAGGTGGATTGTGATAGAAGACTGGGAAGGCAAGCTTGAATGGTGCTGTTGGAATGAAATAAAGTCGACAGTGTATTTGAAGCAGGGACAGTGGTTATCACTGGCATTGCAGGAGAATTGCGCTGAAGAAAGCTATGGTGGTTGAGATGGCAGTTTGGTTGTGGCATGCAGATTCAAACAGGTTTTGGCACGCATTTGCAAATTAGGCTGTGAATTGCGTGATAAGTTTGTGTGCAGGGAAGAATGGGAAAAAACCAACCTAATCCCTCACAATGCATATTCCCATTGAAACCCATTAGACGAAAGGGAAGGACCCAATCTGAAACAAGTAACAACAAAATAATTATCTTGGGAACTGCTATATGTTGTGAGCCATTGCCTTGGGGGTCTCAATTCTCAGAACTGTCACAATATACAATGTGTGTGTGTGTGTGTGTGTGTGTGTGTGTGTGTGTGTGTGTGTGTGTGTGTGTGTGTGTGTGTGTGTGTGTGTGTGTGTGTGTGTGTGTGTGTGTGTGTGTGTGTGTGTGTATATATATATATATATATATATATATATATATATATATATATATATATATATATATATATATATATATATATATATATATATATATATATATATATATCTTCTTCTTCCTCTTTCGGCTTGCTCCCGCTAGGGGTCGCCACAGCGGACCAACTGTTTGTTGTCCGCATAATGATTTGGCATAGGTTTTTACGCCGGATGCCCTTCCTGACGCAACCCTGATCGCCTCTTACGACACACAGGGATATGGTACACCTATTCTAACCGGGGCATACACCGGGCCCAGTACAACTGGTGCTCATTTCGCCGACCTCGGAAGGATGGCAGGCTGAGTCAACCCCCTGGTGTTTTCGACTTGGTATATATATATATATATATATATATATATATATATATATATATATATATATATATATATATATATATATATATATATATATATTGTTGCGGTTTTCGCGCCCGCCGGCGTGCTGACGGCCACGTAACTCGAATCGCGGCACGTCGCCCACCGGACGGACAATCCAGTCGTGACCCTCTCGGACTAACGCCGGGAACCAGTCACGGGTGGACCTTTCGGTCTCACCGCGATCGAGCCAATCAGCCCCCGCGTGGGATAGGGTTGCTCGCCAAATTCGACCTACCTAAGTACCCACGCGGAGGGTAGACCGGGCGATCGCACCTCGCCGCAGGTCGACTTCGGACACGGGCCACTTAAGCGACCCGTTCCGTACTATCAGAATAACCGAGCGGTGTTATCGTCGACCTCGACGGTTCGATTAATTATCGGGCGTACTCAGCCCACTACCAACCCTTTACGTGAAGCAAGATGAGGGTTCAATGGGAGAAATGACGAAGCGAAGCGGGAAACAGTTCAACAATAAAGCACATTTATTCGCGGCACACGGGAAGCACACATATTCGATTCCACCAAAAGCACACAAAAAAAAAAGAAAACACAATTCCATTTACACAAAAAGCAAATATAAAAGCGAAAACAATGCAGAGCTAATAACGACTACCGAGCACACGGCAACACTTATACAATTCTACCTCACAGACGGCGCCGACAACACATACCCAAAACCAAGGAAAAGAATACCCTCAAGAATGAGGCGGGCCTGAGGCCGAGACCGGGTCGCGCCTACCCGTCTGGTGATGAGACGCGGAGCGGCGATGGCGCCTCACTCCGCGGGCCTCGCGGCCAGTGCCTGGCAGGGGGTGGGAAAGGGGCCCCCTTGGTCGCACTATCTCAGCGCGGGGGGAAACAGGAGGGGGTTGCTGATGCTCGGGGTATAGAAGATCTTTATTATCCCTGGTGTGCGTCTCCACCTCGGCCAGGTCGCGCTGCCGGCCTTCCTCGGGCGTGCAGCTCCCGGCACCGTCGCGAGCACCCCCTCGTCTGCCTTCGCCGCTGCCGCCTCTCCGCCTCTGGACTCTCCACCCTGGACTCTTCTTTGGGCTCTCCTCGTTCGACTCTCTTCAGCTTCTCCAGCTACTGCAGGCTTCGGGCTCCAGACTTCCACACTGCTCTGACTGACGAACACGGTCCTTTTATCCCCCGTAGCTTCGCCTTTGACCCCCTCCCTTTGACCTTTCACCTCGCTCCCCATTGGCCCGAGAAAAAGTGGGCGTGAAGGCTTTTTGATCCACAAATTTGCATATATCGATCGTACTGGAGGCGGGGCCAAATCGCCCCTCGCTCACCGATTGGACGGCAAAAAGTGGGCGTGTGTCGTTTTTGATCCGTTTTTGAAGCACAAAATCCGTGATTTTGTACACGCTGTTCGACGTGCGCCCTGCACGAGTCCAACACCGGTACCCACAGCGGGGCAAGAACGGTGGCGATGCTACGGTTGCGAGGTGTGACGTGAAGGTCGTGGCGGTTGTGGTGAAGCGGCGTTGTGGTTGGTGGTTGATGTTGTGGTTGTGGTGGTAATCATGGCGGTTGGTCCAAAATAAAGATAGTAAAAGAAAAACGGCTATCCTGAAGAGTCGCAGCACGCATAAATGACATGTATTCCCACTAGACAACGGGTTTGGGCCTAACTACACAAATACTTGCCGAGATACCTCACCTAAGGGACCTGAATGGTGGTTTGCGAATTTGGTAACCACAACACTACCCCCTTCCCTTTTTACAGACTCGTCCCGAGTCGTCAAATTTTCGTGTGCCATCATGTGTAGTTTTCCCCTAGTACATTTTACCTACGGATCCCTGAGTGCGACATTCATGGTATTCGTGTCCCCAAAATAAATAACCTGAGGGCTGCGTAACTATCTAAACAAACTCACTCACACGGACGACTTAAATAAAATTGCCGGCGCTAAGACATACATGCCGGGGGGCGCACTCATATTTACAGTACATCTTAACCTTAACTTACAAATTTTACACTAAACCATGGCCCAGGATCATTGAACTCTGCAAAAAGAAAGCAGTTAGCAGGGAGCCAGGCTGCCCGCATGCAGTCTCTGGCTCAAACAATGCAGGTGACAGGGAACGTGGCTGGCTGCTCACACGCAGTCCAAGGCCTTCCCTTTTGAACTGAACTCAGTGAACCACAATGGTGCTTGGGCTGCACAACGCAGTCTCCGTGCCAGCTCAAGTGGCACACGCAATGAGCACAACGAATGGATGCATGAACGCAAACACGGTGCACGGGCCGCCACTGCAGGCCCGTGTTGTAGCTGCCAACAGGGCAGTTCTTGCAGCTTGCAAACTGTTGCCTTGCGGATCCTGGCGCACATGGAAATGAACAGGGGGGGCAAAGCAAAAATTGAACGGGGGCTGGTGAACGTGGGCAGTGGGTATGGCATGGCAAAGGTAGCAGGCAAACACAGCCCGCAGAAGAAGGCCGCTGCAGGCAAACACAGCCCGCAGAACCAAGCCGGCACAGGCCTCGAAGAAAAACAGCCAGCAGATGAACTGGCCGGCACAGGCCTTGCAGCACACAGCTGCAGACGAAGTGGCCGGCACAGGCCTTGCAGCAACACAACAGCTGCCGATCAAGTGGGCCGGCACAGGCCTTGAAGTAACACAGCCAGCAGATGAAGCTGGCCAGCCTTTGCCGTTCAGTGGAGGTTGGTGGAGGGAGTGCGGTGGTGCTGGCCACTTGGAAGGCGGGCTCGGACCTACCTACCTGTCTCCCTCCCAACCTATCGCCTTTGCCTGTCACTGTACATACCCACTCCCTTAATTTGTCAAACCCCAATTTAGCCCCAGCTTAATTTTTTTTTTTGTTGTTTTTATTTTTACTCCCCCACTATAAATCGTCCCCTAACCCCCTTTATCGTCCTTGTTAGGCTAACCTATCCTGTCACCTAGCCTACTCCCAACCCCTTCGTTCCCTTCCCGGAGGGGAATAAGGGAGAGCTAACGTCCCGTGTCGAGGCCCAACGAAGCCTCAGAATGGCCTCCCCAGAGTTCGGCGATCTAACCCAAAGTGGGTCCAGCGGCCCACAACGACAGCGAGGGGATGGATGGTGCGGAGGGGTACATCTCCTAATCTACCCTAACCATTTAACTGTTAAACTACCCCGGGGCTTTCAACAAGCGCCTCTCGCTTAAACTATTGGTTCTAACAACCCAGATTCCCGTCGCCTGTGTTGGTGTCCTTACAATTTCGGGCCTCGCCCCCCAATTTTCTCTCCGTGCCCTCACACGGTCTCCTGGCTGGGACACGTGGCTCCCTCCGGCAGGCACGACCCTCTGCCGAATCTCCCGCTATGGCACCCCCGGGCACTACACTGCCTCCGAGCCTACCAGCTCCCTAACACCGGGGAGTGCCCCCCATGGCACCTCCCCTGAAACGCACACGTGGCAGGCCGGCCTCCCAGGCCCCTTTCCGAGGGTCACCCGTGCCCACAACACTGCCCACGCGGCTAATGGCGCCCCGGGCCCCCGCACCAAGCAGGCGCACCCGTGCCCACTACTCTATCCCGGCCCCCCATGGGCCCATGGCCTACCGCGGCCGACTCGCCTGGTGCCCGGGGTACCCACTCAGCGATACTCACCTTTCGCAGCCACGCTCCCAAGCCCGTCAACAGGGCTCCTGCACCCCTCCAAATGGGTCTCGAGCCTACACTCCCACCAACAACAAAACGACCTCCATTTTGTAAATTTGACTAACCCCCTAACTCACTCTACACTGACCCCGGGGTCCCTTGGGCGGGAGTCACTCCTCCCCCCAATCACTCATCCCACCATGCATTCCCCATTCGCTCCACTCACACAGACCCGCTGGCCTCACTCACTCACCATGTACTCACCTCACAACCCACAACTCTTCAACACACTCACCGCTGAACTCTGCCATCCTCCTAACTACATCCCCTAACTAACTCGTGCTCCCTCGTCGTCCCTTATACTACAGCACGTTCCTTTTAACACTACGTAGCTAAGCTACGTCCCCACTACACATTCATAAGTCTGTCCATGTCTCCAAATAATTCATTTTATTTCCCAACCTAAATCTGGCTACAATCCCTCTAACTAATCCATTCCACGGACTCCATGAGGACTTACCCCTGCCCCATGGAGTCGGTCTAACTAAGCTAACCCTTCCCCC
Source organism: Eptatretus burgeri (assembly GCF_056783735.1). Lineage (NCBI taxonomy): Eukaryota > Metazoa > Chordata > Myxini > Myxiniformes > Myxinidae > Eptatretus > Eptatretus burgeri. The sequence continues at coordinate 58,308,357 of NC_140963.1, read as the reverse complement.
TAACTAGTTTCCATCCTGTGCCCAGGGTAAGGGGGTCTTTCACCCCTTGCCCAGGAATCCTGTACACCCGAAAGTGAGGCTCGCTCCTTTTTTTTTCCATGCGCAGCACCTGCGCGGCAACTCAGAGCTCGCGCACTTTGCACCTGCCCGTGACGTCATGCAGCTGCACGTGTTCCTCGTCCCTCCTTGGACGGGACCATCCGGCAGAGATACCCCTCCTGCCGGATTCCAACCACACGTGCAGCCATGACGTCACCGTGCGCATAAAAAAAACACAAGCCCCACGTCTCGAGGGGTTCCCCACGCGAACACATGTGCTTTGCCCGTTGGAGCTTAACACACACGATCGCGTGGAGAACCCGTCCGGTCCAAATCCGTTTACCTGCCTAAACTTGTCCGTCCGCGGGATCGGCAAATCCACCGCGTGCGTTTCCGGACCGGGACTTCACTCTCGCAAGCGAGCACGTGGTGGTCTCGTGCGTTGCACAGCACGAACCGCGTGCTCACTGCTGGGTGAACCCGGCACGGTCCCCGAAACAGCTACAGCCGCTACACGGCTTTCTCTCCTCTGTCGCCGTCTCCGTCTCCATTCCACACACGCATACCTGCGTGTTACGACGCACACAGTCCACACCATCACATTCACACGGGGAGACGCGGCTGCGTGCTCCCGCATGCCAACCGACATCTCCCTCTCATACCGCTCTCTCACACACACGGTCTCCCTGGCACACAGCGACCTTGCACACGGCCGTTCACTCACGCGTGCCTCACAACTCACACAAACCATACTACTCACACGTGGTGCTCCATTCACTCGCGCGGGGGCACTCACCCGCGGTGCCTCACCCACACACGCGAGGGCACTCAACCGCTGTGCCTCATCCACACACCGTGCCTCACTCATACACGCGGGGGCACTCACCCGCGGTACCTCACTCATACACACGGCGACACTCACACACGCGGTCTCTTCCACACAACGTCCCTCACTCATACACGCGGGGGCACTCAACCGCGGTGCCTCATCCACACACGCGGGGGCACTCACCCGCGGTTCCTCACTCATACTGGCCGTTTCACTCACACACACGGCCTCTTCCATACACGGTGCCTCATCCACACACGGCGTGCTGGGAAGCACGTACTCTGGCACCATCGCCACCACACCACTCACACACGGGGTCGCTTCCACACACGGGGACGCACTCACGCCTTGCACCACACACACAGGGACAACCACACTGGGGATTCGAGTCCCCACAAGGGTCTCCGGGGCCTCTATACCCCCCAAGCTCTCCGTGCACCCGTCCACAGCACTCGTCCCCTCAACCTCGCAAAGCACGACCGAACTCACCTGGTCGTGACTCACCTCAAGGGGGCATACTCCCTCCCCTCGTTCCTGGAGGAGGCCATCCAGGTGCTCGCACCGGGTCCCTGCACGCTCCGCGAGCTCACCCCCATTATCCTCCACTACCTCCGTGTGTGTGTGCGCGTCACTTACCCCGTCTTCCTCGTGTAGTCTTTCCTCTATTTTTTCTATCTCCCGTGTCTCTGCCAACTCTTCACCCTTTACCTCCCTTGTCTCAACTATTATTTCCTTTGTCACGGCCTTCATGCCCGCCTGCAGGCATCGGCCCATGTTCTGCGTCTCACCCCGTAGCTCTTTCATTTCTTCCTTCATGTTTGCTTCCATTCCGTTTATTTGCTTGTTCATTTCGTTTTTCATTTCATTTGTATTTGTATCCATCTTTTCGTTCATGTGTTGTGTATTCGCATCCATCGTCGTTTTCACTTCATTCATTTGCTTGTTCATGTCTTTCATTTCATTTGTATTTGTATCCATCTTTTCGTTCATGCCTTTCATTTCGTTTTTATTTCATTTGTCATTGCCGCCAGCATGGCGCATAGCTGGGCCACGTCGGGTGCGCTTGAGTGAGCCGTTTCGGCAGGGGTTGGGGAAGGGTCTTGGTGGAGAGGGGGGGGGAGGTGTCATACACCGCGGCCGCTGCCGCACCCACCTCGGGCCCTGGGTTCAGTTGGGCGAGTCCGTGTTCCTGCACAATCAACATTTCCTGCACGGGGATTCCATCCTGGACCATGGACTCTACATTATTACACATATACATTTCTAATACCCCCGGCTCCCGCTCGCCTTGAGACGCCATCTTGCTTCTCGTGAAGGGTTAATTTGCTCGCTCGTAATTTGGAGGGAATCGCGGGTCGCTTCTCTCACCCCTGGACCGATTCCCGTGAATTTAGCCGGAGACAGGAGAGCCCGTTTTCCTGTTCTCCGATACCAGTGCCGAGAGGAGGGCGATGAATTTGTATCGCACGACCTGACACCAGTGTTGCGGTTTTCGCGCCCGCCGGCGTGCTGACGGCCACGTAACTCGAATCGCGGCACGTCGCCCACCGGACGGACAATCCAGTCGTGACCCTCTCGGACTAACGCCGGGAACCAGTCACGGGTGGACCTTTCGGTCTCACCGCGATCGAGCCAATCAGCCCCCGCGTGGGATAGGGTTGCTCGCCAAATTCGACCTACCTAAGTACCCACGCGGAGGGTAGACCGGGCGATCGCACCTCGCCGCAGGTCGACTTCGGACACGGGCCACTTAAGCGACCCGTTCCGTACTATCAGAATAACCGAGCGGTGTTATCGTCGACCTCGACGGTTCGATTAATTATCGGGCGTACTCAGCCCACTACCAACCCTTTACGTGAAGCAAGATGAGGGTTCAATGGGAGAAATGACGAAGCGAAGCGGGAAACAGTTCAACAATAAAGCACATTTATTCGCGGCACACGGGAAGCACACATATTCGATTCCACCAAAAGCACACAAAAAAAAAAAGAAAACACAATTCCATTTACACAAAAAGCAAATATAAAAGCGAAAACAATGCAGAGCTAATACCGACTACCGAGCACAGGGCAACACTTATACAATTCCACCTCACAGACGGCGCCGACAACACATACCCAAAACCAAGGAAAAGAATACCCTCAAGAATGAGGCGGGCCTGAGGCCGAGACCGGGTCGCGCCTACCCGTCTGGTGATGAGACGCGGAGCGGCGATGGCGCCTCACTCCGCGGGCCTCGCGGACAGTGCCTGGCAGGGGGTGGGAAAGGGGCCCCCTTGGTCGCACTATCTCAGCGCGGGGGGGAAACAGGAGGGGGTTGCTGATGCTCGGGGTATAGAGGATCTTTATTATCCCTGGTGTGCGTCTCCACCTCGGCCAGGTCGCGCTGCCGGCCTTCCTCGGGCGTGCAGCTCCCGGCACCGTCGCGAGCACCCCCTCGTCTGCCTTCGCCGCTGCCGCCTCTCCGCCTCTGGACTCTCCACCCTGGACTCTTCTTTGGGCTCTCCTCGTTCGACTCTCTTCAGCTTCTCCAGCTACTGCAGGCTTCGGGCTCCAGACTTCCACACTGCTCTGACTGACGAACACGGTCCTTTTATCCCCCCGTAGCTTCGCCTTTGACCCCCTCCCTTTGACCTTTCACCTCGCTCCCCATTGGCCCGAGAAAAAGTGGGCGTGAAGGCTTTTTGATCCACAAATTTGCATATATCGATCGTCCTGGAGGCGGGGCCAAATCGCCCCTCGCTCACCGATTGGACGGCAAAAAGTGGGCGTGTGTCGTTTTTGATCCGTTTTTGAAGCACAAAATCCGTGATTTTGTACACGCTGTTCGACGTGCGCCCTGCACGAGTCCAACACCGGTACCCACAGCGGGGCAAGAACGGTGGCGATGCTACGGTTGCGAGGTGTGACGTGAAGGTCGTGGCGGTTGTGGTGAAGCGGCGTTGTGGTTGGTGGTTGATGTTGTGGTTGTGGTGGTAATCATGGCGGTTGGTCCAAAATAAAGATAGTAAAAGAAAAACGGCTATCCTGAAGAGTCGCAGCACGCATAAATGACATGTATTCCCACTAGACAACGGGTTGGGCCTAACTACACATATACTTTTCGAGATACCTCACCTAAGGGACCTGAATGGTGGTTTGCGAATTTGGTAACCACAACAATATATATATATATATATATATATATATATATATATATATATATATATATATATATATACATATATGTATACACATTATATATATATATATATATATATATATATATATATATATATATATATATATATATATATATATATATATATATACATATACATACATATATTCCCAAAGGGGCTTGAACTCAGAACCTCTTGGGTCCCAAGCCACTGCCCTTACCACTGCGCCAACACCAGGCATATATATATATATATATATATATATATATATATATATATATATATATATATATATATATATATATATATATATATATATATATATATATATATATATATATATATATATATATATATATATATATATATACACATATATACCCGTAAGAAGAAGTTGGTCTGAGATTATGTGTTCCGTGAGGGGCAGCAGAGTTGCCAAAGACATTACTTAGGAAAGTGTTATTCGTTTTAGTCCTCTCTGTGAACCAGGTGAGGAAAGAAGAAAGAGGAGAATTTTATGGGCAACAGCAGTTCAGGTTTGGGCTGAAATCCACCCCCCTCCCAATTACAACCCCTGGTTAAGAGGTGTCCAGTACGACCCCGACTGTTCCAAGGACCCCAAAGGACGTGCTACTGTTGGAGAAGTGCAAGGCATCAATGGTAACGACATTGCGTCAGCAGGAATCAACACGGAGCGACGATGTGAAACCTCATTGGCCGGTGCCAGGCCAGGAGTGAATAACATTTTGGAGGGCAGGGTATGGCCATGGGTTAGGGGGGTAGAGGGGAGGGGAATAAAATACCCTGTATTTTTGCTGTTTGCTCTCTTGTGTGTAGCTTCATCTTCCAACTCTCTTGGGCATCGTTCTCTCTCTTGTATCCTGTCCCTTCTAGCACTCGTCACCCCACAGAAGCTGTTGCTGCTTTTCGTTTTCTTCCCTCCTCGCCCTGTTCGATGCTGTGCTTCTCCACTGGGTGCTATGGCTGCTCGCAGGTTCATGCTGTGGGCTGTTGATGCGTTCTCGGTGGAATGAATGAACGAGTGTATGCTCAGGGCGCCAGAGGTTTCATTCCCTGTATCAAGCTTTTTTTTTCTAAACCAGATTGCGTGCGGGCATTTACTTATTTATTCCTCTGTTTGCATTGCTGTCCATCTATCTATTGTCTCAGGAGTCTCCGTTTTTCATGGTCCTATGTGTTCTTTAAATAAACCTGTTATTCCGAAAGAACATTTGTTGTGTGGTGACCTGCCATTGCAAACCTCATGTGAGAAAAACTGTTTTGACTCTGCTTTGGTAAATCCCTGGGGGAGATCAACACCAACGATCCCTTTCTGAGATTGGCTGAATTAGCATTTCCAACCAGGATGTGCAAGGGACCATTCCATTCAGGTCCCTCATGTGATTCGGCCTATCCTCAGGAGATAATAAATTCCTGGCACGCGGTTCAACTTCAGCAGGACCGTCGAAGCGACAATGCAAACTGCTAATTTTTGAATGTCTTGACTATAAAGTTATGTACCAAATTTCAGATAAATTTGATTTATTGTTGTGAAGACATATGAGAAAAACTCACACACAGGTGCATATCAACCATGCATCCTTGAAATCTTGCCACACAAAGCAATTTGGGGCATCACTTTGGTGATGACGTAATTTGTATAAAACAGTGTAAAAATTTTAATAGTTCTGTGTTAGTATCAAATGCAAAACTTACCAAAATTTCATCTTTATAAAGTCTTAAAAATGTTTTCAAACTATCAACCAGACAAACAACCAAACAAATGCACAGCTATAGATCAAGAAACATCACGAGTGTGTGTACCTTGCTTCTCGTTCATCCAGCTGACGGCTTTCCTGGCGAAGCCTCTCAAGCTCTTCACCAACCTGCTTCCTCTGGGCCTCCACAGTAACTAACTGTGCTACAAGGCTAGCTTCCTCACGACGTAGAGAACCCAACTCTTCCTGCAGCTTTGCCTCTGACTCATCACCTGCTCTTCCACCAACACTCTCTTGTTCCAATCTTTCCAAAAACTCCCTGTAAGATGACAATCAAAATAATATTGCATGTTGTTTTGTTACAAGACAAACGTTGTTTGCCCAATGCTCAGTATTGCATTAGATCACAGAAGGAAATTGCCACTCATTGATAACAATTCAACAAGAAGAAGAATGCCTATTTATGGTCTCCATAAAATAATATGCAAGCATTCTGGACAGAGAACCTTGAAACACTCTGCCAACACTATATTACACTGTGGTACATCACAGTGAGAGGGAGTTATCATCTGTATCACTCAGTGCTTACTGACATGGAAAAGATCAGAAATGCAGACCTCCAAAACAGTGTATATTATCAAGTTTGTTTTTAACGCATGCGAGAGATCACATGCAATCCGATTTGACAAAAACAAATAAATAAACAAGAAGTCATAGACTGGCTCTTACGAAATCGTCAACTTGACCTCTGACCTTGTCAAATAAAAGCTGTCTCTGGAGAAGGTAGCGACGCAAACCAGAAGTTTATACGATGATTTTGTACCAAACCATCAAAAATCTAATGTTTTGGATGTTTGACCTCACTGTGACCTTGACCTTTGACCGATTTTGACCAAAATCTAATCAGCACTAGCCATCACCCTCCTGAATCACGTGGTGTAATTTGACATTGGTAGCTTCTTCCGTTCTCGAGTTATCTGTACCAAACCATCAAAAATCGGATATTTGACCTCACTGTGACCTTGACCTTTGACCGATTTCGACCAAAATCTAATCAGCACTTGCCATCACCCTGCTGAATCACCTGGTGTAATTTGACATTGGTAGCTTCTTCCGTTCTCGAGTTATCGTGCCTACAAACAAACAAACAAACAAACAAACAAGCAGTCATAGACTGGTACTTACGAAATCGTCAACTTGACCTCTGACCTTGTCTAATAAAAGCTGTCTCTCGAGAAGGTAGCGACGCAAACCAGAAGTTTCTACGTTGTTTCAGTACCAAACCATCAAAAATCGAATGTTTGGATGTTTGACCTCACTGTGACCTTGACCTTTGACCGATTATGACCAAAATCTAATCAGCGCTAGCCACCACCCTCCTGAATCACGTGGTGTAATTTGACATTGGTAGCTTCTTCTGTTCTCGAGTTATCATTTTTTGGATGTTTGACCTCACTGTGACCTTGACCTTTGACCGATTTTGACCAAAATCTAATCAGCATAGCCATCACCCTCCTGAATCACTTGGTGTAATTTGACATTCGTAGCTTCTTCCGTTCTCGAGTTATCTGTACCAATCAAAAATCGAATATTTGACCTCACCGTGACCTTGACCTTTGACCGATTTCGACCAAAATCCAATCAGCACTTGCCATCACCCTCCTGAATCACGTGGTGTAATTTGACATTGGTAGCTTCTTTCGTTCTCGAGTTATCGTGCCTACAAACAAACAAACAAACATACATACAAACAAACAAACAAACATACATACAAACAAACAAACAAACAAACAGAAACGGAAGTCATCAATATACTTCGGAAATCTTTAGATTTGGTAAGTAACAAACAGAAACGGAAGTCATCAATATACTTACGAAATCTAAAGATTTCATAAGTAATAAATAAGAATAAAAATAAAAACAATGCAGGAATTGAAGTCTAAACTAAAGGAGTCATCAGTGGATGCACATAGCTTAAATATGACCATAAAATTAGGCCTTTGATATAAATGAGCAGTTTCTAAGTCAGTGCTCTAATGATATAATTACAAGTCATACAGGAGAAATGGAAAGCTGAATAAATAACTTAGATAGAAAAGAGATCAGGAAAAAGTAACAAAACACAGGTGATTAGAAAAACAAACAACAAAAAAAACAATTTGTATCCCAATAGTCTTGCATTTTGCATGCAATGCACAATCAAAGCAATGAAATAAATAATGGTTACCTCAACTACAAGCGAGTGTTTGATGTTTACGTATGCAGGAAGGTGGAAGCACTGTCCAACATACCTCTTGGAGTTGTATACAAATTTTGTTCTCTATAACAATATAAACTGCAAACATTAGCAGACTTTACACATGCTTTACCCCCTGCACTCTCATACAGGTAATCTCCACCACCCAATGTACCTCTACCCAATGGCCAAATGCAAAGATATATCATGGTGAAACAGAACTTGCCTCATTTTGTAAGTAAGTAAAACAGTAAGTTAATAATAATAATAAAAATAATAATAATATTTAAAGCACGCCAGCATCCGTCAAGTTATGACACTCATGGCGTGTTACAGAATGAAATAAAATAAAATAAAAGTTAGATAACTAATGTAAGTGCTTAAAACATGTTAATCTGCAATAAAACAACAGTTTATTTAGTCAACAGATAAAACACAAATTAAATACCATCATTCAATCAAAACTATTGCAGAAGAAATGGGTCTGAAGTGCATCTTCAAAAGCAACAAAGTAGGATGAACCACAGATAGTTTGCAGAAGCTTATTCCAAAGGTAAGGGCTGGCATGAGAAAAGGATCTGCCCCCCCCAAAAAAGTTTTTTTTTTTGTGTGTCAGGGGTATAATGAGTAAATAAGCAACAGATTAATGAAAGCATCCGGTGGGATTATACTGAACAATTAAAAACTTTTTTTATAGGATGGGGCAGAACAATGCAAGGAATGAAACACGAGCAATAACAACTTAAACACAATTTGATCACAAACAGGGAGCCAGTGGAGTTCAAGTTTCCTGTTTGGAATGATTTTCAATTTTGTTTGACTGCCAGACAGGCAGACAGAGTAAATTTTTTTTCTCACTCCTTTCTGCGCGTGCGCAATCGGGCCAAATTCAGAGCCAAATTACCGCTAAACTGCAGGTCTGTGTTCCCATTTGTGTTTAAAATATAACATTCAATTGAAATTATGCTGTTCCTCGATCATAAGCTGATGTTTTCAGACAGAAGGGCAAACAGACAAACCTAAGTGAACCAATTGCTTCACCCCACTTTTCATTTTGCATGCATGGGGTAAAAATCAAAAGCACATACATGCCACCGATGCTCCTTACAAAACAATATTCCAGTTTCAGCACTACACTGACTGACAATCCTCCAACCTCAACCACAAAAACCTCCATTCTGAAGGATGCAAATCACCTGTAGTCCCGGCATTCATCCTCGCTCACTTTAAGCTGCTGGTCCATTTGATCTAGCAGGGCATCAGTGCACTCTTCACAAAGAGGATGATCTACATCAGTCTGCCCTGACATTACGTCAAACAGCGCACTGGTAACCTACAATAAGACGAGAAGCTCGGGATAAACAAACATTATCCGCATAACCCATCATATTTAACATGAACTGTGATAACACTTAACCTCTCAACAAAACAACCCACAATCCCTTAAAGGAACATCATATTTTCCCAGAACATCAATTTCCAACATTATTGACAACATAAAGTGGCAACCCAAACATTTGCAATTCATTTTACCAACTATAGAAGTAATAGTACTGGTGTATATATATATATATATATATATATATATATATATATATATATATATATATATATATATATATATATATATATATATATATATATATATATATATATATATATATATAGTCATTCTGTTCTTAAAATCAATGTAATGATCCCACTTTCACCTAGAGACTTCATTACTCATATTCCCCTCATACCCACTCCAAACAACACTTCAAACCTCAAGAACATAATGGCGGAGGAACCCTCACCTTAAGTCTGCGGCTGAGGTGCTCCATCATATTGCCATCAGGAGCATCTCCAATGAGCGTGAAGCTGTTGGCACTGTCCATAGACATCCCTCTGATGAATGACAAAATACCAGCACTCAATGTGACAGCATTAGGAACACTGCAACTTAATGCTTTAAGACTGTGATTAAGTCTCATGCTACAACACACTTCAACAAAATTTATATACATTTTAAACAATGCAGAGCCTTCAAAAATAAATTGTGAATTTGTAAATAAAGTAGATGATAAATATATCACAGGCACATACTTTGCCAGTAAACAAAGTTTGGGGTGAAAAAAAGAAACATCATTAATATTCTGATGATTCATTTGCAATTGGTCACTGGTTTTCACACAAACAGAAAATTTTATTACAGACCCAAAGCATCAAAAAGCTACATATAATCGAACAAAGTTTAAAAGACTTATGTGGTGACTTCAATTGTCATCACGCCAGTTGGCTAGGTGTGGGTACCTCTCTCACCTGCCATGGCACCTCTGCAAAAGCTTTCTGCGACTCAATCGGTCAACTTCCCGACCCGGATCTCAACCAATGGTACTCCATCTCTTCTGGATCTGATTTTGACAAATTTCCCTGACAATATCTGCTGCTCTTCCTTCGCTCCAATTGGTTCTTCTGACCACGTCCTTGTCAAAGTGGACATCTCTCTGGCTGTTATCAGAGAACCACCTCACCGCCGTCGAGTCTGGCATTTCACTCAAGCTGACTGGCAGGGTCTCCGAGCAGCCATCAAACTTACAGACTGGTCTCCTATCACTACTTTCTCAAACGTCAACTCATCCTGGGAATTCTTTCAAAGAAACTTGCTCTCCCTCATGCACAGATTTATCCCCTCTCGTGTTCAGTTGTCCTACCCTTCCTCCCGCCCTTGGTTTACTGAAGCTTGTGGCGAGGCAGTTGTCCTGAAACAACTTGCCTTTGCCTCATGGAAAGCAAACCCAACTGAGGGCAATCTCAGTTTTTTCCACAAAGCTCGGAACAAGTGTGTATCTACCCTCAGGAGAGCCAGAAAACAACATCTTTCTCATCTCAAGTCTGAACTCTCAAACCTCTATCCCTCCTCAAAATCCTGGTGGCGTTTAAACAAATCTGTTTCTGGTGTATGTTCCCCCTCCATCCCTCCCTTACCTCAAATGGCCGCACTGCTGATTCCACACGTGATAAAGCTGAATGTCTAAACTCGGCGTTTGCAGCTAAATCTTGTGTCCTAAACCCATCACTATCTCTACCCACTTTACCCAGTCGCACCCAACTGTCCCTGGACTCTGTATCTTTTTCTTCTGACAAAGTGGAGAGCTTGCTTTCAAACCTTGAGTCAGATTCTGCAACCGGTCCAGAGGGCATCAGCCCACGTGTCCTCAAAGCCTGCTCTTCTGCTCTTGCTCACCCTCTCTCTGTTCTATTCAACCTCTCATTTGCCCAAGGTCATCTGCCATCTGCTTGGAAATCTGCTAATATCACTGCCCTGCATAAAAAAGGTGCAAAAACAGATCCCTGTAACTACAGACCAATCAGTCTTCTCCCAAACATCAGCAAGGTTATGGAATCCATCATCGCTTCAGACATGAAATCCTTCCTCTTCTCCAATGGCTTGATTTCCAATCATCAATTTGGTTTCAGACAAGGTCACTCTACCCTGGATATGCTGCTTCTGCTCTCCCATCAATGGATGGAGGTCCTCAATGCCAGACAGGAAATCCAAGCCATATCCCTGGACATATCACTTGCTTTTGACACAGTCTGGCACCCTGCACTACTCACCAAACTCTCTTCCCATGGTATTCAAGGCCATCTCCACTCATGGCTCGCAGACTTCCTCTCCTGTCGCAGTCAACGTGTGGCCCTAAATGGAGTTCTTTCATCCCCTCTTCCTGTGCAGGCTGGAGTTCCTCAAGGTAGCGTTCTGGGCCCTGTTCTTTTTCTGGTTTTCATCAATGATCTCTCGGACTCTCTGGAAAATCCTCTATTTATCTTTGCCGACGACTCCACCCTCTGCCGTACCATCTGTCATCCCTCAGACCGGCAAGCAGCAGCTGCTTCGCTCACTGCAGATCTGGATAAAATCACAAACTGGTCCAACACGTGGAACATGTCTTTCAATCCAGACAAATCTCACACTCTCACTATGTCTCTTCAAAAGGACCATTTAGAACCCCCCCCCCCCCATCCACTTTCTCAACAATCCTCTGGAAGAAGTCTTTTCTTTCAAGCTTCTGGGTCTCACTATCTGCCATGACCTTTCCTGGGAAAGTCACATTTCCAACCTCGCCTCAAAAGCCAGTCGCCGACTGGGAATCCTCCGTCGTGCAAAGTCCTTCCTCGGCCCTCTTGAGCTCCTGACCACTTACAAAGCTTTTGTCCGTAGCCTGATGGAGTACTGCTCTCCCCTCTGGGCTGGTGCTCCTGCCTCCCACCTTTCTCGGCTTCACGCTGTCGAAACCAGGGCATTTAAGATCATCGGCATCTCCCGCAATGAAGCTGAGTCTTTGGGCCTCTCACTCAATCACCGCAGGTTGGTCAGTGGTCTTTCTGTCTTCTACCGACTCCTCTCCAGCCTTGCCCCCCTGCTCTCTCTGCGATTTGTCCCCACCACATTTCCACAGGGCGCTCAAGGTCCGCCAACAACCCCCTTCTGGTAAAACTACCAAAATCATGAATCACTGCTCATCTTCACTCTTTCATTCCTCTTTTTTCCCGCCTTTGGAATAAACTTCCTCACTCTATTCTTTCCCATTCTTCCCTCCAGGCTTTCAAAACGGCTGTTCACCACCATCTCTTATCTTCCCCCATCCAAATCCTCGATCTTTTCAACCCCCGATAATCCACCCAAGCCCACTTCCTTCAATTCTCCTGCTTTCCTTCCTGAAAGTCCCTGTAATGTCCATCTTCTCTTCGCCATGTTCCCCGTCCCATCCCCATCCCTCTCCCTTCCACAGTTCATCTAATGTGTCTGCTCCCCACTGTTTTGTCCCTTCCACTCCCACCCCTCGTCTCATGCCTCCTTGCTGTGAGTTGTGTGTTAGCTCTCATACGAGCCTCGATCAAGGTATACAAAAAACAAACAAAAAAAAAAAAAAGAGTAACTCACTGCCATTAAAGCACTTGATTTGCACAAGATGTGGCAACAAATATGAATTGTTTCTCCCAGCTTGCCGCTCGATGATTTTCCATTTGCATTTTTGCCTCCCCATCTCTACCCCTTTAGAATCCCACGAGGGCAAGGGCAACTTACTAGTCTGTTAAACAGTGCGTCCACCGAATCTTGTAGGTCAGCAGTTTGATTCTGCGCCTGGCTGAGTTATATAAAAGAGTATGTGTTGCAATCTTAGTTGAATCTCAGCATTTGAAGGATAGAGCAAGGAAAAACCCCAAAGGTCGGCATTCCATGGAAGGGAGTGGGACATTTTTCCTCAAAATAGAATTTTCAGAAGCCCCCACCCCCCAGCAAATGCTCAGTGTGAATGCACAGAAACCCAAGGAAGCTGAAACATTCAGGGTAAAATAAAAATGTATTATATGTCAGGGATAAGGATGGTTACTTCAAATGGCTCACCAAGCTTCTGAAAGAAGCCTGAAAATACTTGGAAAAGTCTCTGAGAGAAAGAGTTGTGTCTCTGCACAATGAAAGACTTGGAGAACTTGTTCAGTTTGATGAATGGGCACCTGCTTGAACTACAAACTCCAAACCATGTGGGTTGGTGTGAGGCCCGAGTGGAGGAATGTTTGTTAAAACACCCACCGACGGATCGCTATCAGTGAATGGACTGTGTATTTGGATTCGGTTTTTCTGAACACTGATGGGAAGGACATATCTGGGGCTTGTGCATGTACAGGGCAAGTTTAAAATGATGATATTTGCTTTTAATAATTTTGAGAGCGGGGGTGGGGGGGTGACTATGGGAAGCTGTGAGGGCTATTATAAATATATTGTGCAGCTACAAGAGAAATACTGTTGTGGGGCAGGGTCTCGGTGGCGAGCACGACCGCAAGGTGGAGCAGTAGAGTCGGCTCCACCGAACACACCGGAATTTAGGTCGTGACACCGGATAACTCTGGAGCCGACGGGTAACTTAAAAGGACCGTGGTCGCCAATACTTCAATGGCGTGGGGTAGGGTTAATTGCCTAATTTCAATATACCTAAATACCCATGCAGTCTAACTACCAGGGAACCACACCCTCAGCAGACTCTGTCCTATCCGAGTCGCAGGTAATGACTCGGATCCGGTGTAACTGAGCAGAGTTACCAGAGCCGCGCCGGACCAAATGAACAATTTACCCTCGCTATCTCTCAATACACAGCGTGCTAAGCCAATGAAAGAAACACAGAAACGAGCTGGAACATTTAACAAAAGGGATATTTATTGAGATAGCGAGCGTAAATTGCGAGGGTATATAATAATAATAATAATAATAATAATGATAATAATAATCGGGGCGGGAAGCACAAAAAGAGCAGAGTTATCCGAATAAGAAATGTAATGTACAATGAGCAAAAGAAAGCACTTACACAATTCTACTTGAAGAAGGGGCCACACACAGACACACACCTCCCCAAAAGAAATGATGGCCGTGGCCTTTATTGATACCCCCAGCTTGGAGGGAAGGTGAGATGGAGGTAAGCTTGGACCTTCCCGCCTCGTGCGGCCCTTGACGATCCGGCTCGGCGGGACTCGAACCCACAACACGATGCCGCTCCAAGCACCAGGTACCGTGCTCTCCAACTGGCCACGCACCAATCAACCAAGGCCAAGGAGAAGATCAAAGACGACGATGACCCAGGACCAGACGAACCAGCCAGCACCAAGACCAGTGACCCCCAAGATGACTAACCTCCTCAGCCTGGCGTTCCTTTTATATCTTCCTTGTCCGGGGTGAGAAAAATCGCCATCTGAGGCGGTCTCCACCCTCATTGGCCGGGGTGTCGTGGGAAAGTCGCCCTCTGAAGGAATGCCAACCCTCATTGGCCGGGGTGTCGTGGGAAAGTCGCCCTCTGAAAGAATGTCAACCCTCATTGGCTGGGGTGTCGTGGGAAAGCCGCCCTTTGAAGGAATGTCAACCCTCATTGGCTGGGGTGTCGCGTGTCGTGGGAAAGTCACCCTCTGAAGGAATGTCAACCCTCATTGGCCGGGGTGTCGTGGGAAAGCCGCCCTCCGAAGGTGATTGGACAAGGGGCACACCCCTGCCTTTCTGGGCGGAATCCCGATCTGAGGCGATGGAAATCTCCGCCCACATATGTGGCTGGACACGCGTACGTAATGGCGCGATGTGAAAGTGAAGGAGTGATGGTTTCGGTTGGCTGGAGGCCCGATTTGTATTGCAAAAACCCTGACTAAAAAAGTAATTCGCAGCGCACACATGTAATTCCCATTAGACATGGGTAGGGGGACCTAACTATAAACACATACTTATCGAAATAACTAAGCTTCGGGACTGCTGTCTGTCTGAGTGCACAAGGCTTCCAAATTCGTAACAATACTACATTTTGCATCTATTGCTAAAAGATGAAGTGTGTGTGTCGTTGGATATTATCTCCATATGCGGATTTCAGAAGGTGGAACGGAGTGTTTCTAGGTCTCAAGGTATCCACGTGTGTGTGTGTGTGTGTGTGTGTGTGTGTGTGTGTGTGTGTGTGTGTGTGTGTGTGTGTGTGTGTGTGTGTGTGTGTGTGTGATCCACAGCCGATGGCAGAATGTACTAACAGTAAATGGTACAAACCCAACACCTCTCAATCAAGTATATTCTCGTACTTCCGCGGGTTCAACTTGTATTCAGGAACAGTAATTATGGATGGGGATAACCATCTTGAAATTGCCACTTTTTTTTAAAAAAACGATTTGAATGACATATTTCACATGAGCATTGGCAGGTTAAAAGTGCCAGGGGAGCATAAGTAAGTCAGTGTAAAAACACACACAGCACATGCGCAAAAGGCCTCATTTCGCATTCATACGTCATTTTGAAAGTTGCGTATTGCCGTACTGATTGCAGAGAGAATAGTGACAAACGATGACCTGGTCAGCATCCAGAGTGCTCGAAAAAGTTACATCTCTTTCGCCAAGGTCACCAACTGTGTTTTTCTGACGTTAAAAAAGTCAAGTTCATTGTTGTCTAATGTCTGTCTGTATGTGTGTGCATGGTTTGTGTGCTAGCTCTTGCAGGAACCTAAGACACCGCTAAAACATTTTTTCCAATGAGTTTTAATCACATGTTACATAATAATTTTGGAGATTACAGCCTCCGAGGTCACGGCCACATAGCCCATGTTACTTCCCTCACAACGTTGTATCTATACCCTGAGTTCGGAGTTTGTAGCTTTAAAGATGTGGTTGAGTATAATGAACAGCATGTCATATTTTTACCAAACCAACCAACAACTAACAAACGAAAAGACATGAGGTAGATTGGGGGAGGGGGGGGGGGGAAGAAATCACAATAATGACAATTGCTTCGCTGACAGTTTTAATAGAAAAAAAAACAGACATTAGTGTTTCCCAAACCCCATCCCACCACCTGTTCACACCACCCCCCCTCCCACCACCCCTCACCCACCTCGCTAATTAGGTTAATTAGTTGCAAGTCGATAAGTGGTAAGGCTGGAATGGTAATGCCTGCACTGAATCTTGCAGGAGCTCTGGTTCCAGGGGGGCTGTGTTATGTTTGTGGGGGAAATGGAGGAACTTCATTGTAAAGGTAGGATTGTGTCGTGAAGCATGGTCCGTGGACGAGCAGGAGACATCTCGATGTAAATCAAGTAGAGAAAACTGTCAGCTTAAGATTGTTACGTGTTACCACATAGGGGTGGTGCTGTGTTAATTAGGTAGGGTTTAAGACTAATTTCTCCCAGTACATGATTGCCCCGTGACCTTTTCCTATGCTTTTGCATTTACAAAGCAGGCTATATAAAGGAATGTCGCTTTAACAACAACCAGCAAGTCACGCCCCCAAGGCTTATGATTGGTCGGTGTTACAAGAGGAGAGGGGGGGATGATCGGAGAGGAGATAGTTGGTGTGAGGAACACGGTTGAGACAGAGGGTCTCGTTTTTGCTCTCCTCTTGGCATGACGAAATAGCAGCACGATTCTCGTTGTTCATGCTGGTGTCAATTCGTTCACGTACTGAAACAAGATGCTAGCCATTACTGTTCAGCTGATTCACGAAGTTGTACGTTTATGACAGACAGAGAGAGAGAGAGAGAGAGAGAGAGAGAGAGAGAGAGAGAGAGAGAGAGAGAGAGAGAGAGAGAGAGAGAGAGAGAGAGAGAGAGAGAGAGAGAGAGAGAGAGAGAGAGAGAGAGAGAGAGAGAGAGAGAGAGAGAGAGAGAGAGAGAGAGAGAGAGAGAGAGAGAGAGAGAGAGAGAGAGAGAGAGAGAGAGAGAGAGAGAGAGAGAGAGAGAGAGAGAGAGAGAAAAGAAGAGCGAGTCTCAGGATAACTCGGTGTTATCCCGTTGTATGTTCGAGGAAGAAGGCATGGTCGTTAGCAGACCCGGTGCTTAGAGAGGAACGGTGTGGCAAGTTCATTTGTGAAAAGAAGCTGCACGGCGGTATCTGGGCCATGGCGTTGAATTGGCCACAGCAACACGAATAACCTCACGTACGCTTCTCTCCCAGAGAGCGACTTGGCGCCATTTTGGGTGCAGTTTCCTGCGCAGTGACGACTCGGTTCGAGCGCCAAGCTACAAAAAGATAATCTGTGGACACAGCGAAGTGCCAGAATAAAGGGAGGATTTTCTTTTATTTTATCTTTCCCCTTGTTTGTATTTGAGTTTGTGTGGAGACCTCTCAAAATTAGCTTCAGTTTACCTCACGATTTTATCACTCGTTGATTTATTCCCATTATAAATATTTGATTTATGTTCATGAAACCCTTATTTATTAAATTTGCTCGTGTCTGTCTATTTGTCATGAGTTTGAATATAAACTCTTGTGCTTCCATCTTGGTGAAGCGCCTAACTTCTTCTTTCCCACGCGCGCCATAATTGTCGAGAATCTTGGCTGTAAAACTGCCCCGCACATGACAACTGTGTCTGGAGTGGGATGGTGTTAACAGTCTGAACACGACAATATTATAGACACACCGATATTGGCACTTGCGATGACGACATGTACAGAATTTATATCAGTATCGGTAATCGGCACAGGCTCTCTAAAACACATCCGATTCACATAAAATAACTAATACCTTTAGAAACAGCCATGAGGACAAAGGAAAACGGGATCGCTCATATGCTGCTGAGGTTAAAAATTAACACCTACTGTACCTACTACCTGGCCAAGTACATATTGGCATCATACATTCCAGGTGTACTCAAGTGCATCAAAGCATCAATTACATTTATTTTTTTCACATTTCAAAGACAGGCTGACAGCATTGTGGGCCCCCGAGCAAAAGGGCCACATTTTACATGTCGTCTTTTACAGCCCCATTATATATAATAACACATTAACAAAAAGGAAAGATTGTTCAGTGATGCCTCTGCAGCATATGACAACAAAATAAACTGTCTTTCATCTGACAAGGTAGAGAAACTTATCTTTCACAAAATGAATCTGAGCTTTGTAGACTTTAGATATTAAAATTCTTAAATGCGGTATTTCCTTATTTTGAACGATGCGAGCATATGTAACAAGGTAATGGTTGGTCTTTGGTGGTTAATTAGGTAAATTGGTTTGAGAAAAAAAGACCCTACACTACGTGGTGGAGGTATAGGCGTCCACGGTTGGTTAAGCGACCCGCCGCCTCACGGAATTATCCATGAGCGATGGCCTACAATTTCGGGAGTCTGGTGGGAGACGACGTAACTTCCCTCACCTAGCGGTCGCTCTCGCCACCGGACCCTGGCCCGCAACAATATGATACACATGTATAGACTACCTCTAAATAATGAAGTTTCTCTAATAATGAAACCACCATATCACTGAATGCCTACAACGTCTCTGTAAATATAATTAAATGTTTTACTAAGAGTATAATAGTGTACTACACTGTTCTAGGACCAAACCACTGTCGATTTTGAATTAAATCAGCAACCAGACTCGATGGCATAATCATTAGAGCATCCGCTCTGGAGTTTGGGAGGTCGGCAGTTTGAACCACAGCTGAGTCATACCAAAGACGATAAAAATGGTACTTAATTGATGCTCAGCATATAAAAGGATACACCATGGATAAACCCCACATACAGTCATGGCCAAAAAGTATTGGCACACTTGCGCTTTTCAAATAATGCACCATTTCTTCCAGAAAATTGTTGAAAATAAAAAAATATTTTGGTACCCACATATGTGTTTCTTTGGTTTGCAGTGGAATGAAACAAAGTTGAAAAAAATTACTAAATCTTAGCTTATTCCACACAGAAATCCTAAAATGGCCCAGACAATATTATTAGCACCTTTTAGAAGTTGTGAGAAATAATTAGATTTCAAGCAGGTGATTCTCCTTTACTTTGGAATTGAACTCAATGGTGGTGAGTCACAGGTGCCTGCAACATAAAAATCACTCATTCAACTAGTTTGAATGGAGAAAAGGAGTGATTCTACTGTTTTGTGTCACCGAGTGTCCCACAATGAGCATGGAGAAAAGAAATAAAACCAGAGAATTGTCTGATGAGGTCAGACACAAGATTGTAGCCAAGCATGGGCAATCTCAAGGCTACAAGTCCATCTCCAGAGACCTTGATGATATTCCTGTGTCCACCGTATATAAAGTTATCTGGAAGTTTAAGGCCCATGGCACTGTAGCCAAACTCCCTGGACATGGCCACAAGAGAAAACTTGATCAAAGATTGCAACGAAGGATTGTTCGAATGGTGGAGAAAGCACCTCGATCAACTGCCAAACAGATTCAAGCTGACCTTCAGACACAATGTACGATAGTTTCAACTTGCACCATCTGTCGACAACTCTATGAAAGGGGGTTCTATGGTAGGAGACCCAGGAGGACCCCACTGCTGAGAGAGAGAGAGAGAGGGAGAGACAAAAGAAAGCCCGACTGGAGTTTGCCCAAACACACCAAAACAAGCCAAAATCCTTCTGGGAGAATGGCCTGTGGACTGATGAAACCAAATTAGAGCTTTTTGGTAAAGCACATCATCTATATCATTGGTCCCCAACCTGCGGCCCATGGAGCCCTATACTGCAGCCCACGAGGACTTTCCAATCAAAACACATTTCCATGTAGCAATTTTAAAGGGGTTTACACAATACCACTGCCGGCAGGCACCATGACCTGAAAAGCCTTACAGTGGTCATTGGCAATGTCAACTACATTCGTGCGCATGCTCTCAACCACCGTCAGTTCAAGGAGCTGCTGCAGGAGCTTGATGAAAACTACGGGGATGTCCTGTACTTCTCGGCCGTGAGGTGGCTGAGCAGGGGCCGCACTTTGAAGCGCTTCTTTGAGCTGAAGGACGAGCTGGCCATGTTCCTGGGAATGAAGGTCCAGCCAGTCGGTCACTTCTCAGACTTCCAGTGGCTGGATGACCTCGCCTTCCTCATTGACATCACTGAGAAGCTCAATGCCCTCAACATTTCTATGCAGGGAAGAGGCAAGCTAGTCCACAACCTCTATGGCTGCATCCAGTCCTTCGAGAACAAGCTGGAGCTGTGGGAGTCACAACTGCATGCTGGCTGACTCGACCACTTCACTGCTCTGCAGGGCCAGCACGGTGAGGATGAGACTGTTTTTGAAGGTGAGAGGTATGCTACAGAGGTGGCCCGTCTGAAGAAGGAGTTCGAGAAACGATTCCAAGACTTCAGCAAGCACAAAGTCAGCTTCGAGATCTTCGCCATGCCCTTCTCATTCGATCCCTTGCAAGCCCCAACCGACCTGCAGGAGAAGCTGATCAAGCTGAAGAGTGACATCGATATCAAGGCCCAGTTCCTGGAGAAAGAACTCCAGAAGTTCTACAGGGGGCTACCCCACCAGACCTTCCCCAACCTGATCAAGCATGCCCAGAAGTTGTTTTCCATGTTTGGCAGCACATACTTGTGCGAGCAGTTCTTCAGCAAGCTGAAGTACTCCAAGAACAAGAACCGAAACGCCTTGTCCGACATGCACCTGGAAGACACTCTTCGTGTTGCTTCCTCCCATTTGGTACACAACATCAACTCCATCCTGGGAGAGCAGAAGCAGTATCAAGTTTCTCATTGACTGAAAAAAATGCATCAAGTTTCTCATTGACTCTGAAAATGTTTCTCAGTATCAAGTTTCTCAATAAAATGCATCAATTTTTTTCTGGCTCCCAACATCCTTGGGAGTAGTGAATGCAGCCCGTGGGATCAAAAAGTTGGGGACCACTGATCTATATGTTTACAGAAAACAAAATAAAGCCTTCAAAGAAAAAAACACCTTACCTACAGTCAAACATGGAAGAGGTTCAGTGATGTTTTAGGGTTGCTGTGCTGCCGCTGGCACTGAGTGCCTTGAATGTGTGCATGGTACTGTATCATGAAATCGGGAGATTACCAAGGCATTTTGGAGTGCAGTGTTCCACCCAGTGCCAGAAAGCTTGGTCTCCGTCAAAGGTCATGGGTCTTGCAGCAGGACAATGCCCCCAAACACTTCAAAAAGCACCCAGGAATGGTTCAAGACAAAATGCTGGACTGTTCTGAAGTGGCCAGCAATGAGTCCAGACCTAAATCCCATTGAATACCTGTGGAGAGATCTGAAAACAACAGTTGAGAGAAGGCCCCCTTTCAAATCTGGGAGAACTGGAGCAGTTTGCACAAGAAGAGTGGGCCAAACTGCCAGGAGAGAGGTGTAGGAAGCTCAATCATGGCTATAGGAAGTGGTTGACTGCAGATATTTTGTCCAAAGGCTACCAAATACTACCAAATATGCTACCAAATATGCTACCAAATACTAGGTCAAGGGTGTCAATAATTTTCTCACTGTCATTTCTTTTTAATTTCTGATTTAAAAGGCTAGATTAAGTTCTGAATCAAAAACAAAGGTTCTGTAATAGCAACAGTGCAACCAAGAATTGTAGAGACCAAATGCTTTTGTCAATTTCAACAAATTGTTTGAGAAAATTGTGAGTTATATGACAAAATTGCAAGGGTGCCAATATTTTTTTTAGCAACAACTGTATGTTCATATCAATGAGCAGAAGGAATTTCCTCCTTAAGTTGGCTGAGTACGGAGAAAAGTGATGTCAAGATGGTTTTCCAGTGTTGTCTCATGTATTCATCTGCGTGTACATGATTTTTGTTCCAGCTCCTCCATGAACCTTCAACAATGCAGTAAGAAAAAAACAAGACAATTTAGTCCATCAAATTTTATATGCAACTCCCTAAAAATAATTTGCGGCAGCAAAAGACTTCTGCGACTCATTGGGACTGACACAATCTGTCAACTTCCTGACCCGGATCTCAACCAATGGTACTCCATCTCTTCTGGATCCGATTTTGACCAATTGCCCTGAAAATATCTGCTGTTATTCTTCAGCTCCAATCGGTTCATCTGACCACATGCTTGTCAGAGTAGACATCTCTCTGGTTATTATAAGAGAACTGCCTCAGCGCCATCAATTCTGGCATTTCACTCAGGCCGACTGGCAGGGACTTCAAGCAGACATCAAACTTCGAGACTGGTCTCCAATCTCTACTTTCTCTGACATCAACATGTCCTGGGAATTACTTCAAAGAAACTTGCTTTCTCTCGTGCACAGATTTATCTCAACTCGTCTTCAGTTGTCCTACCCTTCCTCCCGCCCTTGGTTCACTGAAGCTTGTGGTGAGGCAATTGTCCTGAAACAACTTGCCTTTACCTCATGGAAGGCAAATCCAACTGAAGGCAATCTCAGTTCCTTTGCCAAAGCTTGGAACAAGTGTATGTCTCCCCTCAGGAGAGCCAGAAAAGAATATCTTTCTAATCTCAAGTTTGAACTCTCAAACCTGTCTCCCTTCTCCAAATCCTGGTGGCATCTAGTTAAGTCTGTTTCTGGTGTATGTTCCCCCTTCATCCCCTCCCTTACCTCAAATGGCCGCATAGCTGATAGTGCACATGAAAAGGCCGAAGGCGTGAACTCCGTGTTTGCTTCTAAATCGTGTCCCAAACCCATCGTTTTCTGTACCCACCTTACTCAGTCGCACCCACCTGTTCCTGGACTCGGTGTGCTGTTCTCCTGATAAAGGGGAGAGCTTGCTGTCAAACCTCGACTCAGATTCTGCAACCGGTCCAGGGGGCATCAGCCCACACGTCCTAAAAACCTGTCTGCTGCTCTTGCTCAACCATTCTCTGTTCAATTCACACTCTCATTTGCTCAAGGTCATCTGCCATCTGCTTGGAATTCAGCAAACATTACCACTCTGCATAAAAAAGGTACAAAAACAGATCCCTGAAACTACAGCCTTCTCCCAATCACGCTTCAGACATAAATCATTACTCTTCAAAAATGGCTTGATTTCCAATTATCAATTTGGATTCAGACCAGGTCCCTCTACCCTGGATATGCTGCTTCTGCTCTCT